>NC_137960.1:34085285-34432785 GCF_963924665.1 Micromys minutus | reverse complement strand
TGGGGTATATGCTCAGGAGACAAATAGCTTGGTTTTCAAGGTCTAAGGAATTGTCAAACAGATTTTCAGAGTAGTTTTATCAGCTTACAACCCCAGCAACAGTGGAGGAGTGTTCCTCTTTCTCTTCATGCTGGCCAGCATCTGTTCTCACCTGAGTTTTTGATCTTAGCAATTCTCACTGGTATGATGTAGAATCTCAGGGTTGTTTTGATTTGCATTTCAGTGATGAGGAGGGCTGCTGAGTATTTCTTTAGCTATTTCTCAGGCAATTGATAGTTCTCAGTTGACAATTTGTTGTTTAGTACTGTACGCCATTTTCTAATAAGATTATTTGATTCTCTAAATTCCTTAGTTCTTTGTATAATTTGGATAGTAGTTCTCTTTTAGATGTAGGAATAGTCAAGATCCTTTCCCAAAATCTTGGCTGCCATTTTCTTTTTATGACAGTGTTCTAGCTTTACAGAAGCTTTGGAATTATGATATCCAATTTGTTGATTCTTGATCTTAGAACATAAGCCATTGGTGTTCTGCTCACAAAATTTTTCCCTGTGCCTATATGTTCTAAACTTTTCCCCACTTTCTCTTAGTTTCAGCGTACATGGTTTTATGTGGAGGTCTTTGATCCACTTAGACTTTAGTTTCATACAAGGAGACAAGAAAAGATCGATTTGTGTTCTTCTACATGTTGACTGCAAGTTGAACCAACACCATTTGTTGAAGAGGATCTCCTTTTTCTATGAAACTCTATTTTGTTCAATGTTAGAACGGCTACTCAATCTTGTTTCCTGGGACCATTTACTAAGAATGTGTTATTCCCAGCCATTTACTCTGAGGTAGTGTCTGCCTTTGTCTCTGAGATAAGTTTCCTGTATGCCGTAAAATTCTGGATCCTATTTACATATCCAGTCAGATAGTCTATGTGTTTTATTGGGGAATTGAGTCCATCGATTTTAAGAGATATTAAGGCAGAGTAATTGTTGTGTCCTGTTATTTGTGTTATTAGAGGTAGACTCAATGTGTGTGTGTTTTTCTTCTTTTGGTTTTCTTGCACCATTATATTTTTTTTCCCTTTACTTGGGTATAGTTTCTTTCCTTGTGTTAGATTTTTTTATTATCCTTTGTAGGGCAGAATCTGTGGACAGATATTGTGTAAATTCTATTTTGTTTAGAAATATCTAGGTTTCTCCCTATATGCTAATTGAGATTTTGCTGGATATAGTAACCTGGGTTGGCATTTTTGTTATTTTAGTGTATGTATAACGTCTGTCCAGAATCTTCTAGCTTTCATGGTTTCTCTTCAGAAGTTTGGTGTAATTATGATTGGTCTGCCTTTGTATGTTACTTGTCCTTTTTCCCTTACAGACTTTAGGATTCCTTCTTTGTCTTGAAATTTAGTGTTTTGAGCATTATGTTTCAGCAGGGGTTTCTTTTATGATCCAATCTATTTAGAGTTTGTATGCTTCTTTTATGTTCACAGATATCTTGTTCTTAAGGGTAGGGACTTTTCTTCAATATTTTTTGAAGATATTTACTGTGTCTTTTAGTTGGGAGTCCTTGCCCTTTTCTAAAACTATTATCCGTAGGTTTGGTCTTTTCATTGTGTCCTGGATGTTTTCGGTTAGAAGCTTTTGGGTTTTTATTTTCTCTGACTGTTGTATCAATGTTTGTTATGTTGTCTTCTGCCAATAGGATCCTCTTTTCCATCTCTTTGTTGATGATTCTTGCATCTATGACACCTGATTTCTTTCTTAGGTTTTTATTCTCCAGGGGTGTCTCTTTTTTATGATTTCTTTATGGTCTCTATTTCTGTTTTCAATTCCTGTTCAGTAGTGTTCCTGTAGTTCTTTAAGTGATTTCTGTATTTCCTCTTTAAGGGATTCTATTTGTTTATGTGTGTTCTCCTGTAATTCTTTAAGGGAGTTATCCACTTGCTTCTTGAAGATCTTCATCATCATCATGAACTATGATTTAAAGTTTATGTTTTGCTTTTCTGATGTGTTTGGCAGTCCTGTCCTTGCTGTGGTGGGAGATCTAGATTTTGATGTTGTCAAATTGTCTTGGTTTCCATTGCCTAGGTTCTTTCACTTTCCACTTGCCATCTTGTTATCTGTGATTATAGGTGATTTGTTCTTTCTGACTGGAGTCTGTCTCTCCTGTGAGTCTGAGAGATTGTGGGCTCAGGAAGGGGATTTCTTCTGGGTGTTTGGCTCTTTGAGGGCATACAGTGAGTTCTGTCAGCAGTGATTTTGTTCTGTTTCTGTGGCTTCAGGTGGGAGAGGCTGTTCTGGGAGTTCAGCTGTCTGGCTGCAGGTCTTGAGTCCTGATGGTGGTCATCCGGCCCTCTTTCTGGTATCTGATCCCAGTGAGTACAAAGCTATCTGTCCTCTGAGAGCTCTAGGCATTCCATTGCGGAACAGTTGATAGGGTGTGTGGGAGGCTTCCTGTGGGCTCAGGTGGGAAAGTGCTTGCAAGTCTGTTCTTGAAGCTCAGCCATCTGCCTGAGTCTGGAAGAGGCTTTTGATAAAATCACTTCTTCATGATAAATGTCCTGGAAAGATTACAATACACCTCCACACAATAAAGTAAGTTTACAATAAATGTGTACTCAATGTTGACTTATATAGAGAGAAACTCTAAGCAATTTCACTAAAATAGGAAAGAAGACAAGGTTTTATATTTTCTTCATAACAATTCAATACTAAGAGACTTAGCTAGAGCAGAAATACAACTAAGACAGATTAACTAGGAACAAACCAAGAAGGAAAAATCACACTGTATTTGCAAATGATATGATAGTATGTATGTAACCTAAGATATCTGCTAACAACCCCTTAAACTGATAAATACTTTAAAAATTATCTGATACATAATAAACTTAAAAATTAGTAGCCATTCTATAGAAAAGTTACAAATGGATTGAGGAAGATATCAGCAAAACCCCACCGTTCACAGTAGCCTGAAATGACAAGAAGTATCTTTGGATAATTTAAACCCGCCAGTGAAAGACTTACATAACTAGAAATGTTAAGACATTGGGAATAAACGAAAAACTGATGAAGATATCAGAAAGTTCTTCCACTTTCATGGAACAATAGGTTTATTATAGTAAAGCAAATTTATCATAACAAAACAATGCAGATATTCAATGCAACTACCATCAAAATACCAGCACAATTCATCATGTATTTGAAAGAACAATTTTCAGCTTCATATGGAAACTGAAAATACTCAGGTTGCCCAAAATAAGCCCAAAATAATAAAGGAGCTGGTTGAATTATCACCATCTCCAATTTCAAGTTGTACAAAAGGGTAATAATAAGTATGATATTGACACAACCACCAACATGTCAATTAATGGAATTGAGTGGGGAGTCTGGACATAAGTCCATACATGTATAGATTATTTTGATAAAGAAGCCATAAATGCACACTGTACAAATGCATCTTTGGCAAATTGTATTTATTAACCTGGAATTCTGTATGCAGAAAAATTCAAATAGATACATATCTTTTTCACAATGTACAAAACTTCAAACGTATCAAATAACTCAACATAAAATGATATACACAGAATGTGATAGAAGAGAAAGTAGAAAATAACCTTGTTAGTCACAAGAAATGTTTGTCACGATAGACCATAGCACAGGCACTGAAATCAACAAATAATAAACGGGGTCATATGAAAATAAGAAACTTCTGCATTGGAAAGGACACAATTATTTGGACAAAACTGCAGCCTACAAAATGGGAAAATATGTTTACCAATTTGACATACAACCGATGATCACTGTTCAAAACCTATAGGAGATGTAAAAAGAATCCAAAAACCTAGATGTTAACACATCAAATACACCATTTAAAAATGTGATGCAGATATAAACAGTTCTCAGAAAAGAAATCAAATGGTCATACTGTCTTGTCAGTGTTCTATTGCTTTGAAGAGAAATCATGGTAACTTTTATAAAGAAAAGCACTGAGTTGGGGCTTTTGTATAGTTTGAGAGGTATAGCCTATCACCATCATGGTGGGCAGCATCGATATATGCAGAAAAAGATGGTACTAAAGAAGGTGGAAGTTATACAACTTGATCCATAAACAGCAGGGAAAGGTAGTAACAAGGCCTGGTTTAAGCTTTTGGGACCCTAAAGACCACCCAGTGATATACTTTAAGGCCTTAGACAGACTATACTTCAATAAATAGCTTAACACACACACACACACACACACACACACACACACACACACACACACACCATGAGCATGAGAATTGGAGATATTTCCACATTTTGAGGTTTTCTTCAATTTTCTGCTTCAGAGACTTGAAATTCTTGTCATACAATCTTTCACTTGCTTGAAAGTATTTTATATTTTTTGTGACTATTGTGAAGGATTTCATTTTACAAATTTTGTTTTACTCTCTTTATTCTTTGAGTGGAGGAAGGCTACTGATTTGTTTGGTTTAATTTTATATCTAGCCACTTTTCTGAAGTTGAACAGCTTTAGCAGTTCTCTGGTGGAATTTTTGGAGTCACTAAAGTATACTATCATGTCATCTGCAAGTAGTGATATTTTGAATTCTTCCTTTCTGATTTGTAGCCATTAGAGTTCCTTTTGCTGTCTAATTGCTATTACTAGTTCTTCAGTGATATATTGAATAGGTAGGGGGAGAGTGGCCATTTTTGTTTAGTCCCTGATTTTAGTGGGGTTGTTTAAAGTTTCTCACCATTTAGTTTTATGTTGTCTACTGGTATACCATATATTGCTTTTACTATATCAGGTATGGGCCTTGAGTTCTTGATTTTTTTAGGACTTTTAACATGAAGGGGTGTTAAATGTAAAATGCTTTATTGGCATCTAATAAGATGATCATGTGATTTTTTTTGTCTTAGAGTTTGTTTATATAGTGGATTACATTCTGTATCAACATAGTAAAATGACCATCTTGTCAAAAGCAATCTACAGATTCAATGCAATCCCCATCAAAATTTCAATTCAATTATTCATAGAGTTTGAAACAATAATTTGTGAATTTGTTTAGAAAAACAAAACCCCAGGAGAGTAAAAACTATTTTCTATAATGAAAGAACTTTTGGGTAATCCACCATCTCTATCCTCAAAGTGTATTACAGAACAATCATGATAAAAACTTCATGGCATTGGTACAGGGACAGCCAGATAGAGCAATGGAATAGAATTAAAGACCCAGAAATAAACTTACATACCTATAGTCACTTGCTCTTTGACAAAGGACCTAAAAACTTTCAATGTAAAGAGAATAGCATCTTCAACAAATGATGCTGATTCAACTGGCAGTCAGGATGCAGAAGAATGCAAATTGATCCCTTCTCATCTCCTTGTACAAAGTTCATGTTCATGTAGATCAAAGATCTTCAAGTAAAACCAGGTACACTGAAACTAATAAAAGAGAAAGTGGGGAAGAGCTTATAACTCATAGGGACACGGGAAAATGTCCTAAACAGAACATCAATTGCTTCTGCTCTAAGATCTAGAATAGGTAAATAGGACCTCATGAAATTGTAAAGGTTCTGTAAGGCAAAGGACACTATCAAGAAGACAAAATGGAAACCAACAGATTCAGAAAGGATCTTTACCAATGCTACATCTGATACAGGGCTAATATTCAATATATACAAAGAGCTGAAGAAGTTAGTCTCTACAGAATCAAATAATCTTATTAAAATTAGGTACAGAACTAAACAAATAATTCTCAACTGAGAAATAACAAATGGCTGAAAAGCATCTAAAAAATATTTTACATCCCTAATCATGAGCAAAACACAAATCAAAACATCACTGAGATTCCACCTCAAACATGTCAGAATGGCTACAATCAAAAACCCATGTGACAGTAGATGCTGGCACAGTTATGGTGAAAGAGGAACACTCCTTCATTGCTGATGGGATTTCAAGCTGTGACTTACTCTGGAAATCAGTCTGGTGGTTCCTTGGAAAACTGGAAATAGTACTACCTGAGGACCCAGCTATACCACTCTTGGGCATATACCCAAAAGTCACTGCAACATATAAAAAGGCCACATGCTCCACCGCATTCATTCCAGCCTTATTTATAATAGCCAGAAGCTGCGAGACACCCAGATGTCCTTCAACAGAGCAATGGATACAAATATTGTGGTAAATTTATATTACGGAGTACTACTCAACTATTAGAAGTAATGACTTTAGGAAATTCCTAGGTAAATACATAGATCTAAAAGCAATCATTCTGGATGAGGTACCTCCATCACAAAAGATCACACATGGTATGGACTCACTGATTAGTGGATACTAGCCCCCAAAGCTCTGAAAAACCAAGAAACAATTCACAGACCTTAGGAAGTTCAAGAAGAAAGAAGGCCAAAACGTGAATGCCTCAGTCCTTTGTAGAAGGTAGAATAAAGAACTCAAGTTAGGAAATACAAGGACAAATAGAGGATCAGGGATTAAAGAAAAGATTATTCAGAGACTGCATCACCTGGGGATTTTCTCCATGTACAGAGAAGTGCTTACTGGCAGAAGCCAGATATGGATGCCTCCTCAGAGCTTCTGCCAGAGTCATACAGATACAGTTGAGGATGCTTGAAGCTAATCATCAGACTAAACACGGGGTACCCAATGAAGAGCCTAGAGAAAGGACTGAAAGAGCTGAAAGGTTTTGCAACTTCATGTGAGGACAATACTATTGTCTGGAACCAATGGGAGAAGAAGCCTTTGGTCCAATAAAGGTGCTTTTCCCGTGTAGGTGAATGCCAAGGCAGCTGAAGTAGAAAGGGTTGCTGGGAGAGGAAGCACCTTTATGGAAACAAGTGCAGTGGGAGGGAAGATGTGAATGAGGGAAAGGGGATAGTATTTGAAATGTAAATACAGAGAATATCCAATTTAAAAAAAAAACTAATGTCAAGAATACATGATAACACACACACGCACACACACACACTCACACACACACATAAACAAACACACACTCATGTCTCACAGCTGAAAGAATAGAAACGAGGAAACTTTTTCAGAATTTATAACAAGTGCATCTTCTCTCTACCTGTGGCTACTTAGTCAGATTGCTTTCTGGTCCTCTGAGAGATAAGTCACAGAGCAGGTATAACCTAGGTCAGATTCCTTGGTTATGTACCGAATTCTGCTGAGGGATGTGTTTTTAAAACAAAATAGACTATACCAGGGAAGGGAATGGGCTTATTCTGAAAATTCAAAGCTAGAACTAACTGAGGAACCTCTAGAAAGATGTTGTCTATCTTATGGAAAAAAGACATGAAAAGCATTTGGAAACAAAACCAAAAAATAATGTCAAAAATATTCAAATCAAATCAATCCTAATTAGATTAGAACCCCTGACTTAAGCACATAAACTAATTTCTTTGTAAATTTGTGTTATTTTATGAACTAATTTCATGGTATTCTATTTAATACAATAATTTTAAATCATATCATTCTTGATACTTTTTAGTATTTTTCTGTGCATACATATTTTCTTATGTTTAAGAATACTGTATTGATATTCATCTCAAAAAAGTTCATAAAATTATTAAGAATTGCTAAAATTGTTCTACTCTGTCTATAGTTCATTGATTCATTGATTGGTTGATTGATTGTACATGAGTGATTTATGCGGGGCCACCAAATAATGTTTACCAAGTAAACCTGAAATTTACCAGGATTATTTTTGGTTGAAAATATTACCCAATTTCATTCTTTGACACTTTAATTTCAGATTTTACTCTTAAAATATAACAAGCTCAAAACAAGCCTAAGCAAAAAGTGCCACCCCTGACTTTAATTTCTTTCCTACCTACAAGCCCAATGACTTCTTTCTCTTATGTGATCCTGCTGATAAAACATGATTACATGGGTAAGTCTTCTGGAAAGCCAGTTTCAGGGATTCAGGTGTGGTTCCCTGCAGGGTAATGTTCTGGCAACATTAATGGGACACTTTTCCTGTTGGACAGGAAAAGCCATTAGTGTGCCGTGTCCTCTGCCAGACTGGAGTGCCCTTGTACTTCCCTAGGGCTGTTTGCTGCTTATACTCAATTGTGATTGCAGCACTAAACCATCACTTCATTCCACTCTCAGACTGAAGATGGTTGCCTCAGCCAGAGTGCTGTGTTGGTGTTTGATCAGCTCTTTGATGTGTGACAAAGATTAATGATGACCAATGACATGCCTAACAGGGTGCACTAGATTATTGATTTTACCTTTTATCTTGCTGATAGGTTCTTAAATGTGATTTGATGATATAGATTTGCTCCTAATTCTTCCTGACCCTGAGATATTTGAGATATAATCCAAAAAACATGGGGCATACACTTAATTGTGAATGCTTTCTCAAAGTTCATGACTCACTACCCTAACTTACTCTGTGCTACACTTTAACTGGTGAACAAGAATACGTGGGGAGGGGTGTAAAATAAATTCAAAAGATCTAGCTATTCTCAATTAGTCTCATCAAAATTTACTGTTTTTATATCTCATTTTTGCTTCAAAAATCACTCTTAATATTTTCTTCCCTATTTAATAGAATGTTAAGCAAGTGCCATGTTTTCTCTCCTCTTTCTTGGATGATGAAAATTCCTGTAAATTCCCTCTATTGCATGAATTCTTTTTTTGGTTCTGGATACTAATTAAAATGAAGATATGTACCATGCATTACCCCCCTTTTAATTTCATCCTTTTCCTAATTTCTCTAGAAATCTTGAAATGGGTTGTAGGATTATAAGAAATTTCTCTTTCATTTCAACCTAATTCATTTTTTTCTCCATTAGGTTATGACCACTCCAGAGTTAATAAAGGTTTAATAAGTAAAATAAAAGACTAATACAATGAAATATAAAAAGAAAAAGAAAACACACCTTCCCATATGGCCACTGCTCTTTTATTGAAGGGATAGTATTTGTCAGCTGACTGAACTTCTCTTGCAGGTCTTCTTCTAGATCACACACTGTGGTTTCTTTTGTATGCACACTTCACCAATAGTCCATCCTATGGCATCCTTCTCATTAGGCTAGTGATGCACTAATGCCTACACTAATGTACTAGTCACCCCTTAAGAGATAAACTGCTTTACACTCAGAGATTGATTTTCAAAATATGTATTATGGAGAACATAATGTCACACAATTGACATTTGCATCAGTCATATTTAGATGCCTTATAGGTGTACATATGATAAGAGTACTAAAATTATAACATGAAAACTGTACATATAAGGGACTCATGTGTGCAGAAGTAACATCTGGGGTGAGGTATGGTCAAGTAAACCAATGGCAGACATTCAAGCACATGTACAGCCAGGGAATTTAAATCTGTATGCTTTCTTAAGAGTTTGGAAGTGTGAGAAAAATTGCAGGCAATTTAGAGTCACATTTTGCAAGATCAGAAATAATAGTTCCATTTCTCTTTGTACATATTCATAATTGCCCGACTTTCTGTGCTCTTGCTCCAATTATCTGAAGAGAGGTGACTAATGGTGTTATTTGGAATTGTGATGTCTCCATCCTGTCATTTTAATCTTAAAACAACAATTTATACAAATAAATAGGTTTGTGAATAAACATTAGTAGTTCAAAACATAAATAACTGAATCTAAAAAAATAATAAAGTTTTGAAAGTTTATACAAAGGTCAGAAACAAGGAGAGGTTTAACATATATACTTATATTTTAAAAAGAAAATGAAGAACAATAACTCATATAAGGATTATAAAAAACACTGTGAATTTTTAAATTTTTATTAAATACTTAAAGTGTAGCAATTTATGTGCCACATATATAAAATAAAAATGAATTACTCAAATACTTTTGGACCCCGATTAAAAACACGTTAAACTTAACATATTTCAAATGATCTGTATTTTTTAATGATGATGTAATCTATAAAAATGAGCAGTTTTAAATGATAAACTCTGTAATAAGAGAAAACATAAAGTACAATTTATATTTTTAATAAATAAAAATAGGTATATTTAATAAAGATTTTATAACTATGAATTTTACAAAAGGTGTAATAAAAGATTTGTGGATATTTTACATATTTAATTGAATTATAAAGAACAAATGCAGCTGTTTTATAATTTTAAAGATTGTCAGGAATGTTAAGATTCTATCATGGTAATATTCATTTAACCAATACCTCTTCATATTTCTTTTATCACTGTGAAGCTATCTAACTTCCTGCAGGAGATATTGTAAAGATTAATTACTTCATTTTTGTTAGAGTTCACAAAGTTTAATATTAAACAGAAAGGTACATGAAAGATGGAATTATTAAATATTAAGAATTGTCACAAAACCTATTATTAGTACTTTCATAAATAAAGGTCAGCATTTCACCTACAATGTCCGTTAATAAGTAGTGAGAAAAACATGATAAAGTTTTATTAAAATTCTTATGAAGCTATTGTATGCAGTTTTTATAAAAAGAAACCCTGTACAAGTTTTACTTAACCCTGACCAACCCTACAATTTTCAGTACTTTCCTCTGTTCTCATTCGAAGCACTATGTGTACCCTTACTATACCTCACTAATCTTTTCCCACATCCTCTCTCTTCAATTGCCCCCAAGCAGCAGTTTCTGTTGCTCTCCCACTTTTAGTTTATCTTGGCATATATATGTCATTGCAATATTACCAATACCAGATAACAATAAACATGTCTCCATGTGAATGAAACATCAGATGTCAAATAATATCTATAGAAATATAATAGACTTGAACATGATACCTTCAAGGTTATACTGTGATTAATGGTGGAGAGGAACAGACAGGATATTGTTTGGCTCTATAGCAAGATTCTTTAATAACTAATGAAAAGTGATATTTACCATGATAAATACCATGGAGGAACTGATATTTAAACTAACATTTGAAAAATTATTAAGAATTATATATGGGAACTGGTAATATGCAGACAAATCATAATATTTATGAGCCTCTGGAGAGCCTAATAAAACAAAATATCTACATGCTTAAGTATAGTTCAGTTCTGATTTATTATTGTAACATCCAAATTATGATTAATTACCTGTTACATACAGAAGAAGTAAGCATACATAATAAACAACATCCTAGTAAATAAAGACTATGGAGTTTATTTTCAATGCCATGTGGCTTGTGAAAATTCTGAAATATTTACTCAAGTAGATCATGCATGATATTATATTTCTATAAGGGTCTGTCATTAGAGTATCTGGTTTATGTGATTATTTAATATTTAGGTAACTCTTAAATACCTCCACTGGCAATGATGAGCATGTTGACATTTTAAAGTAAGAGTCATTATTTCAGATCAGTGCAGTCTTGAAAATTTTTGTTTTCATGAAAGCAGTGATAACAACACATTCTTTAATTAAGACATAGTTAATTGACCTACTGTATCTTCTCTAGGGTTTAGTGCTACAAACGTGGTTTGTTAGTAAGTTTTTTTTTTCCCCCAGAGTTGGATTTTTCAATCTAAAAATCACTAGTTGCTTTACTTGCATTATTAGTCTTACTTCATACAATCGATCTCAAAGAATATTTTAAAAACCAATCATGCTTTACACATATGGAATCTGCATAAAAGTACAGTCCATCTGCTCAATCAATAAAGTTCTACACTTGAATCTTGAGTTACATTATTGGAGTGTTTGACTTATGTCATCTTTTAGACTGTTTCTCATAGCTGATTTCAATATAGAGGAGGTTACTTCCCTGGCTTAGCTGTTTATTAGTCATTTTCTCATCTGTTCTCCATCTTATAGGAAATCTCACTATAAATTATTACTGCTTATTTCAATCAGTTTCTCACTGAGTGCTCCAAACCAAAACTCACAGCAACATGAGAGCTGAGGATATAATTTTTTTAGTGTCTCAATTCCTCTCCCCACATGGTTGTAAGAACATGATTTAGTTCCTTACTTCATCTAATGTAATTTTATATATCTCAATAAACTATAGATAATATCATATAGATGGGATATCTCTTCATTTCATATGTATATCTGAACATTTCTATATAAAGTCAAATAGTGAAAATAGAGATCAATGTTAAATGGATCTTTTAATTCATTGACTAACTGGTATGGGTTTCATTAAGAATAGTAAAAGTGGAGCACACAAATACCCAGATCCCTTTGATTTTCCAGCATCAATTTTTCACATTCAAAATTTTCAAGCATGCATATTCTACTCACCAATTTAATCATCTTTAATGCCAGGGAAATGAAGACATAGCATATATGGCTATCATTCCAAATTTTTTGATAATTTTTTATTGGTTACTAGATTTACCCAAATTCATTTAAATACCCAGTTTCACTTCTCTATACTCAAAGTATCTCTTTTGACATGATCTACACCACTATCTTTTTACTCCTTTATTGTATATAAGGATTAAGTTTGTGGAAAAAGATGTTATAATTACTTAGAGCTTGGCTCTATCTTGAGCTAATTAACTTATAATATTAGTAGCTGAGTTCTACCAGAGCATACTCTAACTTTTAGCCATGTTTTTGAAGATTTACTACAATAATGTGTTAAAATTAAACATGATTTAGAATGCTTTACATTAATACCAGAACCTCTTTTTACAAATATCAAAGAACATTGACGAAAAAGACAATTGGCCCAAATGGAAGCTTAAGAAGTCTATATAGATAAATGTGTTTTGTATAAGGCAACCTACTGGTTAAAACAAACATTATTCGCAAAATAGAAAAATATAGTAAGTATGACTTTTGAGTTGTAGCTGAAGTGCTAAAATTGTGTTTGTTAGATTTTTAAGACACAATATATTGGTTAAGAAATATGAAACTTTGATCACTTGGAATTATCTGGGAAGAGAAATACAGTAAAAGATTCTAGAGTCCAGAGTACTGAACAATGAAACAACAATGAATGATAATGATTATTTGAAAATAATTAAACACAGCTTAAGCTGTAAATGAAAAGTAAATTATGTAGTTGAAGATACATTTCCTATCTTGTAGGACAAGTAGCTTAAATATTTCAAGCTGAAGAAAGAGTTTTATCTATAGCTCCTTCTTTAAAACTTAACAAGGTCTGATGCTAGTAAACAATAAGAATTTTTAAAGCAACATGTCCAAGAGGAGATAGAAGTCAGAATGGCTACTTGCTCTGGCCTCAAGTCCTCATGGTAACAGGTTAAGAGTACAAGTGTATATTCGAACCATGGCACAATGAAACAGCAGTGCATTTTATGTCTATCCTCTGTGTGCAAGACTGGTTTCAACCCTGCTGAGCTGTGCCTGGCTTGGCGATTCAGAGAAAACTGTACAGAGGTTTCATTGTCTAAAGTTTGCTTGGTGGTATGCAAGTCAAGGCAGAGTTCTCTTATGCGTTTTGGTGCAGGTGGAGAAAGCTGTAGAAGAGAAATCCTCGAGAAATGACATGGCAATTAAATAAGTAATTTCTATGGCCTTAAAAGCATCAGTTTTTCTTTTCAAAGTTGCACACTGCATCAGTAAGCTTGTTGTAGTTTGAGTACATTCCAATATGTTTGATGACAATGCAGATTTGCATTAATTGAAGTTGAAAAGCTACTTAAGATATATGGCAGTGTTTTTATAAGCACAAATACAAACCCATAATCTCTGTGTCAACTTAGCACTCATATAGGATTTTACATAAAGTTTAAAACTTTGTAATAGCAAATGGGGAACATGCTATCCACATTTTACATATGAAGAAGCCTCTAAGAAGATTGACAAATAAAATAAAAATGACTGACCTAAGCATAGTTCTAGTAGTTTAGAGAAGCTTGCTATAATATTTTATAAAGTGAAGCACAGAGTTCATAAATATTGAGTTGTTTTCTGAATAGTCTTATTTTAAAAGTCTGGTTAAAATTGAAGTATTTGCTGACTATTTATTTGTTTTCCTGGTCATAAGTCTTTTATAAAGTGGCATAAAAGAAGATGTAATTTTTTTCATTAAAATATTTTTACATACATATTATGATTATATTTTCTCTTGCAGTTGATCCTCCTAGTCCTTCTATGCCTCCCCTCCAACCTTTATAACACCCCTTTCTGTCTCTCATTATAAAACAAACAAACTTCTAAGGGTTATTAATAAAACTTAATAAAATAAAAGAAAAGTCACATACTGGAATTGAACAGAAAAAACAAAGTAAAAAAAAAAAGAAAGCACAAGAAAGTTCAAGAAAAAGCACAAGAAGGAGACATCCACTAGCTTGAACACTCAGAACTCAAATAAAAACATTAAACTAGATCTTAAATATCTTTTTGAAAGGACCAAGGACAGAACCACTATGTAGAAGCTACGTATATGCTGCCTTAGTCTCTATGAGCCTGTATGAGCTTTGATCACCCTACCAGAGAAACTTACAGTGATAGTCATTACTTTTCTATTCATAATAGTGAGAAGCTATAATAGTCATAAAGACAGTGGAAATAGGTAATTATTCATGGAGCAGGAACAAGAGGAACACATGTGGTGGTGTAAGAGACAGGGTGATGGGGAGAAAATATGGGGAGAAACATCTCCAAATAAGGGCCATTTGAGGGATAGTATGAAAACTTAATTTCCATAACATATACATATATGAAGTCAAACCAAATGAAAATATCAAATAGTAAGGAATATAGAGTACAACAGGCCATCTCTTATAACCAAAAGAAGCTTCTAGTACCTAGAAATTGAGCAGTTGCCTGAAGGGGTCCCATGGAAATCATCAATCAACCCAGCTGTTTCCAAGAATGCAAGTTATTTTTCACAAATTGAGAGTAAGACCCCACTAAATATATTTCATTAAAATACATTAAAATGAATATAATACATTAAAGATAAAGAGATCAACTAGTGCATTCATCCCTGTGCCTTCCTGTTTTGGTACAAAAAGGTACTCTGCATACTTCTAAAAGAGAAATGTAATCACCAAACCAGCCTCAAGCCCTTTGATCTACAATGATGTCCTACCTGTGAGGTATGCTTGGGGGCAGTGATGATATTTAGTGGTAGTAACCAACTAATATCTTGTTTTACTTAAGGACCACCCTAGGAGATAGAACTCATACCAGACTAATTTCTTGGGGGATAAAGAACCAAGAGTAGATGGCTTGGGGACCTAAAAAAAAAAAAAAAAAAAAAAGAAAAGAAAAAAAAAAGAAAAAAAAAAACACAACAATCTCTATTCATCTGAAATCAAAAAAAAAAGGACAAAAGTAAGACCCAATGACATTCTTTTATATTTATAGATCAGTGTCTTGTAGTCATCATGAGAGGCACTTCTTTCCATAGCAGATGGGAACAAATACAAAAACCTATAATCCAGATATTATTCAGAGAATGAGAAAGATCTTGAAACACTCAGTCCTAAGAGGTTTGTATGCATCAAATCGCCCCAACCCTCCAAGGACTCCATGAAACCTCTGGAAGAAGAGGCAAAAAGTGTATAAGAGCCTGAAGCTTGGAAGACACCAAAAAAAACAAAGACCTCTAAGTCAGCAGGATGCGGAGACATATGAACTACAGAAAATGAGGCAGAATGCACATGATTAAAAATTTGACAGAGAAAAGATTGACAAAACAATGGTTCCATTTTACTGAGCAGCAATCCATTAAAAACCAACAAATATTTCCTTGTCAACATACTTCCTTCCTGATATTTATTTTCATTACCTTCTGGAACATTATGATTGTCTCTACAGCATTGCCTTAACCAAAGGACAAACCTTAGGGAAGGAGAGTGTTTTAAAAATATCTACACATCTGTTTGCAACCTCTCCATTATCACTAGCAAGGTTTTAAATCACCTTGTGTCTGATGACATTAAATCAAGAGAACAGGGTAAGGAGGCCGTGTCAGCAAACTGATAATGCAGCCACTATACTGTCTGCTTGGATTATCCCCTGTCACTTTCCATTTAAAAGACACTAAATACAGCAATTTTGATAGAGGACAAGTTTGTAAAAGTAATTTTACTTTTCATTGTCTTGTCGGCATCTGCAATTAGTTTATAATAATAACTGCAACATTCCAAGCATCTGAAAATTTGTGTTGTTGCTGCAGTCATGTCATTGCTTTGACTCTTTATAATTTCATTTTATTTTCATAAAAACAGAACCTAAGATTGTGCTGATTAAAAACCTCTCAGGTTGAGCCTTAAATAATTTTAATCTTGGTATGATTAGATAGATAGGTTATGCTTGGTTTTGTATATTTAGGAGCATTCACTGATATATTTTTAATTATCAAACTTTCTTTTTTTTTGATTTATTATTAAATTTTTTTCAATGGATGCATAAAACATATATTATATTAATCTTTATATTAGTGGAATGGCAGGTAAATGTTTTAATATAGAGATATAACTTAATTTTAAATTTTAAATCAATAAAATATATCTACTTATGCATTCATCAATTATAGTGAAACATTAAATATCATTTCTTTTACTTTTGGAAGTTCACTACTTTATCTTAACCATCACACATAGCAATGACACACTAGAGCTACTTTTGTTGTCACCTGGCATGATAAACTTTCAGTGAATTATTTTTAAAAATTCTTGCTACTGCTGACTACGTTCCAGCCACAGAGCATCTCCCAGCCCCTGTGACTAACCCTGTGTAGGGGGGGGAGCTCCACTCTCTGTTCCCTTGCCTGGGAGCTTGTCTCTGAGCCTCTCACATTCTCAGTCATCTGTCATCTGCTGCCACAAATTCACAAATCCCTGTAACCTAGTAAAATCAAACTCTGGGGGCTTGTATTTCATCAGTCAGATTATATCAGTCAATTCTCTACTCACAGAATGCCCACACAATGAACTCAGAGCCAGTTGATATTGATAAAAGCTGCCCACCTATATTGGACAAATTGTCCTAAATTATTCTATTCCTTCTATGATAGTCACAGTTACCTGTGACTACTTAAGACCACATTGATCGGGTCATCTTCTTCTTCTATCTTCTCTGTCCTGTCCTCTCTGTCCTGTTTCTAAAACTCTCAGTCTGCCTTCTTTTTGCAGTGCCCAATCACAGTCTCCACTCCTATATTTCATCTGCCGTCACCTGTGCATTGGCAGCAATCCACAGTAGACTGTCATAGCTCTTCTATAACTAAAACTAATTATGGTTAAGTCATTGTTTCTGGTGGCTGAGTAGTATTCCATTGTGTAAATGTACCACAATTTTTGTATCCATTCATCTTCTGAAGGACATCTGGGTTCTTTCCAGCTTCTGGCTATTATAAATAGAGCTGCTATGAACATTGTGGTGCATATATCTTTGTTGTGTATTAATGTGTCTCTGGGGTATATGCCCAGAAGTGGAATAGCTGGGTCTTCAGGTAGTGCTATATCCAATTTTCTGAGGTATTGCCAGACTGATTTCCAGAGTGGTTGTATTAGTTTGCAACCCCACCAACAGTGGAGAAGTGTTCCTCTTTCTCTGCAGCCTCGCCAGCATCTGCTGTCATCTGAGTTTTGGATCTTGGCCAATATGACTGGTGATAGAATACTACTCAGCCACCAGAAACAATGACTTAACCAAATTCTTAAGAAAATGGCTGCATCTAGAGAATATCATCCTGAGTGAGATAACCCAGTCACAAAAGAACAGACATAATATGCAGTCACTGATATTGGGATGCTAACCCCAGAGGCTTGCACTCCCCCAGAAACAACTCACAATCTGTATGAAGTCCAAGAAATAAAGAAAACAAAAAATATATATATTTACAAAACAAGAAGACTTTGACTATTTCCATGTTGCGTTTTGTTTTGCATGTACTTTATGCTCATTGTAACTATTAGGTTTTCAATGCATACTGTCAAGCCCTTGAAAAAATCAAGTACTGACTAAAAAATTTATTCACAGAGTTTTATGTAAAAATGATTTTAATATCTGAAAAAACAGTCCTAACAAAAATGTATAATTTTAAGCAAAAAATGTTTAAAATCTGTACATTTATCTTTGTTTTGTAAAATAAAGTCATTATAAAAAAAATAAAACTCATTATGTATTGACCAACGGTACCTTATCACCTCTTCCTATTCTCCTTGACCTCTTATAGCTGCCATTGTGCTTTCAACATCTAGATCAACTTTTTTGGATTTCACTCACAAGTGAGCTCAGGCAGTACTTGCTTTTGTCCATAAAGTTTATTTCCTTCAATGTAAGAAAATACAATTTCATTCATTTCTGTAGTTGAAATAAATCATGTTATGATATGGGTTTTACACATTATATTAAAATATCAATAAAGGGCAATACAACCTAAATTTGAGGATCTAATAATAATCACTTTTGCAATTTTCCGTTATGTAAATGCATGTGTTTGTGGGAAGTGGCCATCATGAAAAAAAAAAAACATATTTATTTGACAGGGACAGTTGCTGTGAAGGATGATAACCACTTATAAAATAATAAATACCAAGAAGGAATAAAAAAGGCTGTAAACATGAGATTAGACATGAGGCTAAGTAAACAAGTGATGTATGGTTATAATGTCATGGAAATAATCTTTGTAGAATGGCATCCTGGTGTCTTACCTCCCTAAGGTACTAGTTGGCGACAAAGTTTTCTTTCTTGCCCTTAAAAAGTGATTATCTATGAATCGGAAAATAGTCATATTCATGTATTTATATATTAATGTAGTAGACAGATTGTGTATGAGGGGAACTGTTACCTACAAATTTCTCCCAGATAAGTTGAAAAACCACACTAGGATCACAAAAAGAGCAAATCTCCTAACTATATTGTAGCTAACTTTGGCAGTGACACATTGACTCTGGAAATAAATCACAACAAACTGTGACAACATACAATATGTGGCCTTGACTTTTGATAATTTATATTTTAATTGACTTTTAGTATGATACATATTTTGTGGCATAGGATTAAATATATATATATATATAAAATGGTATATAAAATAATTGTATAATCAGGATGCTTAACTTTGGTGGTTTGAGTGAGAATCATCCATACGTTCATATATTTGAATGTTTGGTCCTTAGCTGTTGGCACTTTTTGAGATGGTTTAGGAAGTGTGACATTGTAGGAAGATGTATGTCACTGGGGTTTCAACAGCCGAAGACATTCCCAGTTTCCATTCAGTCTAGCCAGTTGCACATAGAGATATAGACTCTCACCTACTGCTCCAGCACCATGCCAGCCTCATGTCTTCTAACATCGTGGTCTTGGGCTTACTCTCTGAAATTCTTATGCCCAAATAATCGATTTCTTATATAAGTAGCTTTGGTCATAGTGTCTTAACAAAGGAAGAAAGAAATAACTAGGGTGTTTTCAGAGCCATAATATCAGACAGTCATATTTTCCAATGTTGAGAAGATGGGATGTAGAGAGGTCCAGGAAATTGAAGAATTGTCTAGCAATGAGGAATGAGGAACTGGGGGTAGCCAACAGAAAGTGCAGATGTTAGGAAAGCAAGAAGCTCACAGAACCCAGCAGGAATGACTTAGCTGCACTATCCAACAAGGGGGAAAGATAACTGGTATGGACCATATCCATAGCCAATGGCTGAGGGATGGCCTCCTCACTCATCTCAAAATATTAACCCAGAATTGCTTCTGTCTAAAGGAAATGCATAAAAAAAGAGGTGATGGTAACTGAAGGGAAGGTCATTCCTAGCTTTCTCCACCTATGAATCCATCTCATATGCAAACTCTAGACCTAGATATTTTTGCTGATGCCAAGAAGTGCTTGTTTATAGAAGCCTGGTATGGCTGCCTCATGAGAGGATATTCTACAGCCTGACCAATACAGATATGAATGGTTGCAGCCAACTATTGGACTGAGCATTAGGACCCAAATGGAGAAGTTAGGGGAAGGAATGAAGGAGCTGAATGTGTCTGCCACCCCATAGGAAGAACTATATCAACAAATCAGACCCTTTAGAGCTCCCAAGGACTTAATCACTAAATAAAATGTATAAATGGAGGGCCAGCTGGCACCGTCGGCATATGTAACTGGTTTATCTAGTATCAGTGGGAGGGTAAGTCCTGGTTCCTATGAAGTCTTGATTCCCCAGAGTAGAGAAATGCTAGGATGGCAAGGCAGGAGTTGGTGGGTTCGGTGGGGGAACACACTAATAGAAGTAGGGGGTAAAGGATGGGATAAGGGATTTGTGGAGAGGACCATGGGAAGGGGTATTACATTTGGAATGAAAATAAACAAAATAAACAAAAAAATAAAGAAAGAAATCATTGATTAAAAAATGTGAGTCCATTTCTAATACAGACTAGAGGCAACATTAATAGAAAATAAATTAAAGAACCAAGCATTAAGCGTTAAGTTTATTCCTATACATGTATTGAAAGTGTCAATACTTATTAAACTGTATGCATGACATTTAACTTAGACAGCATCTACCCAGAAAAGAATCCCAAATTGTATCTTTCCAGACATTTGTAATTTATCCTCAAAACTTGTCCAGCTGTACTAGCTTCTGTGCCATAGTTCTGGACAACCACTTGACAGTCATACTTGCTGTTTTGCTTCCTGTAATTATATTGTGTCAGTCAGCAAGTCCACTTAATATGTACCAGTGTAAAATTAATCTCTTTATGTTCTTCACTGTTGTTATTTTGAGAGTAAAAACAAGGTCCTAGTCCTGACTGGTAAGATTCTATGTGACCCAGCTGCTGCTGCTTTCTGACAGGGGTCACTGTCTCTGATGCCTATTGCATCTCTGTCACATTGGTCTTCTGTTCCATTTTTCATGCATTATATTTGAAATAATATTGCTTTCCTCACATTATTCATAATATCTTCCTCTGCATCAAGTGTTTTTCCGATTTACATGCTGAACACTCACTTCCTGCACATTTAAAGACTAGCCCTTTATAAACACTTGTTTTCCTTACTTGAAATTCTGCTTCTAGGGGATTGGGAGATGTTTCAGTCAGGGATGTTCATTTCAAAACACGAGAATCTGAGGTTTATCTCCAGGATCCACCTAAAAGATGCCAAACACATTAGTGAATGTTTATAGTCTTTTAGTTCCAAAGGTTTAAGACAAGTGGATTTCTGGAACTCTCTAAATATAAAAGAAATGATATAATAGTCAATCAATATTTCACTAATATTACTACTTTGGCCCCTACCAATCACATTAGTAATTATCTATTCCTTCCAGAAAATTTTCCTAGTTGCCTTCAAGAAGGCCTGTGTGCCTATGTTTGGGGTCATAAAAATGAAAAATGATTGATGCCCACATTCTGGTTGTTTCTGTAGAACAAGCAGTCTTTCTCTTGAGCAATTTTCAGACTGTTACAAATGAAGGCTATAACCTTCCCACTGTGCTATACCTTATACTCACTCTTTATACCTAAGTCTCTGCCTGTTACAGCACATGGGCCTCCTCTTAGTGATTTAACATGATCATTGTTCCTCTTTATAAGCAATTTTCCACGCTATTCTCTCTTTTCATTGTGACAAATTTCACTGGTATTACTATTTCCTTCCTCAGTTAGTTAGCTGTTTTAGATGATTCCTCTGATGAAAGTTCTCTATATTCTATGACAAGAAAACATATTTGTCATAGATTTTTGCAAAATCACATGCCACTATTTTAAGAATCTATTTGAGTGGTTAGTTTCTTTTCAAAATCATTTTATTGCGGCTGGAGAGATAAGTTATAGCTCACAAGTTATGAGCACTGACTACTCATCCAGAGGTCCTGAGTTCAATTCGCAGTAAACACATGGTGGTTCACAACCATCTATAAAAAGATCTGGTATCCTCTCTGGCCAGCTGGCATATACATTCCCAGAACACTATATACATAATAAATAAAGGATTTTTAAAAAAAATGTTTTATTATTTTCACATTCTTCTCAACAAAACTCTAAGATTTACAGGTCACCAATATATCTGCCCTGACACTTTATTTTACCTCTATAAGCAACACAGAATTGTGGTTTGTTGCTGATCTCTATAACTCATTGCAGTGTCTAAATAAAAATATTAAAACAAACTTAGAAAACTCCTACAAAATCACTTGGTATTTCCTTGTCTATAAACTAATTATTTCCTTCATAACTTCTACCCGGACAAAGCCAACACAGAGTGCATTTCAGATTCTAATGGACATGGCTAACAACTACTGCTTTTATTTGCAGACTTTCAGAAAGAAAGACAAGGGAAGAGGGCATAGAGAAATTAATGCACTGAGATTTAAACAGCTTCCTCATTCCACACCCAGTTGCCTCCAGGGATAGCCTAGGCTGGGAGACTGTGCTCCCTGGTTTATGGAAAGATTCTTGTTCATTCTGCTAGAGAAACCTTTCCCAATCTTCTGACCATTTCTGCTTTGATGTATTTTTAGTTGGTAGAAAAAAAATGGTGAAATAATTTATATCTATTTCCAATACTCTTTCTCTCTTGTCCTAGCTTTACTTTAAAAAATACAGATTATGGTAGAACAAACTTTGTTTGCTAGAACCTTTAATCTAGGGTCTTCTGAGCCTTTTTCTCATTGAGGAATTTCATTTTCTTTGGTAAAATATTCTAATCAAACAATCAAGAGAACTAATAAAAGGTTTTTTTTTTTTTTTTTTTTTTTTTTTTTTTTTACTTTGGTTCTCCTCAAATCATTTCAGACAAAGAAAATGAAAATGTCAAGACATGATATAGGATATTTTGAAATAAGCTATTTGACCTCTTCAGAGACAAAGGCTCTATTTGACCATAGAAAATGGGTACTTAATGTTGAATCAGCTATTTTGTTTTGAAATATATTGAGTTTATTGTAAGTCAAACAAATTAATACATATTAAATGAGAATATAACCAAATGGTAAACTTTCGTGCCCCCATTATATAAAGCCATATTTGAAGATATTTGCTATATGTCAATTTATTAAACTTTATAATATTTTATGAATTTTGATTCATAAGAGAGTAGAGACTGAGCAAATATAAAGATATTTCCAAAAATAAGAATAAATAGGGAACTCTAACCTACATGTACATTTCCTGCAGGAATAGAATATGTAAAACAACATCAAACAACAGCAACAAAAAACAAGTACAATAACCTTTGTTGACTTAATTAACAGCTATTGAAAAGAAGTGACAAACAAAATTTAAGCATATGTGAGTAACAAGTGACTCCTTTCAGATTCTCCTTGAGTGTGTCCAACCAAAATAATTCTCATATTTAAAATAGTGAGAAATTGAAACCTGAGAATTCTTCATAGTTAGGAAACTGCAACTGCAATTTCTCCTTCTCTCATGGCTGGAGTTTGGCAGAGGACTTAATGCCATGCACTGGACTACTACTCACTTTTGTTTGGCTATAATTTCTGATAAAGATCAATTCACAGAGAGTACATTAGGAAAAAGTAGAAACAGAGCTTTTCATTGCTTCACACTTTGCTAAATGTTCAGAAAGCATTTCATGAAATACACAGAGGACTTATGACTTGTGAACTATGGTTTCCTCACAATTGCTTTACTTCCTTTCACAGTGTGCCATTGACCATGAATGGACCGTAAGACTAAAAACATGTGGAGACAAGATCATTCCGAATAATATGGACATATTTGCGATCTCTACTATTGGTTCTTTAATGTACCCAACCGATTATTTTGGGGATCTCTGATATGAAGTAGAGCCAAGGCTTTGGTAGATGAATTTACTCTGAACTGAAACATATAAAGGGCAACAACTTCAATGTTTACATACTCTACTTTTGGAGCACAGAGTGAGTATGTTCTTCTTTGATGTTGAAAAAATATTTGAATCACAATATAAAAGTAACATGGAATTTATTTTTGTTTTCTGTTTGTTTTGTTAGTAGCTAGATTTCAGTGTGCCAAAAAGATAGATTAAACATAAAAATAATACTGGAAGCAATTAAAGTATCTTAGAGCTTAATATGTAATGAAGATTGTTTTCATATATGAAGATGTCTAATAAACGAAGAAGAAAGTAGGTTGCTTCTATATGACAACAAACTTAGAATATGGCTATGATCACAAATGAAAACATAGGAAATTATTAAGTCAGTGTATTTAAATGTGCAAACGTAAAATTCACCTAATTACATTCTAAGTGTCATAGTTTAATACACCTTTGAAATACATACATATGTTTGCACATGTGAGCACATGCCTGATTTTGAGAGAGTTTGTAACCAGATAAAAGTGTATGGTACATTAAATCTTTGTTTCATATTAATATAATTAAATACAAACTTTAATTTCTAATAACTATGAAAGACCTGAAAGTATCTCACCTCTTATAATATTGTTGTTGTCGTCTCATGACAACACTGTCACATGGATAGAACCAAAATTCTAGGTTACCAAAAAGCCGGAGACAGGTATCACACATAGGCTGCAAATTTCCTCTAAACAATTTTCACAGTCTGTGGTTTCTTTCAAGCCATAGTACCTTTTCAAGGAGTTGGCAATGAGCAGAGATATTGAATTTTCTGCTCTCTTACTTTTCCCAGCTGGATTCTAGCCACCACGTAAACACAACAGATACTCTGGGTTTCCTTGAGCATTCAGGCTATTAAACTCTTAAACACTCCTGTATTCTGTCCATGGCCTTATTATTTACCTTCATATAGAAACATATATCTATATTTTATCATACTATGCACATTTTATAATAATACAATTTATAAAAAAATAGAAATACATTGTTGAAAATTGTAGACAGTATTTCTTTTGTATTAGGTTTTTGCATATTTTCTTAATTCCTTTTTATATAGTAACTAATTTTGTTAAGATATTTGAGAATTTACAGGAGAAAAAATTGTAATAAACCCTCAAATAATCTTACTTAAGTACCTCAGTATTACAATCTTGATTCTGTAGGACATGTTTTTTAAATTAATGAATCAATATTAACATAAAAAATTAAAATTAATTTGGAAATTTTCTTTTTTATTGAATAGCTTTATTTTAAGAAACAAAGATAAATGTACATTTTTGCTTAGAAGTATATGAATACTTGTTTCATGTTCTTCCCCCAATATTATAATCAGAACCCCATTCTAATAGTTTTCATGTTCCTTTAAGGTCCTCTTATCTATGACACTTATTCAAGTTTATGCTGTTAAAGTCTTATGTCAGTTTTTCAGATAAATTGGTTAGACACTTTCTAGGATAGATATGCCACTTTGCTCAAACTGAATCTACTTCTATTACTGCTGAATATACTCTCTATGCATTGTTCAAACTCAGTAACTATGGCTTCTGTTTTCAAAACAATAATCTCTACTCCTGATGAAGGATAGTTTTATTAACTGGACATTAGGAACATTTCAAAAATTTTGAACTTTGAATGAGAAGTATAGGATTCATTTTGGCATCTTCATATACAAAATTCAGTTTACTTTGTTCTTCTTCATGTGATTTCCCATGTGATTTCTCTGCTTGTGGATACCACTATCTCTCCAAAATCAACCTTATTATTATCTCTAACATATTCGATTCATCCTTCTCACTTCTTTCTGTTTATTCTTAGACTTGATTATTTCTGAAGATGCCTAAAATGCTCCTTGCTTAGCACTTCACACTGACAGTGGTGTGTGCTATTCTTTCTTATATTGGAAGTGCAGTATTAGATGTTGGGACTAACTAAGTTATAAAACTGTTTGTTTCACATAGATTAAACTTGTTTAACGATACAACATATTGCTCAAATTGCAGCATAATATATCTGTCCCTACACATTGTATCTTTTTTTTAAACGACTTTATTTTGCAAAACAAAGATAAATGTAAAGATTTTAAACATTTTTTGCTTAAAATTATACATTTTTGTCAGTACTGTTTTTTCAGACATTAAAATAAATTTTACATAAAACCATGTGAATATGTTTTTTAGTCAGTACTTGATTTTTTTCAAGGGCTTGACAGTATGCATTGAAAACGTACTAGTTGCAATAAGCGTAAAGTACATGCAAAACAAAACGCAACATGGAAATAGTCAAAGTCTTCTTGTTTTGTGAATATATGTATATTTTTTGTTTTCTTTATTTCTTGGACTTCATACAGTCTGTGAGTTGTTTCTGGGGGAGTGCAAGCCTCTGGGGTTAGTATCTTAACAATGACAATTCCATAAATTTTTTTATATTATCTGACCAATTCTCCAGTCTCAAAATTCCAACAGCTGCTTAGTTTACTGTCTTGAAAGCCATGTGCTTTTCAGAAAACCACATAAATGAAGAGATTACAGTATTATATTTAGACTATAAAAATGTTCATTTGGACACATTATGACTTTTCATGACATAACTACTTAGGTTTTGGTGCTGAGCAATTTTATGTAAATAATAAAATTGTTACATATACATATATTACATACTATTTCAAATATTATATACTCTATATTATACAAAATACATCAAATATAATATATAATATATATTTTATTTTATATATATATATATATACATATATATGTATATGGAGAAAAACATTAGAACAAATGTATTGACATTCTGTAAAGTGTCTGACCAATTATCTTGTAAAACTGTCATAAATAGGTCTATATGTATATATAATTTTCTACACAATTTTTGGTTGTTTGGAATAACACACATTTCTAATTCAAAAAATTGTTTTGAAGTAGTAAAAGGAAATTAGTACCTATTCACATAAAAAATGACAAGTAGTCATTAACATATATATCTTCTAATACAGATGTAAGATTTTCAGGAATGAAGAAAATAGTTACATGAAATTTGAGTACTATTAATGATGAGAGAATAAAAAGTGAAAATATGACCATATACAATGAAGTTTAATCTTGATGAGTTTTTGACATTATACTTGATAATTTAATTAATTTATAATTTTTTATCAATATAGTATTTAATAGTATGAAAAATAAAGGTGCATTAATTATTTCTAAGATTGATTTAAGTGTCAAATACTGTCACTTAGAGTTAGTAATTAGTTCATGTAAGTGTTCATTATCTTAGGAAAACAAGGTGAGCAATTCACAATTTTATACAAGAAATATTATTTATGACAATAGAAACATTATATATATATACATACATATATATACATATATACATACATACATACATACATACACACACACACACACACACACACACACACACACACACATATATATATATATATATATATATATATATATATATATATAACGTATCCAAGTAACCAAAAGAAGATCAAGAAAAAGAAGCAAATAAAAAAGAAGAAGTAGAATTTGAATAATGAAGCAGCAGGGCTAGGATGGCATGTGAGTTAGGGCTTTATTTCTGTGAAGAACCACCATGACCATGAAAACTCTTAGGAAGGAAAATACTTAATTCAGGGATGGCTTATGGTTTTCAAAGCTTAGTTCATTATGATCATGGCAGAAAGCGTGGTGACATGGAGGCAGAGATGGTCCTGGAGAATAAGAGAGTTCTACATCTTGACCTTTAGGCAGCTATATACTGTGTATCACACTGAGTGTAACTTGAGCATAGGTAATCTCACAGCTTCCTCCATGGTCACGCACTTCCATGCAGAAGTTTACCTACTCCTGCTAGGCTACTCATCTTAATAGTGCCATTACCTATGGGCCGAACACCAAACACATGTGTCTATGAAGGCTATACCTATTCAAAGCATCATAGTCTGGGCCAGGAGTAGAAACCTCAATGCTGCCAGGAAATAGCCAGAATCTGACAGAAAAGTAATATGTATCTTAGAGACTTCTTCATCACACTCAGCACGATACAGAGTCTGACAGTAAAGAGTAGAGAAATACACCATTCTATACTAATAAAAGAAAAATATAGTTTTTATTTTTATCAACACAGCATATGTGCATATATATCATGCTGTATGACATTTTAATTAATGAATATAATGTAAAATAATCTCGTTAAGATAATTGGCAAATATATCACCATAGACACATGTCACTTTTTATGCTGAGAACAATTAACATACACTTTACTTTAAAATATTTTGAATTATACAATTTTACTTTTGTTTACTGTAGTTTTATTTGTCTCTGGGGATTAATAAGCTACTTACCCAATCAGTTATTGTTTATACCGTTAAAATTCTTCCTCATAAGTCTATTCCCATAGCCTTTTCTATGAACAATGAATGACTTGTTCATTTTCAACTCTCAGAAATTCACCACATGTATCCCAATATAACTGTAAATAGCGTGTCATTTATGTTCAGTACATAGCATTTCTCTCTATACACACTGCCCGGTTGTTTCATCCGTGTAATTATAAGTGGCAGATGTGTACATCAAATCACTAAGCCAAAGTAAAGTGTTCTTTACATGTTGGTGACTGGAAAGGTGATTAGAAAGTGCATAATGCAGACCCCATATCCGTGTGCCCTCTAAAGGATACCTGGGCTAAATGTATGTTTTGCTATAATTATTTTATATAATTTTATAATAAACACAGAAGTATGAAGTAGAAGTTTCTGGTTGTCATGTGATGCAGACTTTTGTGATATTTTGTTCAGATAAGTCCCATGGGAAGATAGGTAATGTTTGATGAGAGTTTAAGTAAGAGTCGAAAGACAGTGACTAGTTTCATAGCTAGCTTTGTAAAGCTTCCTTGGTTTCTCATCTTTGCTGATCTTCATTTCTTTGAAAAGGCACAGTAGAGAATGTCTGCTGGCATCTGGGCTGGTTATCATGGTTTCCACTGAGTTCAGACAACTCTGCAGAAGCTTAGCTGTTTCTGCTGAGCTATGCCACCACTGTTGATTCTTGTTTGGCATCCTGACACAACAGAGTGGGCACTAGTGGAATTCTGAGAACATACATTGGAATCATCCTTAAAAACTACTTCTAAATGGGTCCAGTTCTCCTCGCCTATTTACCATTATACCTTTGGACAGTGGGATAGAAGGGAGGTCAAAATATTTGAGAACCTTCATTAAAAATAGGATATTAAAAAATCTATGAGGCATTTTTGACATACTGATATGATTTCTTTCATATATACCCTAGTAATTGCTTGCTAAATCTATCATTGTAGATTTCATAAATTTATAAAGATCTTTTATTGTAAAAAGAAGTACGAATCTATAGATTGCTTTTGGCAAGATTGCCATTTTTACTATATTCATCCTGCCAATAGATGAGCATGGGAGATCTTTCCATCTTCTGAGATCCCCTTCGATTTCTTTCTTCAGAAAATTGAAGTTATTGTCATACAGATCTTTCATGTGCTCAGTTAGGGTCACACCAAGGTATTTCATAATTTTTGTGACTATTGTGAAGGTGTTATTTCCCTAGTTTCTTTCTCAGTCCATTTGTCCTTTGAGGAGAGAAAGGCTGTTGATTTGTTTGAGTTAATTTTATATCCAGTCATCCTCCTGAAGTTGTTTATCAGCCTTAGGAATTTTCTGGTGAAAGTTTTGGGCTCAATAAGTATACCATAATATCATCTGCAAATGGGGATATTTTGACTTCTTCCTTTCAAATTTGTATCCATTTGACATCTTTTTTTTTTTTTTTTTTGTCTAAATTGTTCTGGCTAGAACTTCCAGTACTATATTGAATAGGTAGGGGGAGAGTTGGCAGCCTTCCCTAGTCTGTGATTTTAGTGGAATTGCTTCAAGTTTCTTTCAATTAGTTTTATGTTGGATACTAGCTTGCTCTATATTGGTTTTACTATGCTTAGGTATAGACCTTGGATTCCTGATATTTACAGCATTTTTATCATAAAGGAGTGTTGAATTTTGCCAAATGCTTTCTCAAGATCTAGTGAGATTATAACATTTTTTAATTGAGTTTGTTACTTTGATAGATTTCCATATTGAACCATCCCTGCATACCTGGGATGAAGCCTAATTGATCATGGTGAATAATCATTTTGGAGTGTATTTGAATTAAGTTCATAAGAATTATATAGATTATCTTTGCTTTTGTATTCCTAAGGAAAATTGGTCTGAAGTTCTTTTTCTTTGTAGTGTTTTTGTGTGGTTTAGGTATGAGCATAATTGTGGCTACACAAAAAAAAAAAAAAAAAAAAAAATAGGTAGTGTTCCTTCTGTTTCCATTTTGTGAGAAATTTGGGTATTAGATCTTTAAATGTTTGATAGAATTCTGTACTAAACCCATCTGGTTCTTGGCTGCTTTAATGACTGCTTCTATTTTTTTTAAGGGTTATGGGTCTGTTTAGATGGTTTATCTGATCCTGATTTAACTTTGATACCTTGTATCTATGTAGAAAATTATCCATATCATACAGATTTTCTAGTTTTGTTGAGTATTGGGTTTTGTAGCAGGGTTTGATGATTTTTTTTGAATTTCCTCAGTTTCTGTTATTATGCCTCCCATTTAATTTCTGATGTTGTTAATTTGGAAAAGCAATCTCCAGATGTAATGAAATCCCCGTTAAAATTCCAACTCAATTCTTTAAAGAGTTGGAAAGAGCAATTTGTAAATTAATTTCAAATAACAGAAACCCAGGAAAGCAAAGACTATTCTCAACAATAAAAGAACTTACTGGGTAATCATGATCCATACCTCAAGCTGTATTACAGAGCAATCATAATAAAACCTGTATGGTACTGGTACAGAGACAGGCAAGTACATTAAGTTAATAGAATTGAAGATCCGGCAATGAACCCACACACCCATGATCACTTGATCTTTAACAAAGGTTCTAAAACCATCCACTAATAAAAGACAGTATTTTTTTAAATTGTGCTACTTGAACTGGCAGTTGGCATGTAGAAGAATGCAAAGTGATCCATTCTTAACTTTTTGTACAAAGTTCAAGTCCAAGGTAATCAAAGACCTCCGTTTAAAAACAAATTCACTAATAGAACCGAAAGCATGGAAAAGCCTGTAACACATGGCACAAAGGAAAATTTCCTGAACAAAACACCAATGACTTCTGTTCTCAGATCAACAATAAACAAATGGGATCTTGTAATACTGGAAAGTTTCTCTAATGCAAAGGACACTGTCAATAGGACAAAATGACAACCAACAGATAGGGAAAAGATCTTTACCAATCCTACATCTCATAGAAGTCTAATATCCAATAAATACAAAAAACTAAAGAAGTTAGACTCTACAGAATCAAATAACCCTTTTAACAAATGAAGGATACAATTCAACAAAAAATTCTCAATGCATAATATTGGATAACTTAGAAGCACATAAAGAAATATTCAACATCATTAGTAATCATAGAAGTGAAAATCAAACAACCCTGATATTCCACCTCATACCCGTCAGAATGGGTAAGCTAGAAAAATCAGGTGACAGCATATGCTGTTGATAAAGTGGAGAAAGAGGAACACTCCACTATTGCTGGTGGGATTGCAAACTGGTAAAACCACTCTGAAAATTAGTCTGGTGTTCCCTCAGAAAACCAGACATATTTCTACATGAGGATTCAGCTATACCACCCCTGGGCAGATACCTTGAAGATGTTCCAACATATAACCAAGACACATGCTTTACTATGTTCAAAGCAACCTTGTTTATAGTAGTCAGAACCTCGAAAGACCCCAGATATCCTTCAATAGAAGAATAGATAAAGACAATGAGCTGTACTTACATAGTGGAGTACTAGTCAGCTATTAAAAACAATGAGTTCTTAAAACTTTTAGCAGTAGAACATGTCATCGTGAGTGAGGAAACCCAACACAGAAGAGCACACATGGTTTGCACTCAGTCATAAATTAATATTAACCCAAAAGCTTACATTATTCAAGATACTATTCACAGGCCATATGAAGCTCCAGAAGAAGAAAGAGGTGTGAATTTGAATGCTTCAGTTCTTCTTAGAAGGGGGAACTAAATGCTCACAGGAGAAAATAAGGAGACAGAATATGGAGCAGAGATTAAAAGAAAAGCCACCCAGAGACTGCCCTAACTGTGGATTCATCTCAAATACCAAACCCAGACCATAGTGCAGGTGGCAAAAAGTGCATGCTGACAGGAGCCCACTGTAGCTGTCTCCTGAGAAGTTCTGCTAGAGCCTGAGAAATACAGAGGTAGATGCTCTTATACAACCACTGGACTGAGAATGGGATCCCAAATGGAGGAGTTAGAGAAAGGACTGGAGAAGCAGAAGGGGTTTGCAACCCTATAGGAACAACAATAGCAACCAAGCAGACCATTCGAGAGCTCCCAGAGACTACACCACCAACCAAAGAATACACATGCAGAAACACATGGCTTCAGCCATGTATGTAGCAGAGGATATCCTTATTGAAGATCACTGAGAGGAGAGACTCTGGGTCCTGTGAAGACTAGATGCCCCAGTGTAGGGTAATGTCAAGGCCGGCAGGCAGGAGGGAGTAGGTTGTTTGGTGGAAAAGCAGATACATTGAAGCAGAGAGAGGGGAAGATGGGATAGGGGGATACTGGCGGGAAGAAACTGGGAAAGGGGATAACATTTGAAATATAACTAAAGATAATATATAATAAAAATTAAAGAGAAAAAAATGGAAGTATGAAGTCCACAGTTTAGAAGTTGATCATTTTCTATAAATGAAGCAAAATCTAATTTATAAAAAACACAAGTTTCTTCAATAAAAAGTGCTAGAAGTTATATATTTATATTCCAAAGAAGAAAACTGAACCATTTGCAATGAGTACTTACATACTTTTTTTTTGAAAATGTCTTTTAAATATATTTATCTATATTAATTATGTTTATTTTAGTATATAATTCTTTGTTATCTTTATAAATATTTTGGACAATAACCACTTATTGAAAGAGTTTACAACCATTTTTTTATCTTATGATATAGCTAATATATTTGTTTCTTTTTCTGTCCTAAAGATTTTTTGTTTTATGTAACCTCATGAAGTCATTTTTTTAAATTCTATTGCTTATGATTTTATAATGTTAAGGTCATATCCAAGAAGTTTTTCTCCATTTCACTGTCCTGAAGTGTTTCTTTCTATTAATTTTACAGTTTCAAATTTTCCAGGCATGCCAACCTCTTTGACACTGCAATGCACCACTGTCATCTTCAAAGTTCATGATCAAAACCGTGCAATTGAGTTACCACTCTCAAAACAAAGTCTCATTACACTGTAAGAAAATTTAACATTGTGTTCTCAGAGACTTTTATTGGTATCATGGGCTAGAAACAGCCTGTGAGCTACCATTGGCCATATATATATATATATATATATGTGTGTGTGTGTGTGTGTGTGTGTGTGTGTGTGTGTGTGTGTGTGTGTATGTGTGTGTGTACATAAATCAAAAGACAGCTGTCTAATCTAGTTTCTTTGTTTAAGAGAAACACGTTGATTTTTTTTTTGAGAAGTATTTATTAGTGAAAATTTTTTACACTGTACACTGGTCTGTGGATCTGATGTTTGATTGATGTTTGATAATATGACTGATGATTTCTTTCTTTTGTTACAATAATGTGCTATCTTTATCAATTCATACAATTTAAACTCTCATTTCAGTGAAGGCGATTCCTATGTGATTATAACACATAGTACTTTTATGTAATGTTAGTTTTAAGCTATTATTTTATTAGGAGATTTCAGATTTGTATTCATCAGAGAACCAAAGACATAGCTTGGTTAATTGCTTAGATTATTTAAAAGAAATATTTTCTTTCAAGTTTTAGAAGACTGAGCTGGAGAGATGGTTCAGTGGTTAAAGCACTGACTATTCTTCCAGAGGTCCTGAGTTCAAATCCCAGCAACCTCATGGTAGCACACAACCAACTGTAATGGGATCTGATACCCTTTTCTGGTGTCTGAGGACAGACAATTACAGAGTACTCATATAGGTAAAATAAATAAATCTTAAAAAATATAAAGGAGAGCGTTTCGAGGTGGCCATCCAGAAGGATGAACTAGATCTAGGTGGACTTTATTGGTGTTAGATTCTGGAATTTTTCAAAGCTTGTCCACTTCTAGAAACAGTAGAGCATCACAGAGTTTACTTGTGGCTTAAACCTAAGTCTGCAGAGCCCCACTGAGGTAGCTGACTGCTCCTGGGATGAAACCATAAAGTTCTATGACCCTGTTTGTCTTACAGTTCCTGGTTAAGACACACTGCTCTAGTCAGGACAGATGCTGACTGATGGGCTACTTAGCATCAAAATATGAACTACTTGAAAGAATAGAATTACTGAGATTTCAGAATTCTGAGGTTTACATTGAAATCAGTTTTAAGGCATTTAATAGAGACGTTGTATCATATTGCAATCCTAGAACATAATCCATGTTTTCTAGAATCCTAAAGAATAATTGTTATTATAACATATCTTGTAATGTCTATTAAAATGTTATCTCTGCACTGTAAAATGACATAAAATATGGGATGTTAGTAGATTACATAGGCAGTAATATATTTTATTATTAATTTGTCATTTTCTGTTGATAAAAATCAAAATAAACTGTATTTCTTGATCATATATATCATTTATAGCACATCAATGAGGTTGCCTTTTAAGTGTACTGTTTGTATGGATAGAATCTTATATTCAATGTAGATAAGCTGGTGTTCATAAATTACTGCTAACACAGATTTCAGTTACTCAGACATGACATGCTGGGCTGTCAGCTGTATGGTGAATGCTTGGAATTAAGTTTATTCTGAATGCCGTATATCCGCATCTTCTCAGGTACTGGACCAACGCTTCTCTCTCCCTTTCTTTAATTATCAAAACTTTTATGTGGACATGGTTTCACACATCTGTAAGCCTAGAGAAGCAGTAACAAGAGGATAACAAATATTGGACCAGTCTGGGCTATCAAATGAGACCTGGTTCATACCCTACCCAAAATAAATAAATTAATTAATTTTTAAAATTACCTATTGAAGAAAAATCTTTCGGTCCTACTAAGGCTCCTAGTAGACCTTTAGTGTGGCTTTAAATTATACTTTTTAAACATTTAATGTAAAATTATAAATATTGACTGGAAACGGTTAAAATATAAAAATTAGTAAAAAACATTTTTTATTTATTTATTTTTTAAACGACTTTATTTTACAAAACAAAGATAAATGTACAGATTTTAAACATTTTTTGCTTAAAATTATACATTTTTGTCAGTACTGTTTTTTCAGATATTAAAATAATTTTTACATAAAACTATGTGAATATATTTTTTAGTCAGTACTTGATTTTTTCAAGGGCTTGACAGTATGCATTGAAAACCTAATAGTTACCATGAACGTAAAGTACATGCAAAACAAAACACAATATGGAAATAGTCAAAGTCTTCTTGTTTTGTAAATATATTTTTTTTTTGTTTTCTTTATTTCTTGGACTTCATACAGTCTGTGAGTTGTTTCTGGGGGAGTGCAAGCCTCTGGGCTTAGCATCCCAATATCAGTGACTGCATATTATGTCTGTTCTTTTGTGACTGGGTTATCTCACTCAGGATGATATTCTCTAGATGCAGCCATTTTATTAAGAATTCCATGAAGTCATTGTTTCTGGTGGCTGAGTAGTATTCCATTGTGTAAATGTACCACAATTTTTGTATCCATTCATCTTCTGAAGGACATCTGGGTTCTTTCCAGCTTCTGGCTATTATAAATAGAGCCGCTATGAACATTGTGGTGCATATATCTTTGTTGTGTATTAAAGTGTCTCTGGGGTATATGCCGAGAAGTGTAATAGCTGGGTCTTCAGGTAGTACTATATCCAATTTTCTGAGGTATCACCAGACTGATTTCCAGAGTGGTTGTATTAGCTTGCAACCCCACCAACAGTGGAGAAGTGTTCCTCTTTCTCCACAGCCTCTCCAGCATCTGCACATAAACAGATGATCCACACATCTAGTAGTTGTTCTTTCTATGAGATTAGAGGTGTTATCTGGTTTTCAATATAGGCCATAACTTCAAAGTACATTCTAATGCTGAGGTTAAATGTACATTCTAGGGAGGAAAGTCAAATACTGAAGCATCCTTCTTCCACCTCTTTATATAGGCTTAGAGTAGAAAGTGTGATTCAGACTAGAGACATGTCTTCCCACATCGAAAGATCTAAATTAAATGTGTACTTCCAATTCAAAAATATGAATTAGATATGATTAAGCAAAAATTCCTCAGAAGTGTTACAAGTCATTTTTTTTCTTTTAGTTAATTTTTAATGTAGTCAATTTGATAATGATAAGTAGCTGTCACATGGTCAGATCTAATCTTAGATAGTTTGTTGAAATAAATGTGAGTAGTTTATTTAGTGTTTTGCTTTTTGTGTTTTCATTTACTCCATGTGTTCATCATGCTGTGTGTGTGTGTGTGTGTGTGTGTGTGTGTGTTATATACTCCAGAGATATTTTTATTGCATTTTCAATAAATTGGTATAAAACTGCTTTGAGATTTCAACTTACACTGGTCAAAATGACAAAATCAGATAAATGATGAAAGGTCATAGAGTGTGTCAGAAAAGAGTTACACATATTCATGGAGTAAACTTGTACAATTACTATGAGTATCTGCACTCAATTTCCTCAAAGAAATCACAAAATGAATCTATCACATGATCCAGCTATACCACTTGAAGTGTGTACTCAACAAACTAGGTCTCTTACTGCAGAGATAGTTGCTCATCCATGTTCACTGTTGGTCTATTCGGTATAGTCATGAAATAAAGATAGCCTAGAAGTCTACAGATTAATGGATAACATTGTACAATTATATACAAACAATATTCAGATGTGTAAACCTGTAATTAAAATTTACAAATGGAACTGTAAACAGTCATACTTAGAAAGGTAATTCAGACTCAGAAAGATGAATTAACATACCTTGTCTCTTTCTGCTTTTATATTTAATAATCTGTTTGATTTCCAATAAAAGTCATTCCTTTTAATTTCTGCTTGTGTTTAATTTTAATTTTCATTAAATATCATTTTTACTGTTTGATTTTTATTTATAATGTCCATATTTGTTTTTACCAATGCATTTAAATCTGCATATATTATCATTTTTCTCTTGATTTTTTAAATTAATGGTGGTCATCCATATCTTTTAAATGGAAGAGTTTAATTTGTTTCCACTTAGTAGCACTCTCAAAAGAAGAACAAACTTAAGTAAATGTCTGTTTTATCACCATTTTGTTCATTCTTCACTGTTTTCTTCTTACCATGGAGCTCAATATTATGTCTTGGTTGTAATTTTGTATTGGTATTTTATATATAAATATATATATATATATATATATATATATATATATATATATATATATAAATAATTTGTTCTGAATTTTATATACATATAAATATATATAATGAAATATATGTATATAATGTATATATTTATACATATATATATATAAAATTCATTGTTAATTTTGGAAACTTCATGATCATGACGATAGTTAATATTCTTTTTCTTACAACTATATTTAAAAAAAGGGATACATTACAGATTATTGAAAGCATTTTAGCACTGATATATATGAATATATTTTTGTCAGTACTTGATTTTTTTAATGGTTTGATAGTATGCATTGAAATGTTACTATTTACAAAGATCATAAAGTATATGTAATAGAATGAAGGTGTACAGAGGACCAGCGTAAGTTACACCTGTCTTACTTCAAACAAGCATGCTATATAAATAAACATCAGAGGTTGCATATTATTTTCCTGAACAATTGTCCAAGCCTTGGACTTATGTAACCTTCTACTAAATAAATTAAAATAAAGCTAAAAAAAGTATATGTAAAACAAACTGTAACATGGAAATAGTCAAAGTTTTCTTGGTGTGTAGAGATTAAACATAATGATTTTTAACTACCAAAAATTGCCACAAGGTTATCATCTTTGTTCTTGAGTAATTAATGATTTAATGTCTAAATGTACTGCACTTTGAGAGGGTGCTATACATTTATTATCTCCTTCTCCTCCTCCTCCTCCTCCTCCTCCTCCTCCTCCTCCTCCTTCTTCTTCTTCTTCTTGTTCTTCTTCTTCTTCTTCTTCTTCTTCTTCTTCTTCTTCTTCTTATTATTATTATTATTATTATTATTATTATTTCTAAGAAGGACTGAGGCTTCTACTTTTTGGCCTTATTTTTGAGCTTCATATGATCTGTGAGTTGTTTCTTAGGTATTCAGAGATTTTTAATGCTGTTTTGGGTAGATATCATTATTATTATATTATGTTCATCCCACCTCTGTACAGCTTCTTACCCCATCCCTAATTGAAGGCTCTCACTTTCCCCTTTTCACTAAAACCGAGCTATTCTTTCCTTTTATTCCCCAACACTCAACTCCAGAAAAGTATTCTCCTTTTAACTTTTCTGCTATCTGTAGTTACTTCAAATGTTTACTCACCTCTGAAGACTTGTTGATAGCCACTGAGGGAGGGCATCTGATGATAGAGATATGTATCTTTTATGTTTAGAATGTAAGCAATCAAAATTTCTACACACATAGGGCACTATGAACCACAGCAATGTCAAAATGGTACAATAACATTGAAAGTAGAGTATGGGTATGCTTACCTTTAAGGTAACCAACAGCTCTCTAATTGAATGTAATATCAACCTAACAAGAAAGGAATATATGCCTGTTATTACCTTCATAGGGGTAGTGAAGCCATGGATCTTACAGAAAAACCTTGAACTACCATTTTATTTTCTAAGTACACTCTAAACATGTGTCCTCATACCCATAGATATGTGTAGTCCTTATGATTATTTAATAAAATCTTTTCTGCAATTAATGAAAATTGCAATTAAATGCAGAGCTATATATTATCACTGAACAAAACTACAAAACAAGTCCTTCACTAATATCTCAGGCAACATTGTGTAAAAGCCAGAGGTTCAAGAAATTTGTTTGCAAATTATGTTTCCTAAAATTATCAAAAGCATCTTCCATATACTCTTTCCAGCAATTGTGCCTAAAGGTGTGTTAAACGAGGACAACAACCATAAACAAGCCAAAGAGATTGGGGGTAAGGCTACATGATCTCAACCCTACACAGACAACTTTAGGGAAGTGAGAAATGCAAGTAAGCAGAGAAGAACCCTCCAGTTGCTTATCTATCTTAATGGTCATCTCTAAAGACATAGATACAGGTAAATCTGTGCAAACTAAGATGGCTGGACCTATGTGTTTAGGAATATGCAATATATTTGATTACATGTATATATAATTATATGTATATATTATGAAGTAATTGAAATTATGTAAATATAATTTGAAAAATAAATATATCAATTAAAACAAAAGGTTATAGCTTATCATAAAGGTTCCACTTGACTTTTTAAATGAATTACGTGTGGTACTTAGCTTTGTGGCCACTCAGAACAGGAATTCAATGTGAAAATTTAGGAGAGAGTAGTATATTCAATAGTGGTGGCATTCTGAGGACATTCTGAATGTCTTTGTCTCTACAGAACCTTCCCATTTGATCCTTATGATCAGCTACGTGTATCCCTCATATTCCTTGAGATATTGCTATTCTGCAGCATTTGCAACAAATTATTCTCCTTTCTACCTCATAGCTCTTAGGCTGCAATTTTTTTAATGCAAATCAATACCGGACTTCGGATTGTCTTTCATTTTGCTATTTCTGAAAAGAACAAACTGGGGTCGTTATCTCTTAAGACTCTTGATACCTCTGAGAGGTTTGATCTAAATTATTTCCTTTCTTTGATTTTCTGACCCAATTAGGACATGACCTCAAATTGTCTTGTCTTTAGTATGTAACACAGATAGGAAAGGGATCTACATCTATAAACCAGAATGCACCTCACACACGTTTAATAATCCCACCTGAGCAGAGTAATTGAAGCATTAATCCTACAACCAGTTTCTTCACATATAAGTAAAATTTAATGACAAGTTAAATAAAATGAACAAAAAGAACTCATCTTTTTTTAAGCCCATCAGTTGTAGCAAGACAAAAATTGAAAAGTGAGTCTGTTACTAAAATACAGTAAAAACGAGAGCTCTTTTACAAATTAGCCATCTGGCAAAACTACTGCGTGAAAATTGGGGTTGAATGTGTGCACTAAGCAGCTTCTGATATTGAACTAATTTTTATCTTCCTGTAGAAAGAGACTAAATTTTGATTATGAGAAAAGCAATGAAAATTATTATCACCATCAACCATATATTGAACAATGTCTATGTACACAGACTCACAATTACTATCATTGATCAGTACTGGGCCAGGTACTGCTGACCTTGGAATGCTTGAATGTAATGAGGAAGTTAGTACACAGGCAAGTATAAGCAAGTCTTTATGTACCAAATCATACTTCAACAAGGCTTTTCTGACATGGAGATAAGGGGAAATAAGTCTTTCATTAGGTGGTGGATGTTTAATGGGACTGGATACAGTTTCCTTTTGCACAGCAACTTCTAATGATGTTCTCTGTTCTGATGTTGTCTCAAAAGCCCCACTTTGAAAGACTGGCCAGGTTTATCTTTTATAGTATGACCCATGTCTACCATACCTTGCCATTTATTCTTATATGTCATCAACAAACAAACAAATCTCAAAATATGCATGATTTCCATTAGGCTGATTCTATTGATGGAATCTGTTTACTATGGACACAGTACTTTATGTTATGTGTTAGAACAATAATGATATCTTAGTTTTGAAAAGTGACATTTAATTCTTTGCATGTGTATAAAATTTGTTCTGTGACAACTATGCTGCATAAAGTCTTGTTGAGATAATTATGATCAAAGTCAGTCAGTATTTGTTAGGTATTCTCTAGTCCATTAAATATGTATATGCAGATATGTAGTATGTTTAACATGATGAGATGGGACAGATACAGTAGCTGCTGGCAAATGTTACCTCTGGTTAGGTCAACTTTGTGAACCTGCCTATCATTATCTCCTCAAATCACCTCAGACACTGTTAAAACAAAATATATTAGCATAAGTTATCTTTGCAAGGAATATATATATATATATATATATATATATATATATATATATATATATATATATATATATATATAATCTCCTCACATATTTCTGATTTTCATTATTGTGAACACTAGGGAGAAATGGAACAGTTTCAAGGATCCATTCTAGATATGTTTAAAATAATAAACATCAGCTTTTTTGTAATAAGTATAACATGTAAGCTCAAAGAATACAGATATTTTAATAGAATTAATATTTTTTTATTTAAATTCAAGGATATGACTGTAATAAGATAGCTTGAAAAAAACTATTTGGATAAATTGCAAGCAGGTTGGGAATTTTAAAATAGGAGATTTCCATACTTAATTGAAACATGCAAGCAAAATATTTAGAAAATATTACATGAAAAGTATTTGCTTTGCATGTATATTTTTTATTACTGTTTCATCTTGCACTAAAATGTGGCTGTAAATCCATTTTGCACAGTACCATTTATAGTGCTTCAATTGGTGTCCATAGACATTCATAGTGCTTGGAATGAATGGCATTGAGGACACCTAGCATTAAAATTATAAAAGCCTTATGTTATTCAAGAGTAAGCAATGTTCCTGCTAATGTTTACAATAGTAAAAGAATATTTCATAGATTGGAAACTAATCATTATTAAAATGCCTTGAAAAAAAAGCACCCTGGAAGATAGAGAAGAGAGGATGAAGTTCAGTGAAGAAATAAACACAATGATCTAAATGCCAGCAATCACAGATGATGTATGAGCTGCCACAGGCAGTGTAGTCTAAGCCTGTAGAACTAGCCTTCTGCCTTTGTAGCTGATCCACAACTTATAGAACTAGATCCAGTTCTGAATTAAGAAATGATCAAAGCCAAATTTGATTACCCAAAAAGACAATGTTGTTTTAAATATATGTGTAAAATTATACCACAGTTATCCTTTTTCTTTATTTCTTTCTCCAACTGAAACTTGAAACTACAGCTGCTCTTGATGCAACACCAACACTTACCAGTCTGAAGTCAGCCAAAACCTAGTATTTCTTCCCATGACTACAATTGCCTGTAACAATAAGTTCCTTTTGTTTACTGATTTCAGAACCCAGTTGAGCATGGATCACAGTATTTAATGGTTGTAATGAATTACAATAAAATGAATGAATTACGAGTCAATTATGTCTATATATTCAGAGGAAAAATTGTTTTCATACACTGCGTTTTGAGCAACTTCATCACATCCGCTCAACTCCTCCTATATCTAGCTCCCTTTTCTACTGACAATTTCCCTACTTACAGATCACATTGTATACTTTCTTTAATAAGCAACAAACAGAAACTCATCAAATTCAATTGGCACCACAATATGCTTTGTGGTATGACTGTGGTAATTTGGAGAATGACTTCTATGGGCTAATATGTTTGAATTGGTCCCCCCTCAGTTTGAGAACTATGTAAGAGGGAATAGAAAGGATTGCTTCATTCAAAAAACTGAGTGATGGTTCAGGAGGAGGTTTCAGAAGCTGATGTCATTCTCAGATAGCTCTTTCTATGTCTGCTTTTGGGTTTGATATAAGCTCTCAACTATTGATCCAGTACCATACCTACCTGTGTGCAGCCCTGTTTGTGAACTCACTCTAAAGATCTATAATCCTATAACATATTTCTGTTACAAATTGCTTTGGTCATAATACAGTGTCAGAGCTGATAAATAAAAAAGATATACATTGGTATCAGGTGTCAGATATTGAGGTGACAGGCCTAGCCATTTTTTTGTTTGATTGTGAGAGTCTTTAGGACTTTTAAGAAATTGAACTAGGAAATCAGCTTAGTTCTATAAGTGTTTCCTAATTCCTAGCGGAAGCTCAGAGGACAATTTTACTGATAGCAATGTATTATATTCCAAATCAGGAGGGTTGAGAAGGAAAAACATATTATCAACTGGGATAGAAATTATTTTGGCAAAGAATAAGGTGTTTTTCTATCCTTGTCCTCAGAATTTGCCTGGGACTAATTTAGAGAGTTCTGCAATAATTTCATTGGCATAGGTAATGTCAAAAATGTCTAATATTGACTCTATTGTGTGGTTATTAATAATAACCTGAATTCATATATACAATGCAAATGAATAGAAGGGGCAAATAGATGTACTGTTTGAGGATAACAAAGAACATGTGTAAACTTAATGCTGAAGCACATTTTTAAAAGCTGAAAGAGAAAAGAGATGGAATAGAAGGTTTGCTACCCCCAAAGAAAGTTCTCTCACCCTAGATAATACTGTAGTGTGTGAAAATAAAAAGCCTCAAGAGACATAGAATTTACACTTTCATTTACTTAACTTTGATCTATTCTTTTTTTCCTATTTTCCACCTTTTTATCTCTTTGGAGGGTATAGTACAAAAGGTTGAAATCAGTAGAAGCCCTGAAATGATTATGCAAACAATAATAAGCCGGTAGGTGCTTTCTGAACTCCTAATTGTAAACTCACTTTGCTTTATTCCAACACAATGGGGCTGTTGTGAAAAACTCTAGCCATGCTCCAAGTCCCACCTCCACAGGAGAGAGTGACTTAGACTCTAGTCAGATCAGCCACTCCCTAAGTTCCTTTTCTGCACACATAGTGTTAGAAAAACAATTATTGTCAATCTCAGAAGCAAATGAGAGGGAAGCAGATGGTTGAATCCTGGAGTGTTTAAAAAGAACAGAACAAAGGATAGAGGTTTCATGAAAATTAGGACAAATGTTGAAATCTTCTCCTAGGTCCTGGCTCCTTTGTCCTTGGTGAACGCTGTATTCTGGAGCCCTATTCTATTCTATTCTACAGTTCTGTACTGCTACCAGACAGCCAGGTTGGGGTTAACAATCACCACCATGCTGACCATTCACCAGCCAGAGTTCACAGGCCTTGTGGCAGTGCCCCTCTGTGATTTGTTCTACCCTGAACTCCTGTGGGCCAGGCAGAAAGCAGCAGAAACTGCCTTCACTCTCAAAAGTGCTGTGTGAAGCTAGCATCCCTCTGACAGGGGGCAGTGCGGGACCCCACAGAGTCCAACATATATATTTTTTGACACCGAACAACAGAGGTATGCAATTTTCTTCTGATTTTTTGATCATTATATGGAGTTGCTATTACAAGACTACCTTGAGTCTCAGAAGAAACTGTATCCTTTTAAACTAGGTAAAGAAAGTGTTGGAGAGTTTTGAAATTAAATTAAATGAACTTTGAATTTTGATACAGCTATAACTATAAGGGACCTATAAGTTAAAAACGGTGGTTTGAATGCAAATAGGGCCCACAGACTTATGTATTTGAGTCATCTGCTCAGAATTAATAGAACTCTTTAGGAAGAATCAGTGTGGTGTTGTTGGAAGAGGTTTATCTTTGGTGTTGGTCTTTTTGGTTTTAAATTACTAGGCCATTACAGTTCTTTTTTAACCTTGTGGATCAAATGCAACTTTCACCTACTGCTCCAGTGCCATGCCTATAGATGTCCTCCTCAGGATGAGTATTCCTCAGTGTCATATTTTCTGCACCTCAGGCAGATGTGAGGCTGAATGTTAATTCCCATCTGCTGCAGAAAGAAGCTTCTTGGATGAGCATTGAGAGATGCACTAAATGGCATCCTTTGGAAGTTATTTTTTACTCTCTAGGGAATACTCAAGGTCCTAAGTCAGGATACCATGTCAGCCTTCTGGTAGTAGAATGAAACTTTAATCTAGTAGAAACAACATTAGCTTTTAGTGTTTTATTGAGCTTTTTCAAAAAGTATGTTTGACACAGGAATTCTTTCGCAATAAAAAGAAAAGAAAAATTTAAATGTTGGTTATTTAATGGAAAAGCAGAGAGTAAACTACAGCTAACAGTAAAGTTGGCCATTGACTACAAAAAGCCACATTTTGTAACCACATCTATGGTGAAAGAGTGGACCAACTAAAAAGCTAATCAGAAATGAAGGACAGTTATTATAATGACCTTATAATAAAGGAATATGATAAAAAATCCAAGTCTATGCCTTCCAGTTTATTAGTCTTCATGAAATGCAGCAATTTCATAAATATGCAATATATTAAAACTTACAAAGCAAAAATTAGATGACCTAAAAACTCCTAATTTACTTAAAAAACAAGTTACTAATTCTTCATATCAGAAGTCACTAGATTCTAATGTATTTGCAGGTGTATTCTACTAAATATTGAGTTATAAGTTTCCATTAGCCTTTATTATTTCAATTTCTCACTCTGTTATCCTGGCTAGAATGACATTGAATGTTAAAGTAGTATAAATTTGTCTTTTCTGTTTTTATTTTTATTAGATTTTTTTTCTATACTTGCATTTCAAATGTTATCCCCTTTCCCAGTTTCTTCTCTAGAATCCTTCTATATTATCCCCAAATCACTATAAAAGTGTTCCTCCACTGACTCATACACCCCCTCCCATCTTTCTGCCCTGGCATTCCCCTACACTGGGGCATTGAACCTTTACAGGGCCAAGGGTGTCTACTCTCCATGATGAGAGATAAGGCTCACCTATGCCACATATGCACCTCCATGTGTACTTTATGTTTAGTGGTTTAGTCTCTGGGAGCTCTGGGAGTTCTTACTGGTTAATACTGTTGTTCTTCCTATGGGGTTGAAAATTCCTTCAGCTCCTTCAACTCCTTTCTCTAATTCCTCCGTTGGGGACTGAGTTCTCTGTCCAGTGGTTGGTTAAGAGTATCAAACTTAGTATGATATTTTCTACTTCCATCCATTTGCCTAAGAATTTCATGAAATTGTTGTTTGTAATAGCCAAGTGGTACTTCATTGTGTAAGTATACCACATTTTCTGTATCCATTCTTCAGTTGAAACACATCTGGGTTCTTTCCAGGTTCTGTCTATTATAAATAAGGCTGTTATAAACATAGGGCATGAATCCTTGATATTTCTTAAATTCTAAGAATATTTTTTGAACAATTTAGAAGTGTTCCCTAGGCATTTGAATTCTTTTTAGAGTTTTCTGTTTAGTTCCATACCTGATGTCAATTGGAAACTAACTTTCCAATTTGTATTTAAATTTCTATGCTTGTATCTCAAAATTAGGCTGTCTCAGTAGTTTGTATTAGACAGCAGTTAATGGAGAAATACAGATCTGGTCAAGGTGTTGAGAATATAAGAATCAGTACTTATCCCTACTAGAACATCTATATTAACTGCCCACTCCAGAAATCAGAAAACACAGAGGAAAAGAAACATAAAAAACCATGTAGGAGTCAGAAGATGGTTAAGGAAGGTTGTGAAGTGATGTTTTAGGGACAATTATATATCTTACACTCCTGAACTTACTGCAGCTCTGGTTACATGCACAAGATACATATAAGATCAAGCCAGGAAATGTTTTGACATAAATAAAGTGAGTGATCTCTAAACACCATGCATTACTGAAGAATTATTTCAATTAAATACTAAAATTTAGAAATGCAGTAAGTAGTTGAAGCATAGAAAAAGAAATAACTGTTTACTTTTATTTTGTTTTTTATAGACCAATTGGATTTAATAGACATGTATAGGATGTTTCTTTCTTTTCTTTTTTTTTTTTTTTTTTTTTTTTTTTTTACAATGAGCAGACAGTACATGTAATACAGGGTACAACCCGGAATTTGTCAATGTGTTCTTGGTGGGTAAGGATTGAGCATGACTATTTTTTTTTTGTTTTCTTTATTTTTTGGACTTCATACAGTCTATGAGTTGTTTCTGGGGCAGTGCAAGCCTCTGGGGATAGCATCCCACTATCCATGACTGCATATTATGTCTGTTCTTTTGTGACTGTGTTTAATACACAACAAAGATATATGTATTCTTTCTTTGTTTTCAGCATTTATTGTTTTGAATATTATGTGTTGGGAAGAATTTCCTTTCTGACCCAGTCTATTTGGCATTGTGTAGGCTTCTTATATGTTCCTGTTCATCTCTTTTTTATGTTAGGGAAGTTTTCTTCTATTATTTTGTTAAAGATATTTACCGAGCCTTTTAGTTGTGAGTTTGTGCTCTCTTCTACATATATTATCCTTAGGTTTGGTCTACTCATTGTGTCCTAGATTTCCTGGATGTTTTCGGTTAGAAATTTTTTGATTTTTTTCATTTTCTCTGACTGTTGTGTCAATGATTTCTATGATATCTTCATCTCCTGAGATTCTCTCCTCCATTTCTTGTATTCTGTTGGTGAAGTTTGCATCTATGACTCCTGATGTTTTTCCTGATGTTTTAACTTCAGGGATGTCTCTTTTTGTGATTTCTTCAATGTTTCTATTTTTCTTTTCAGTTTCTTCACCTGGTTGTTTGTGTTTTCCTGTAGCTCTTTAAGTGATCTTTGTGTTTTTTGTATTTCCTCTTCAAGGACTTCAACTGGTATGTGTGTGTTCTCCTGGCTTTCCTGTGCTTCCTTAAGTGTGTTATTTATGTGTTTCTCAAAGATCTCTATCATCACCATGAATTATGATTTTAAGTCTAAATCTTGCTTTTTTTTTTTTCTTTTTCTGAGTTGTATATCCACTATTTGCAGTGGTGGGAGAACTTGGTTCTGATGCTGCCAGTTTGTTTTGGTTTCCATTTCTTAGAGTCTGTTCTTGCCTCTTGCCATCTTGTTATAGGGGTTGCTAGGTGATCTTGTTGTCTTTCTGGTGGGTCTGTGGGGTCATGGTTTCCTGAGGGAAATTGTTCCTGGGCTTTCTAATCTCTGTGTAGGCTGTGTGTTCTGATGGCAGAGCCCAGTCCTGATGCAGGTGTGCTGGGCTTGCCCTTGAGCCAAAAGTGTGTGCTTCTAGGCAGCACTGCCACCTGTGCTGTGAGAGTGAGTTCTTGGGGGCCTCTTCTCGGGTAGACAGTGGGCAGAAGAAGTTGACTTACCCTTCCACTCATGATGGAGAGTGCTCCTCCAGTTCTTCTGAGCTCCCAGAAACCTGTCTCTTTAATATATTTTTGCATTCCAGACTTTATCTCCCTTCAGGTCTACCCTCTGACTGTTCCACATTCCATTCCTCCTCCCCTCTGCTCCCTAACCCTTGTTTCCATGAGGATGACACACTGTCCCAACTCTGATCCCACCAGACCTCCACACTCCCTGCGAACTCCTGTCTCTTGAGCATTAGGTTTGTTTTCTCTGACAGAGTCCAGACCTAATGCTCAAGAGACAGGAGTTCATGGTTTTAACTTCTCTGATTTTTTTAGAAGACACTGTGTCATGTCAGATTTTCTTGGCTGGGATCGTAACTATAAAATGATATCTGTATTATAGCCAATTACGGTTGTCTGCAACATGTCTATATTTGCTGAAAAAATAAGCTGCTTTGATGCGGGGATATATAGTTTAGTTGGTCTTGTATATGATACAGATAAAGATATAGACATATAAATGTTCCCTATTTCTTAGGTGACCAATGAATTCCAGATACTGTAAATTGGGTCTAAACACATGCTAGACCTAAATCTTAATGTATATTAAACAATAGAAATTAATAAGGTAACTCTTTACATCATTATTATACCTTCTTTCTTGTGTGCAGTATGAATATAGAGACTCACTAAAGTAAAAAAAAATAAGAAGCATAAAACTTCAGGAAGTCTTAAAAAGGTAGGAAAGAAGAATAGAATCAATATTTGATGACTATTTTATATACAGCAATCTGTATGAGCAAAGGTATGGAGAACATAAGTTATGACTCCTGAGGATGTCAAATGATTTACGCTAAAAATCTCAAGCATAGAGATTATATGTGAGGATAAGGAAAGTCTGAGGTAAGAATTAATAGTTAAGGTTAAAGAGGAAACATTATGTACAGGTAAGTGACACATGAAACAAAGGAAACAAGGTCACTATAAAGTATTAAAACAGAAAAACCTAAAATTGAAGAGGAGGACATTGGTATTAGAAAGGAATGAGGATATGTTTTTGTTCATATAAAAATTAAGTACTTACTATATCTCCAGACAAGTGCATCAAGTTGATTGCCACGAAAGATGGAGATAATAGCCTAGGAGTGTATATCAGCCTAGAATTTTATCATCATCTAGGTAATGTTCATGACCAAGAGACTTGATGAGATGATTCTTACATGAGTGTTTCTTATGTGGTCAGAACTCCAGTAACGGAGAGCTTCGGCTTCTTAGCATTCATGCCTCATAGGAGGCAAACTATGCTAGCAGAAAAGCCTAAACTATAACACAGAAAGTTGACAGCTATACCTAAAGAAAATCATTTAAGAAAATGAGCAAAGTAGCTGTCAACTGTGTTAAATAGGTCAAAACAAAAGAACCTTCCTTGAGTGTTGGTTTTTAAATCTATAAGCCCAAAGGCAATTTAAGGAAAATAATAACACTTCAACTTTTTGTGCATGATAAGGCTTAAGAAAATGAATTCGTAAAAAAGATTTGCCTTCAACCACAGACCTCAGGGTTTAGAAAACAAAGGCTTTTCTTTGAATTGTCCTGAAATATTCTGTACAATTTACATGGCAAGAAAAAAAAAAAAACTACTGAGGTCTTGCCTGCTTTCATCACAAATTCTTCCAGTGTGAAACAGTAAAATTTGAGGAACTAATATCTCTATATCCATACATAGAGATTTGCTAAGGACGTTATTTTGCTGACTCTAAGGAAAGGCATCAGTTATCCTGATATTACAATCTCTGTAGGGAAAATGTGTGATAATTCTAAAAATGATTTTATCCCAATCTGTTATCCTTCTGTCAGCTCAATTTCAGGACTACTATTCCCCTGGATGGCTAATCACACATCAGGGTGAAATCACATTCCCTTTATTTGATGGCCTACTTCTCTACCAGCTCATACTAATTATCAAGTAAGCCATTGCTTTGTATTCTTGTTTTGTATCTTCCAAATAAGTATTTTGAACTCATATTCATATTCTTGAAAAATCAAATTCACAACAAAATTTCATAATGTAGTATTTCTGTTGGAACAGAAAATTTCACTAAATTCTCAGCTTTTAACCATTGTCCTACCTAAACTAACCTGGAGTGACTCTACATGAAATATTCAACTCTTTAACTGAGACTTTTAAAAACAACTATATGGTGTTTTGACAAATTACAAGATACTTAATAGCTTAAAAAAATAGACAACCTGTCATTGAGTCACTAAAATCTTTTCCTTCTTCAGTATAACAGGATGCAAACCATGACACCTATAATCCTCTCATGGTTTTCTGGAGACACCATGAGTGAATCTGCTCCTGCTTTTTCAGCTATTCATTAAGCTCTTTGTTTGTGTTATTGAAGTGCTCGTTTTCTTTTTGTTAGGACTGAGTTTTGTCGTGCAAGTTTAGTTACTACCTAAACCTAAAGTAGAATATGGCAACTTTCAAACCAGCAGTGGAAAGTTCAATTCTTTGTATACTTTTAATTTCTCTGGCATCTTGGTATGTCCCTCAGACCTTACTGATAACAAAGAGCCTTATAGTAAATAGTTTGTATTAGTGCAAATTTTGTAATATTATTCATTGCCAATTTTGAGATTTAAAATTGTTTTTATTAATAAAATCACCTCATACAGCTGTTAACAGTAATATTTTGTCCGATAAGCAGTTGAGTAGAAGCTTGCTAGCACATGAGAGAATAAGAACCAGTCTTTATAATGTTCTTTGTGTATCTGGAGATTTATACTAATATAACATTATGTGCTTCTAATTGAAACTAGTATAGAGTAATATAAACACATTCTAGTATGCATGAACTTAGAAAAAAAGAGAAAAACTGCTTTGATTTGTATATTCTTACATTTAAAAAGCAAGCCTGCTTTGCTTTTCAAATCATTTCTATTTTGTAATCAAAGCATTGACTTGATGCTCTAATTTGGAACTAAACCTTTAAGACATGTAGCTATTGTCACATTATAACTCAAGATGTGTGCCCTGAGAATGTCTTTCATAATTCACTTATGATTAATGCCTTCAAACATTTCTAGTATAATGATGATTTAGTTTACCAAGATACTGAGACCAGTCAATATAATTTTACCTCATAATACTCAACTGGTTCTATGAAAATGCAAACTAAAAGTAAAGTATTTGGCAAACTAAATTTGCATGCATATGGTATATATATATATATATATATATATATATATATATATATATATATATATATATATATATATATATAATGATTCAGAATATTGAATATCATTACCAAATTGTTACATACATAGACCATAATAAGGAACAAGAGGAATTTGCCATATAAAAGACATTTTAAAAATTGAATTTTTTACAGGCATACAATTTATATCCTAAGCCCTACAAGACCTGAATGCCAAAATCAATACAGCTAAGAAAATAAAGGTAAAAGCAGGATTTCTTACAGCAGCTGAAGAATATCTCTGTAGGGAATAAAGCTAATGAGGTTAGATATTATCTAGCCTTTTCAAAAGAATTTAAAAATGCACTACTGTCTTTTCTACTTAAACACTGGGTTAACTCACTGAACTGTGTATAGTACAGTAATTCAGAGGTTAACAGCAGAATTTTGATGTTAGGCAGCTGTGTTGAGCTTTGAGTTGCAGATCACTACTCACTAATAGTATCATTTTGCAGCACTTCTGAAGTTTTTTTAAGACAGTATAAAAGGTTCTTCAGATTATTACTTTTGTTAAATACAATTATGAATCAATTTTTACAAGATATTTCTTTTAAAAATATGAGTGTGTATGTGTGTGTGAGTGTGTGTGTGTGTGAGTGTGTGTGTGTGAGTGTGTGTGTGTGTGTGTTTACATGTAGTTAGATTGCAGCAGAGGCTAGAAATAGATGATGAATCCCCAGGAGCTGCACTTATAGGCTATTGATGAACTGATGTATATGTGAGTGCTAGGAAATGAATTCACATCATCTTCAATTAAAGCAAGTCCTCTTAATGAGAGAGCATATATATATATATATATATATATATATATATATATATATATATGCATATGTGTGTATGTGTGTCGATGTGTATATGATGTATATGTACATGTATATGTATACATTTATGATGTATATGTGTATATGTATATGTATATGTATATGTATACATTTATTGTGTGGATATATATGTGTACATATATGCATATGTATATGATGTATATGGTGTATATTATGTATACAATGTACATGATGTATATAGATGTAGATGTATATGATGTAGATGTAGATGTATATGATATAGATGTAGATGTATATGCTGTAGATGTATATATATTTATGTACATGTATAAATAATATTCAATATGTATATCTGATATTTTTCACTGAAATGGCCACAAAAATCACTATTTTTCTGTTTTCTAATGCTTTCTGAAGTAATAAGCACTATACAGATATAGTTGTATGAAATGACCTGTTATCTTTTAAAGTTAAATAATAGCATTTAATGTTGCTTTGCTTTCATAATACTTCAGTTTAGTTTATGCCTATGAACATAAATACTGCTGGGAAGCATGGTTAAAGTTCATATATGTATATGTGATTTGTGAATTTTAGTATTTTTATAGAAATGAAACTGATGTAAAAGACTGAGCAATGTTATCAGAACCTCCTTTGTAGGTGTACTAAAATTATGCTTTATTAAAATGGGGGTTGCATACAAGTTTTTTGTAAGGATAATGATAGCTTGAATAAAAATGGCTACAAGTTGATCAAGGATTTGAACAGCTGGACATGAAGGTGCCAGTATCTGAAATGATTAGTAGGTATGGTATTTTTGGAGGAAGTGTTGCGATGAGGATAGGCTTTTGTGGTTTCAAAAGCCCATACAAATCAAAGTCTCATTCTAGGTAGTTTTTAGATCTGAACATACAATTCTCAGTTATATTTCATAGACTGTGTCTGCTATCATATTGCCAGATTTCCACTATGACTACAAAGAAATAAACTCCTGAAACTGTAAACAAGACAAAATTAAATGCTTTCCTTCATAATACGACCATGGGCTCTTCATACAACAGAACACTAAGACAGGAGGTAGTATCAAAGAGCAGAGTATTACTTTGATAGGTCTGACCATGCTGTTTGTTGGCAAAATGTGTAATTTGAAATATGGACTAAGAAAGCAGTTGAAAACTTTAGATGACACCAAACCAATCCAGAATTTGACAGAGAAAGAGAGCAAGAGAGAAAACAAGGGGGGGCAGGGAGGGAGGGAGGGAGAGAGGAGAGAGAGAGAGAGAGAGAGAGAGAGAGAGAGAGCACCAGGAAGGGTAATGGCACTAATTCCTGTGCTCAAAGAGCTAAAATGTTTAAAGAAAAGTCTGCTACTCAATGGATTAAATGGAGTGGTGATCTCAAGTCACATCTATCTAAGCTTCCAATTTGTGAGAGGGAATTGAAGAAATGACTAAACAGTAATGAAAACCATTAACGCAGAAAGCTAATGATAATGTATTTAAGTGACAGGGCCATGTTCCTGCTCAAGTAAGCAGCAGCACTTGGCAGCTTCAGCCACACAATTCTCATTTTAGAGTCAAGGATACAAGAAAGGGGTTGTAGAATCTCCCTTTGTGTCTAAGTAAAGCCACTGAGGTCATGTATGTGTCACAGGTGTCTATGCATGAAGGCCTGGAGAAGCTGTTGCCTAAAGTTGTAAAGGAGAGGCCTAGATTTTAGAGGAGATGCCAAAATGTGGAAATTCCAGAGCCATAGAATAGTTGCTAAATAGATATGGAGGCTACATATAGAACAAAGATGGGGATCTTTACTTCAGACATGAAAATTCAGATTTTGGAGTTTGCCCTACTGATTTTCAGTCATTCTTTGGTTCAGTGTTTTTTTTTTTTTTTTTTTTTTTCTTTCTTTCTTTTCTGACTTCTTTCCTCATTTTTGAATGTAAATGTATATTTTCTGACATTATACATGGGAAGTATGTGATCTGATTTTTGACTTTGGTTTTATAGGTGTCTGCATTTAAGAGGTTGCTTTGATTCTGAGTAATGACTTTGAATTTGGACTTTTAAACAGCAAGGAATGTGATACTGTGGGAACTTTGGGAGTTGAACTGGAAATATTTTTTTTTTGTTTTGTTTTTTTTTTGTTTTTTTTTGGTGTTTTAATTATTTATTACATGAGTTAAATATTTTAAATAATATAACATTCACCAAAAATATCTTCAGATGTTCATCAGCATCCACTTACAGAAATTTTTGGAATACCTCTGTCGTATCAGAATTTCGATATAGCAGTTGATTCAACTGAAAAAAAAATCTTTCAAATATTTTGATTTTCGAGCTTTTATAAAAGCATGGTTTACAGTTATAAACACACGGGGTATCCACCCTGAGCTGTCAGCATCTCATGGCACACATGGCACCGTCATTCCATTGCTGCCATTTCGGATTATGTATCATTTTATTCAAGCAAGGAATTTCCAAGTGCCCAAGATAGCTTCAATGTTCTATGGTTAGATTTCCAACCTATTAAAGAGTATAATTAATATTAACTATAATTATTGAATTCAAATTACAACTATAAAACACCAGAAGAAAATGTATGATAACATATATGATAACATATGTTTCTATGGAAGGATACTGTAGGCCAGATGGCAAGTGGAATGTACACATACTCCAATTCCACAGAGTTGACCCTTAATGATTGCACTTTAAGGTTTTACTTAAGCTTAGACCTCTAAACTTAAACTTTTAAATTTGGTTTTGAATTGTGTTTGGGGGTGGCACTGCCCTAGTTTGTCAGCTCTCAACTTACTGTTCCTGCTGCTATGCCTACCTCTGGCTATCAGACTCCACACCATGATGGAGTCTTACATTTTTTTTTTTTTTAGGTGAAAAGGAAGATGAGGTTTTATTTTTTTTAATTTTTTTTCCATGTGAATATGTTTTTTAGTCAGTACTTAATTTTTTTCAAGGGCTTGACAGTATGCATTGAAAACATACTAGTTGCAATAAGCATAAAGTACATGCAAAACAAAACGCAACATGGAAATAGTCAAAGTCTTCTTGTTTTGTGAATATATGTATATTTTTTGTTTTCTTTATTTCTTGGACTTCATACAGTCTGTGAGTTGTTTCTGGGGGAGTGCAAGCCTCTGGGGTTAGCATCCCACTATCAGTGACTGCATATTATGTCTGTTCTTTTGTGACTGGGTTATCTCACTCAGGATGATCTTCTCTAGATGCAGCCATTTTCTTAAGAATTTGGTTAAGTCATTGTTTCTGGTGGCTGAGTAGTATTCCATTGTGTATATGTACCACAATTTTTGTATCCATTCATCTTCTGAAAGACATCTGGGTTCCTTCCAGCTTCTGGCTATTATAAATAGAGCCGCTATGAACATTGTGGTGCATACAGAGTGGTTGTATTAGCTTGCAACCCCACCAACATTGGAGAAGTGTTCCTCTTTCTCTGCAGCCTCGCCAGCATCTGCTGTCATCTGAGTTTTGGATCTTGGCCAATATGACTGGTGTGAGGTGGAATCTTAGGGTTGTTTTGATTTGCATTTCCCTGATGGCTAAGGATGTCGAGCACTTCCTCAGATGTTTTTCGGCCATTCGGTGTTCCTCAACTGAAAATGATTTGTTTAGCTCTGTACCCCATTTTTTAATAGGGTTATTTTTGTATTATGATATGAGGCCATGCCTACAGGGGCCAGGAAGTGGAATGTGGTGGTTTGAATAGGAATGTCCTACTTAGGCTCCTAGATCTGATTGCTTAGTCACCAAGGACTAGCATTATTTGAAAGAAAGAGCTGAGAATCTAGAACACTGCAGAACCTGGAGGTATCTCAACAGATTGAAGAGTGTCTTTGTTAGGGATTGCACTTGTTCTGAACATTGGACAGGAAGTTGGCTTGTCTCTGCTTCTCCAGAATATTTGGCTGACTTATTTCTGTTTCTTTTATAGAGCTTGTCTTGCCTAAGAGCATCTCTCAGAAATCCTTTCTAACTAAATTTCCCAGATATAGGTATACACAGTGAAACTGGTCAATTTCAGGGAATTTCTAGGGCTTTTTTGTTGTTTATTTCCTATGTTTAAAAACCTCTCTGTAGTATGGTATATTTAATAGCCTGTTAGAATATCCTGTTGTTTTATATGGCCTGTAATCATATTGTGTCCTAAGGAACTTCATCTTAAAATATCTGATTGTTTTAATTGTTTTTTAACCTCTTTTTACAATAAACCATTGTGTCTCTTAATTTCTGACATCCTGTATCCTATAAGATTCCCATCAAGATGGACAGTTTTAATCTTATAAGACATGAATTCACAAAGGCAGTATAATGTAAATTTTAGAAATTGCTTATATTTGTAAAGGTTCAGCTGAAGATATGGAATTCAAGTACCTAAGTAAATAGATTAGATTAAAATGCCTTTTACTCTAAAATAAGAGACACTCTGCTGGAATACAATGTTGGTAGTGGAGTTTTCATCAGGTAACTGAATGTTATACAGATTTTAAACTAGAACTAACAAAATATTTAAATATTTATATAAAGAATAATAAAAGAAAATGAGGAAGTTAGGATTATTTAAACACTACAATTGAGTAACCAGACATGTATAACTATCATTAATTATGATTATTTCAACAGAAATTATTTATTATATTATTTCCACAGAAGACTGTGGAAAAAGTATAAACAAATATTAATGGGATTTTTAGCAGAATTATATTAAGTGGTACTATGATAACTGCTGGTTGTAAAGTAGTTTCATATTCTTCCTCCTATACTCATTTTAGGTATATTTAATATCTGAATAGTTAACACTGAGGAAGTAGCAAATAGGATTTTAAAGTTGAAAGTTCCTAATAGATGTAGAACATAATTTTGGTTGTTTAAGAGGAAAAGTAAAATTTGATTAGCATATATTAAAAAAAGGTACATGAGTGGAGGGAAGAATTGATTACATGATATTAGTAATGTTTTAGACCCTGTCATGGTATGCAAACTGGCATATAAAAGTAAATATGTATTATTCATGTGCACAAAACTCATCTTATTTAAAGATATGTGTACATTTACACATGCGTGCATTTATAAATGATCCTTTACTTTGTAATTTAAGAAACCATCTGTTAGAAGTATCACAAATTGGGGAAAATATCTTGAGTTAAATTCAAATAATAGAGAAAGCCTAAGGTCTACAGAACAGCTGAAATTATTGGCTCCTGACATGCACCCATTCAGTTAATCTATAGAGACAGGAGATCGCAGACTGTGTGTTAAAAGCCTGCAGAATTTTTAGATATGGTGGAGATAAATTATATCTGTAAAAATGTTTCCATTTTCTAATTGGTTTAAGAAATAAGTTTATTGTATGAGACTGAGCAATGTAGGATATTTAGTCTAACAGCTGAAAACCAGATTTTCCATAATGCTGAAGTAGAGGAATAAAGAATAAAGGGGTTATACTTAGCCCATCTATGATCTGGTTGGTGGTTCAGTCTATGGGAAAACCCAAGGGTTCAGGTTAGTTGACTATTTTGCTCTTCATGGTCACTTCCTGCACCTCTGGGTTCCTCAAATATTCTCCTAATACTTTCTGAAGACTCCCAGAGCTCCAAGAAATATTTGGCTATTGATTTATATATCTGTTTCAGTAAGTCTCTGACTCTAGGTGGAGATTCTCAGAGGAGAGTTATGATAGATTCCATTCTGGAAAGATAATTGAGTATCATTAATAATGTGAGTGATTGTTTTTTGGCTATAAGATGGGTCTCAACTGTGCTAATCATTGGTTGGCCATTCCCCCAGTCTCTGCTCCATATTTTATTCTGCAATTCTTATAGGTAGTACTAGTTTGTGGTCTAAGATTTTGTGCGTGGGTTGTTGTTTTATCCCTGCACTGCAAGTTCTGCCTGGTATAATGGATCTTGAGTTAGAACTTTTCTACTTTTTTAAAAATGAAACCACCAGACTGATTTCCAGAGTGGTTCAATGGGTTTGTACTCCAACTAGCAAGTGAGGAATGTTCCACTTCCCAATCCTTGCCAAATACGCTGTTTTTGGGGTTTTTTATCTCAGCCATTCTAATGGTTTTGGAATATTAGTCATTTTTACTTTGCACTTCCTTTATAACTAAGAACTTTGAACATTTGTTAAGTGTTTCTTTACCATTCGAAATTCCTCTGTTGAAAATTCTCTTTCATTCTGTACCCTATTTTAAATTTGGTTATTTGATTTGTTGGTATCTACCTTCTGGTGTTCTTTATATATTTTGGATATTGGGCTTCTATGTAGAATTACTGAAGACATTTCCCCAGTCCATAGGCTGTTGTTTTTGCCTATTGATGTGGTCCTTTGAATTATTGAATATTTTTCAGTTTCATGAAGTCCCATTTATTAATTGTGCAATATAGTGCTTGAGCTATTGGTGTTTGGTTCAGGACGCTGAGTCATGTACCAATGTTTTAAAGACTATTCCTCATGTTCTTTCTAGTAAATTTAGTGTATCTGATTTTATGTTGTGCTCATTGATTCACTTAGGATGGGAGGTTTGTATAAGATGATAGGTATGGGTATATTTGCATTCCTTTTTGTTATTTTATTATATATTCTCTGTATTTACATTCCAAATGTTATCTCCTTCCCCCCGCACCCCATTGCCAACCCCCACTCCCCACTTGCTTCCATGAAGGTGCTCCTTCTTCCAATTATTCTCTCTACCTACGTACCTTGGAATTTCCCTACTGGAGAAAAATGTGCCTTCAATGGAGCAAAGGCTTCTTCTCCTATTGACGCCAGACAATGCCATATCTTCTACATATGCAACTGGAGCCATGGGTCTCTCAATGATTGGTGTTGTAGTCCATAGCATTTCTGGTTGGTTTGGTTGGTTAATAATGTTGTTCTTCCCATGATGTTGCAAACCCCTCAGTTTTGCATGAGGTTTTAGCTCCTACAGTCATTTTCAAGCTTTTTCATAGGAGTCCCTGTGCACAGTCCAATGATTAGCTGCAAGCTTCCTCAACTGTATCTGTATGATTCTGGTAGAGCCTCTGATGAGGCATCCATAACTGGTTTCTGCCAGTAAGCATTTCTTGGCATCAACAAAGGTGCTTTGGCCTTGTGGCTACAAATAGTGTGGATCCACAGGTGAGGCAATCTCTGAATGATCTTTTCTTCAATCCTTGCTATGCTATTTGACCTTGTATTTCCTCCTGTGAGTGCTTTGTTCTCCCATCTAAGAAGGACTGAGGCATCCACATTCTGGCCTTCTTTCTTTTTGAGCTTCATGTCTGTGAATTGTTTCTTAGGTATTCTGAGCTTTTTGCAGCTAGTATCCACTTATCAGTGAGTACATACAATGTGTCTTCTTTTGTGATGAAGTTACCTCACACAGGATGATAGTCTCTATCTAGTTCCATCCATTTGTCTGTGAATTTCATTGAGGCTTGTTTTATAACTGACTATATGGTCAATTTTGGGAAATTTTCCGTGAGGTACTACAAAGAAGATGTATCATTTTGTTTTAGGATAAAATGTTCTGTAGGTGTCTGTTAATTCCAGTTAGTTCATAACCTCTGCTAGTTTCACTGTGTCTCTGTTCATTCTCTGCTTCCATGATCTGTCCATTGATGGGAGTTGGGCATTGACATCTCCCACTATTATTGTGTGTGGCACAATGTATGTTTTGAGCTATACTAGGATTTCTTTTATGATTATCAGTGCTCTTGAATCTGGAGCATATATGTTTAAGATTGAGAATTCATCCTGACAGATTTTCCCTGTAATGAGTAAAATGTGTCTTTCCTTATTTTTTTTGATAACTTTCAGTTGAAAGTCTACTTTATTCAATATTAGAATGGCTACTCTAGTTTTTTCGGGCTATTTGCTTGGAAGTTTTTTTTTTTTTTTTTTTTTTTTTTTCCCAGCCTTTAAATCTGAGGTAGTGTTTGTCTTTGTCTCTGAGATGAGTTTTCTGTATGCAGCAAAATGCTAGATTCTGTTTATGTATCCGGTCTGACAGTCTATGTCTCTTTATTGGGGAATTGAGTCCATTTATGTTAACAGATATTATGGTGTGGTGGTTGCTGTTTCTAGCTATTTTTGCTGTTAGAGGTAGAATTATGTCTGAGTGTCTTTCTTCTTTTGGTTTTCTTTCTTAGTTATTTTCTTGCTTTTTCTAGGATGTAGTTTCCATCCTTGTGTTGGGTTTTCCATCTATTATTCTTTGTAGGGCTGGATTTGTGGTCAGATATTGTGTAAATTTAGTTTTGTCCTGGAATATCTTGGTCTCTCCATCTATAGTGACTGAGAGTTTTGCTGGGTATAGTAACCTGGGCTGATATTAGTGCTCTCTTAGGGACTGTATGATGTCTGTCCAGGATCTTTTAGCTTTCATAGTCTCTGTTGAGAAATTCGGCGCAATTCTGATTGGTCTTTTTTTATATACATGTCCTTTTTCCCTTACTGTTTTCAATATTCTTTCTTTGTTTTGAACTCTTGGTGTTTTGACTATTATATGCTGGGGGAACTTTATTTTCTGGTCCAATCTATTTGGAGTTCTGTAGTCTTCTTTTATGCTCATGGTAATCTCTTTCTTAAGGGTCGGAAAGCTTTTTTCTACGATTTGATTGAAGATATTTACTGATATTCTTTGACCTCTTCTAATCCTATTATCCTTACATTTGGTCTTCTCATCATGTATTGAATCTCCTGAACATTTTGTGCTAGGATCTTTTTTGGTTTTTGCATCTTCTCTGAATGTTTTGCCTGTTTTCAGTGTTGTCTTCAACCCCTGAGATTTTCTCTTCTATCTCTTGTAGTCTGTTGGAGATGCTTGCATCTGTGACTCCTGATTTCTTTTTTAGGTTTTCCATCTCCAGGGTTGTCTAATTTTGTGTTTTTTTTTTCATTGTTTCTATAACCATTTTCAATTCCTTCATGTCTTTGATTGTGTTTTCCTGTAGTTCTTTGAGTCATATTTGTGTTTTCTCTTCAAAAGCTTCTATTTATTTCTGCATGTTCTCCTGTAATTATTTAAGGGAGTTATTCATGCTCTTCTCAAAGGTCTCCATCATCATCATAAAGTATGATTTCAAGTCTGAGTCTTGCTTTTCGGAAGTGTTTGGCAATTCACTACTTGCTGTGGTGGGAGAGCTGGATTCTCATATTGCCAGGTTATCATGTTTTCCACTGCTTAAATTCTTTTGCTTTCTTATTGCCATTTTGTTATCTGTGATTTTATGTGGTCTTGTTGTCAGTGTTGGCACCTGTATCTACTGTGGATCTGAGGGCCCATGGGATCAGGAAGAAAATTGCTCCAGAGTGTTAGACGTTTTGTGAGTGAGCAGTGAGTTCTAGTTGCAAGTACTCAGTTGTCTTTTGGGACTCGGGTGGGGGTGCTCTTGTGAGGGTGCTCTGGGAGCTTGTCCCTTTACCCATAGTCCTGAATACTAGTGGTGTGGTTCTGGCTCTTTCTCCAGACCAAGATGTACCCTTTTTCAGTGAGTACAACACTCACTGCTCACTGAGAACAGTGTGTGTTCTGTGGGTCTTTGTGTCAGGTTCATCTCTGGTCCAGTTGTAAAAGCAACCCTGGAGTTAATATTCCAGAACCATTTTTTTTTCAGGCAGATCAGAATTCTCTCTGACACAGTCCCAAGTACAGCCTCCAAGCACTTTCTGTGCTTTGGTTACTCATTGCACAACCTCACTAGGTCTGTGCCCCAGGTTACCTGCTGGTCTAGGTGGCAGAGCGCCTGGGTTTCTTGTCTGGGAGCAGAGCCTTTCCGGGCAGATCTGGATACTCTCTTACTGTGAGCAGGAAGGCAAGTTCTTATCTTACATCCCAAGATAATCATGGGATTAGTTACTGTTTTTTACCTGATGAACATCTCTGAAGAGATCAACCATGCACTTTCTCATTTGGTGTAAATCTGCTTTGAGTCACAGACTAGCAGAAGATCCATTAAATCTATAGAAGTAGGATAAGCAGTGCTAAGTACATAGGTATAAATATCTGCCAGTTCAAAGTTTGCTATGACATCCTTCTAATACCTAAAAGCTTACATATGCCTCCAGTTATAACTGTTTAGGCTATGAACTACCCAGTTTAAACACAACACAAGGAAACACAAAGATCAACATAAATCCACACCCAAACAGCTGTTCTGGTGTCTTTGTTAAGTATTAAGGAGTAAATTAAGAAAAGCAAACCACATAGTGGCATTCTCAAATTTGTGCAGACAATTCATCACATATAGGCAGGCTGATTTTCATACTTAAGCTTAGACTATTCTATCTCTACACTACACTATTGTTTCTCCAAACTGTCTCCACACTGTTCACTCTTCCTTCATATATATATATAATTTGCACTGGGTTTATTATTCATGTCTCAATATCCCTAGTGCTGGAATTGTTTTAGGCTGTGTACTAGGTTATCCCTTTCATTCCAGCTTTTGCTGAAGCTACTATATCATTTTGTTAATTGATTTTATCTTATCCTCTACTTTTTCTATATTGCTTAACAATAATTGCTACTCTCACATTTTATTCTCACGTTTTATTTGATTCGCATCATTACCTAAATAATACTTATTCTCCATCATTTTTCCACTTTCATGAAAGCTGTTGAAATTGACATAAAGATTGTACTAATTGGCTCCTATTATATTTTTCCAGATACTTCCGTTTTTAGTATTCAATATAAGAGTAGTTAAAGTGATTGAGCTCATTCTCTTAAAGACATATGGATATAAAAGGTTGTTACTGGTCACCAGTTTAGTGTGTGGAAAATGATAACTAAATTATTTTACAGTCTTGGATTACTCCTGGCTCTCTATAGAAACTGAACTGATAAGATGAATATTGTATATACAAACACTCATACAAGATATATATAGTATTTATATGTGTATAGGTATGTGTGTGTGTGTGTGTTTAATTTTTTTATTCCAAGTCTGTTGAAATAGTAACAATAGTTTCAACTCAGTTCATAATACAGGACACCTTTTCAGTGTTCTAACCAAGACAGTTTCTGGATAGTTGCTGTTTCTCATAAATTTTGAAATTTAAGACATGGTAGTTATGATATCAGTGAAAGAATTCAGAGGAGAAGCAACAATGTCAGTCAACACAGCGATATAAATGAAGCCAAATATTATTTCTTCTGCTGTGACCCTATTAACTGAGCTTCAATTAGAAGATTCTTGTCCCATTGTAGGTGAGTATTCCATATTAATTAAAGCAACCAGGAAAATTTAACAGTCAAGGCCATCAAATGCCACTGATTTGTGGCAAGCTGTCATTCAAACCATCTATCATATAACTAGTTCCCCTAAAAATTTCAAAAGGTTCCACAAATAACTAAAATGATATAGGAAACTCAAAACACTCTGAAACCTAATAGAAGAATCCAAGCTAAGCAAGACTGACTGAAGACATGCAGGATATTAGAAAAATAAAAACACCCTGACTTCTCCAAAGCTGATCAACTACACAGAAGGAGATTAAAGCAAGTGTAAGTTAGATAAAATCTGAGACAAAGGATATGTTTTTAAATCATTATAAGAGTTTTCAATGAACTAGGATTGTCCAAATAATCTCAAGAATAAAACTGAAAAGAACATTAAAAAAATCTGACATAAATTTAAAAAATTACCTAAAATATGAGAGAAATCATGGGAAAAAAAAAAAAAAAAAAAAAAAAAAAAAAAAAAAAAAAAAAAAAAAACAGTAGAACGCGTGAAACCAAAGCTAACACATTCAAAGGTTAGAGGTGTAAACTTAAAGATTTCCTTGGCTTTTTAAATTTTAATTTATAATTTTTCAAACTATAAAATAATCATCAAATTTCTACATTTCTTTTCTACTTTTACCCACCCCATAAATTCCGATGTGTGGCAGAACCTTCCGCTAATGAACCAAGATTTCCGGGAACCAATCACTATGCAAGGAGTAGGTGGGACTGCTGGGTCATAGAGGGAAGAGAGAAGGCAGGAAAAGGTGGCTTGCTTTTGTACCAGGAGAGCTTTGAGGAAAAATGTAGCTAGCAGGTTGCTCTCAGTTTAGATGGCAGATCCACCAGGATTCACCACTGGAGGTTAACTTAGAATGGCTTAAAAAATTAGGATGCTCATTACTGCACCCAGTGGCATGTTACCTGTTGATTTTAAACTAAGTTTGTGTGGCGTTTTCCTTCACTCAGTGACTCAGCTGGGTTCTGGAGAGAAAGGTGCCGTGGTAAAATGTGGGTTTGCTAGAAGAGCAAACCAGCTAGCATTGTGAATTTGGATGTGTGTGGCTGCCATGACAGTGACTCACTATGAGAACTTAGCAAGTTGGGTGTTTCTCTTTTTTTGAAGCTCCAAGTGAGAGAGGCTGCTGAGGTAAGTACAGTCCAGGCCAGCCAGTCTGCCCACCGCCAATAGCATAGTGGCATTTTATTCTTTAACTTGACACCTATTTGTTTTCTTTCAAAAGTATGACCTTCTCTTTTCCAATAATTCTTATGATATGTATATATGCAAATGTATATACCTATTTATTCCAAAATATGTCACACCCAGATGATTTATTTTCCTAAGGAATACCATTTCTCCCACTCTCAACATCCCCCAATTTTCTAGTCTTGAGAACTCAGGGGCTTTTCATTTGTTAATAGACTGCCATGTCTTTTGGTGTTATACTAGCTCAGCTCATATTAAGCATGTATATGTTGGTGAGACTTTGACATTTCTAAGAGATAGAGTTTCATAGTAAAATCCCCTGCTCTTCACTCTTTCCTACTTCCTGCTAGGTACCTAATAACTCAAACACTAAATGCACAGAGCAAAGAAATAATAGTAAAAGTTACAGAGGGAATATGTCAAGGAACATATAAAAGCAAATCTATCAACTATACTGGGCTTTTCAACAAAGACTCTAAACATGCAGAGTAACTTGGGAAGATGTTGTAAATTCTCTAAGAGACCACAGATGCCATCCCAGACTACCATACCCAGCAAAACATACTAACCCAGAGATGGATAAAAAAATACAAGATATACCATGACAAAACCTATTTTAAACAATAATGATCCACAAAACCCAGCTCTAAATAACCTAATGCCAGAAAAAAATAAGAAAAAAACATACACACACAATCACCTCAAACATCAACATAACAAGAGTTAAATATCACTGGTCTCTCAACATCAATGGACTTCATTCCCCAATTATCAAAAAAAAAAAAAAAAAAAAAAAAAATCAGGCCAACAGAATAGCAAGATTCAGCATTCAGTTGAATAGAAGAAATTCACTTCAGGAACAAAGATAAATATTACCTCTATCTATCTATCTATCTATCTATCTATCTATCTATCTATCTATCTTGAGTTAGAAAAATGTTTTAAAGAAAATGGATCCAAAAAGCATGTTGGAGTAGCAATTCTAATATTCAACAAAACATACCTTCAATAAAATTTAATAAAAAGTGATAACAAAGGACACAACTCATCCAAATGAAAGATCTACCAAGATGACATCTCAATTTCGAACATATATTCAATTTGCAAGGGCACTCACATACATGAATAAAAAGATTACTAAAGCTTAAATTACATATTAAATTCTACATATTAATAGAGTGGAACTTCAACATCCCAATCTCACCTATGGAATGGACATGGAGACAGAAAATAAACAGAGAAATAATGAAACTAACAGAGATTGTGATTCAATAGACCTAACACACATCTGTAGAAATTTTACACAAACACAAAAGAATATACCTTCTCAATGCCTCATGGAACCTTTTCTAAAATTAACCATAAAATTGGTCACAAAGCAAGCTTCAACAGATACAAGAAAATTGAAGTAAACCTTTCATCTTGTCAGATTACCAAGGATGAAACCTAGACTTTAACAACAAGAGAAACAACAGAATACCTACACACTCACGAAAACTGAACAACCTTCTGCTCAATGATCTCTGGGTCAGGAAATAAATAAAGAAAAAATTTATAACCTTTTAAAATTTGGTGACAATGAATGGACAACATAGTTAAACTTATGGTTCAAACGGAAGGACATTCTAAGAGGAAATTTCAGAGCATTAAGTGTCTTCAAAAGAACCGGAGAGATCTCATACTCAAAGAATAAAAGGAGCAACTATATCCAAGGTGTGTAGACAGGAGTAACTAAACAAATTTAGGGATGCAACCAATAAATTAGATACAAAGAGAAAATCAGGATAAAAAAAAAAAACAAAAACAAGATCTGGTTCTTTGAGAAAAACAAAAAGATAGGAAAAGTTATAACCAACTTAATTAAAAGGCACAGAGAAAAATTAGGGAAAAGGTACCCTTCACAATAGTTATAAAAACTATGAAATACCTTGGTGTGACTCTAACTAAGGAAGTGAAGGACCTGTATGATAAGAACTTCAAACCTCTAAAGAAAGAAAATGAGGAGGATCTCAGAAAATGGAAAGATCTCCCATGCTCATGGATTGGAAAGATCAACATCTTAAAAATGGCCATCCTACCAAAAGCAATCTACAGATTCAATGCAATTCCCATCAAAATTCCAACCCAATTCTTCATGGAATTGGAAAGATCAATGTGCAATTTCATATGGAATAACAAAAGACCTAGAATAGCGAAATCCATCCTCAACAACAAAAAAAAAAAAAAAAAACAAAACCATCTGCGGGAATCACTATCACTGACCTCAAGCTATATTACAAGGCAATTGTGCTGAAAACTGCATGGTACTGGTACAGAAATAGGCAAGTGGATCAATGGAATAGAATAGAAGATCCAGAAATGAGCCCTCATGTATATGGTCACCTGATTTTTGACAAAGGAGCAGTAAACATTCAATGGAAAAAGGACAGCCTATTCAACAAATGGTGCTGGTCCAACTGGCACTCAAAATGCAAAAGAATGAAAATAGACCCGTTCTTATCTCCTTGTACAAAGCTCAAGTGTAAGTGGATTAAAGATTTCCACATTAAACCAGATACACTGGAACTATTAAATGAGAAAGTAGGGAAAACCTTAGAACACATAGGTACAGGAGAAAATTTCCTGAACAAAACACCAATGGCTCAAGCTCTAAGGTCAAAGATTAACAAATGGGACTTAATGAGATTGCAAAGTTTCTGTAAGGCTAAGGACATCATCAAGAAAACAAAACGGCAACCAACAGAATGGGAAAAGATCTTTACCAACACCACATCAGATAGAGGCCTAATATCCAAGGTGTACAAGGAACTCAAAAAGCTAGACACCAGAGAATCAAATAACCCTATTAAAAAATGGGGTACAGAGCTAAACAAATCATTTTCAGTTGAGGAACACCGAATGGCCGAAAAACATCTGAGGAAGTGCTCGACATCCTTAGCCATCAGGGAAATGCAAATCAAAACAACCCTAAGATTCCACCTCACACTAGTCAGATTGGCCAAGATCCAAAACTCAGATGACAGCAGATGCTGGCGAGGCTGCGGAGAAATAGGAACACTTCTCCACTGTTGGTGGGGTTGCAAGCTAATACAACCACTCTGGAAATCTGTCTGGTGATACCTCAGAAAATTGGATATAGTACTACCTGAAGACCCAGCTATTCCACTTCTGGGCATATACCCCAGAGACACTTTAATACACAACAAAGATATATGCGCCACAATGTTCATAGCGGCTCTATTTATAATAGCCAGAAGCTGGAAGGAACCCAGATGTTCTTCAGAAGACGAATGGATACAAAAATTGTGGTACATATACACAATGGAATACTACTCAGCCACCAGAAACAATGACTTAACCAAATTCTTAAGAAAATGGCTGCATCTAGAGAAGATCATCCTGAGTGAGATAACCCAGTCACAAAAGAACAGACATAATATGCAGTCACTGATAGTGGGATGCTAACCCCAGAGGCTTGCACTCCCCCAGAAACAACTCACAGACTGTATAAAGTCCAAGAAATAAAGAAAACAAAAAATATACATATATTCACAAAACAAGAAGACTTTGACTATTCCCATGTTGCGTTTTGTTTTGCATGTACTTTACGCTTATTGCAACCAGTACGTTTTCAATGCATACTGTCAAGCCCTTGAAAAAAATCAAGTACTGACTAAAAAACATATTCACATCGTTTTATGTAAAATTTATTTTAATGTCTGAAAAAACAGTACTGACAAAAATGTATAATTTTAAGCAAAAAATGTTTAAAATCTTTACATTTATCTTTGTTTTGCAAAATAAAGTCGTTTAAAAAAAAAGGCACAGAGAGTATATCCAATTTAGAAAGCACAAAAAAAAAATGGTACATACCAACAGCTACTGAAGAAAATCAAAAAATCATTAGCTATTACTTGAAAAGCTATACTTTGCAAAATTGGAAATTATAAACAAAATGGATCATTCTCTGGATAGATACCACTTATCATAATTAATTCAAGATCAGATAAACAATTTGAATAGACCTGTAATTCCCAAGGAAATAAAAGCAGTCATTAAAATCTCCCTCTTCCAAATTTCAGGACTAGATGGTTTTAGTGCATAATTATTCCATACTTTAAAGTAGAGCTAATGCAAATAATTCTCAAAACATTTCATAAAATAGAAAAAGACAGTTTACATGGTCATCTCACTAGATGCTGAGAAAGTATTTGACAATATTCAACACCCCTTCAGGTTAAAAGTTTGGAAAGAACAGGAATTCAAGGCCCATACCTAAAAATTTTATAAGCAATATACAGCAAACCAACAGCCAACATCAAACTTAATGGTGAAAAACTGGAAGCAATCCCACTAAAATCAGGGACAAGGCTGCCCACTCTCCCCTTACCTATTCAACATAATACTGCAAGTCCTGGCCAGAGCAATTAGACAGCAAACGAAAATCAAAGAGATACAAATTGGAAAGGAAGAAGTGAAAACAACACTATTTGCAGATGACATGATAGTGTACTTAAGAGCCCCACAAATTCCACCAGAGAACTACTACAGCTGATAAACAAGTTCGGCAAAGTGGCTGGATATAAAATTAACTCAAACAGATCAGTAGCCTTCATCTACTCAAAGGACAAACATGTGGAGAAAGAAATTAAAGAAAAGTTACCCTTCACAATAGTCACAAAAAATATGAAACACCTTGGTGTGGCTCTAACTAAGCAAATGAAGGACCTGTATGACAAGAAATTCAAACCTCCTAGAAGGAAATCAAGGAAGATCTCAGAAAATGGAAAGATCTCCCATGCTCATGGATTGGAATGATCAACATTGTAAAAATGGCCATCTTACCAAACGTCATCTACAGATTCAGTGCAATCCCCATCAAAATACAAACCCAGTTCTTCATAGAGTTGGAAAGAGCAATGTGCAATTTTATCTGGAATAACAAAAGACCTAGAATAGTGAAATCCATCCTCAACAACAAGAAAACATCTTTAGGAATCACTATCCCTGACCTCAAGCTATATTACAAGGCAATTGTGCTAAACACTGCATGATACTGGTACAGAGATAGGCATGTGGATCAATCTACAGTTTCAATTCAGTTTCTATCAAAATTCTAACACAACACTCTTACAGACCTTTGAAAAACAACATTCAATTTCATATTGAAACCAGTACAAATGCAGAGCCTGGTGCCCCCGATCGAAGAGATAGGGGAAGAACTGATGGATTGCAAATCCATAAGAAGAAAAATAGTGTCATATAACCTGACCACCCAGATCTTTCAGGAACTAAATTAGGAAACAAAGAGTACACTTGTTGTGGCTTGTGGTTACTTCTGCATATGTAGCAGAGGATTACCTTATCTGGCATTAATGCAAGGGGAAGCCTTGTTCTTGTTGAGGCTTGATACCCCAGCATAAGGGATAGTAGAGTGGTGAAGTGGGAAGAATGTGGTGGGGGGGCACCGTAATAGTGGCGTGGGAGAGGATGGGATAAGGTATTTGAGGACAGAAAATTTGAAATGGGGGCACAATTTGAAATGTAAATAAATAAAATAAAAAAGAAAAATAGAAAAGTAAAGCAAAAAATCCAGGATAGCAAAAGCAATCCTGCACAATAGAGAATTTCTGGAAATATTACCATCCCCGTTCAAAAGCTGTATTACTGAGTAACCAACAGTAACTTAAAAAATTAAATTAAATTAAAAATTTAAAAGCATGGCATCAGCATGAAAGCAAAGAGGATAATCAGTGGACTAGAATCAAGGACCCAGAAATAGACCAACATACCTATGGACACTTAACTTTTGATTAAGAATCCAACATTTTATAATGGAAAAAAAATCTCCAATAAATATTGATGGTCTAACTGGAGGCTTGCATGTAGAAGAGTGGGAATAGATCCACATCAATAACCAATCTTAAAACTCAAGTATAAGTGGGCCAATGACCTCAACATATAACTGAGTACATTAAATCTGATAGAAAAGAAACTGGAGAATAGTCTTCAACATATAATACAGGTGACGACTTCCTGAACAAAACAGCAACAGCTCAGGCACTAAGATCAGCAATTGATAAAAAGGACCTTAAGTAACTGAACAATCTGTAAGATAAAGCAAAGTGTCAATTGGATAAAACAATAGCCTACAGAGTGGGAAAAGTTCTTCATCAACCCTACATCTGACAAAGGGTTGATATCATGTGTGTGTGTGTGTGTGTGTGTGTGTGTGTGCATGTGTGTGTGTGCATGTGTGTGTGTGTTTGTGTTATGGGGTACAGTATCAAATAGAGAATTCTCTACAAAAGAATCTAATGGCCAAGTAGCACTAAAAGAAATGTTCAATGTTCTTTGTTACCAGTGAAATGCGAACCAGACCATTTCATCTAATCAGTTTTGGCTAAGAACAAAGATTCAAGTAACAGTTTCTGCTGGTGAGAATGCAGATCAAGGGAAACACTCATACACTTATTGTGAAATGCAAAGCTGTATAAGAACTTTGTCAATTAATATGGTAGTTGCTCAGAAAATTGCGAGAAGTTTTATAGCAAAATTCAGTGTATTATACCAGGGCATATACCCAAAAGATACTCCACCATACCATCAGGACATTTGGTCAGCTATGTTCATAGAAGCTTTTTTTTGTAATAGCCAGAAACTGAAATTAATGTAGATGTGAAGGAGAGAGGTAAATATTGGGAGATATAAAGGGAAGAGAAGCTGTAATTGCAATGTAAAGTAAATAAATAAATTAATAAAACTATAGACATTATTACTATATATAGATGAATAGAATAACCTCTATGTAGAATATTGTAATTCTCAACATGCACATATCAAAAGTTATATCAAATTACATAAAATACATACTTCTAGGTGTAAAAGTGTTGTCGATAATTGCAACACCTCAATAATTTATGTTCATAGACTCACTCTGGCTTCACTGAAATAAAACCAGTATATTTTTAATGAGGGGTAAAAACCTTTTGCCAGCATTTTATTCAGCATTTTGCATATAAGCTTATGAAAAAATAAGCCTTAAATTTAGTTTCTTCTTCAGTTTTCTTTGTTCCATTTACTGCCAGGGAAACAAAATAGGAATAAGAAAGTAAAGTGATTCAAATATAAAAAACAAAACTTATTACTTTTATCTTTTATACAAAATTAAGTTTAAAGGATGAACTATAAAAGCTTTAGAAGTAACAAACACATTAACATAGTAGAATTATTGTAAATTAGCATACACTACTCAGTAGCTTTCTGTATGTACCAATAATGGACACGATGAACAAGAAATCAGGAAGTGAATTTCAATCACAGTAGCTTAAAATGGGTATAAAAATCTATTTGCAAGGAGGGATAAGCTTCTTACAATTTTTTTGGTGATAATTTAGTACAAAGGAAGTCTGCTATAAGAAAATGTTAGATACCATGGTTAAAAAGAAGCTGAAGAAATGCTAAGAGACAAAACACACTTCCATAGGCATGGATTAGCAGCCTTGTCTATAGTACTCAAAATAACCTGGGTTAAATTCAATCCCAACCAAAATCTCAATGACATTCTCTACAGAATTTTAAAAAGGTTTATAATTTATGAGGATACAAAAGGACCACATTAGCAAAAGCCATTCAGAGGTCAAATACACAGCTAGAGTAGCATAATAGCTCTTCAAATGACATCACAGAGTTACTATAACAAAACATTGCAACAGTGAAAACAACAAAGGCAAAGATCAAGAGATTAGAAAAAAGACTCAAGGGCTAGATAGATGGCTCAGCTGCTAAGATCACAGACTGCCTTTCTAGAGGCCCTGAGTTCAATTCCCAGCAACAACATGGTGGCTCACAATCAACTGTAATAAGATCTGCTGCCCTCTTCAGGTGTGTCTGAAAACAGCTACAGTGTACTTATATATAATAAATAAATCTTAAAAAAGAGAAAAAAAAGCTCAAATATGAATTTAAACAGGTTTGGAAAAGATGGCAGAAACATACAACTCATTGAAATGAAAGCCTCTTCCTCCAGTAATATTGGGGAAATTGAATATTCATATATGGGAATGATATCAAATTCCTCTATCTCAGTCTACTTAAAACACTATTCAAATGGAAGCAAAAAAGTCTAATACATGACCTAAAATTCTGAAAGTGTTAGAAGAAAATACAGAAAACACTGAATGATATAAATATATACAAGGATATTCTGAAAAGAATATCAGATACTTAGGAAATAAAATAAAAAAAATGAAGTTGCACAAGTAACAGTGTCTGCAAAGTGTTAATGCAAACAACCAGGTAAGAGAAGGAAGCAGACAGGATGGAGAAATTTGTGTGGGTGGTATATTCATTTACCAGGAGGTGATTATAAGGATATATAAAAGAACAGAAACTAAATTTAAAACAAACAAATAACAATAAACAAATGCCTAGAAAATAAACAGACTGTTCTCAAGTGAAGTACAGATATGCAGGAAACATAAGCAAATAATGACTATTAAGGAAACATAATTATATCAAGACTTAATGTAATCTCAAGCTGAGTGGCTAGCTTAAGTAACGATATAATAACAAGGCTTAGGGGGGTATAGAGAATCCTTACACAGTACTGAAGAGATTGCACACATGTTGCAACTGTGGATATTAGAATGAGGTTTTCTCAAAACAGGACAGCTTCTAAATATGCAACCATGACACATACCAGTTATGTTTATATATTGAAAAGAATTTAAGTCAAAGTATCTCTTGCTCTATTGTGTTTCTTGCAACATAATTTATATTACATAAGTTACATAATCAGCATATGGGTGTTTCAACAAAGGACTGGAAATAGAAATCAAGCAATATATTTATAAGAGGGTTGTATGCAGACAGTAAGTAATACAACTACATTGTAACCTGTAATAATGAAAATGGTTGGAAGTGCATTTTATCTTATAAAGCAATATAAAAGAATCAGAAACACAAATAGTACAAGTTTTCTCATTTATGATTGTGAGTTTAAGACCTGTAATAGCAAATAGAAAATTTACACACACACACATTTCTATAAAATCATACAAGAAAGTATATATGTAGAAAGCAAGAAACATCATGTGAAAGGACTGGAGTAGGTATAAATATATATAATAGAAACAATCAGGCCATCTGCCACTGGGAATAGCGGAGATCCAGAGACACAGGCAAGATACATGGGAGAGGAACCAATCACTGATTAAAAGACCACATATAATCACAGATAATAAGATGGCAAAAGTAAAGCAAATCCAATGGAAACCAAGACAACCTGGAAACACCAGAGCCCAGCTCTCCCATCACAGCAAACAGCAGAATGCCAAACATTCCAGAAAAGAAGACACAGAACTAAAATCATACCTCAAGATGATGGTAAAGATCCTTAAACAAGAACTGGAGGAAAAGCATAAAGAAAGAGAATCTTTTAAAGAGGAAACAAGAAAAACACTCAAAGAAATCAAAGAACTAGAGTAAAACAGAACCAAAGAGATGAAGGAATTGAAGAAGGAATTTAAATTGGAAATGGAAACAATAAAGAAAACATTAAAAGAGACAGGCCTGGAGGTAGAATACTTAAAAAAAAAGATATCAGAAGTAACAGATGCAAGCATCTCCAACAGACTACAAGAAACAGAAGAGAAAATTTCTGGTCCCGAAACAACATGGAAAACATAGACAAAACAGTCAGAGAACATAGAAAAGCCAAAAAGCCCCTAACCCAAAATATCCAGGAGGTCCAGGACACAATGAGAAGAGCGAACCCCAGGATAATAGGAATAGAAGAGGGCAAAGAATATCAACTAAGAGGCACAATAAATATCTTCAACAAAGTCATAGAAGATAACTTCCTTACCCTTAAGAATAAGATGACCATGAGCATATAAGAAGACTACAGAACTCCAAATAGATTAGACCAGAAAAGAAAGTTTCCTCAACATAAAATAGTCAAAACACCAAGAGTTCAAAACAAAGAAAAAATAGTAAAAACAGTAAGGGAAAATGGTCATGTTATATATAAAGGCAGACCAAACAGAATTGCACAGAATTTCTCAACAGATACTATGAAAGCTAGAAGATCCTGGACAGACATCATACAATCTCTAAGAGAACACAAATGTCAGCCCAGGTTACTATACCCAGCAAAACTCTTAGACACTATAGATGGAAAGACCAAGATATTTATATAGTCTCTGACTACAAACACAGCACTACAATGAATATAAGTGGAAAACAATAAAAAGAGGGAAACTACATCCTAGTAAAAACAAGAAAATACCTAAGGAAGGAAATACAAAGAAGAAAGAGACATGCAGAATTCTACCTCTAAAAGCAAAAATATCAGGAAACAGCAACCACTATTCTTTAATATCTGTTGACATAAATGGACTCAATTCCCCAATAAAAAGATAGGCTATCAGACTGGATACATAAACAGAAACCAGCATTTTGCTGCATTCAGGAAACAAAAGAATACACCTTCTCAGAACCTCAAGTCACCTTTTTCAAAATTGACCATATAATTGGTCACAGAACAAACCTCAAAGACATAGAAGATTGAAATATTCCCATGCATCTTATCAAATCGTTAAGGTCTAAGGGTGGTTTTTAATAACAACAAAGGCAACAAAAAGCTCACATACAAATGCAAAGTCAACAATGCTCTTTTAAACGATAGGATAGTATGGTCACAGAAGAAATAAAAAAAAAATATGGATTTTTTAGCATTTAATGAAAATCAAAACACACCATACCCAAATCTATGGGAATCAATGAAAGCAGTACTGAGAGGAAAACTCACAGCTCTCAGTGCTTCCAAAAAGTAAGTGGAGAGAGCATGCACTAGCAACTTGACAGCACAGTTGAAAGCTCTAGAACAAAAGGAAGCAGATACATGCAAAAGGAGTAGAGGACAAGAAATAATCAAACTTAGAGCAGAATTTGACCAAATAGAAAAAAAAATTCAAAGAATCAACAAAACAAACAGCTGGTTCTTTGAGAAAATTAACAAGACTGATAAACCCTTAGCCAGACTAACTAGAGGGCAAACAGAGAGTATCCAAAGTAACAAAATCAGAAAGTAAAGTGGAGACATAACAACTGAAACTGAGGAAATTCAAGAAATCATCAGATCTTACTACAAAATCCTATACTCAACAAAGCTGGAAAATCTGAAAGAAATGGATGAATTCCTAGAAAGATACCAGATACTAAGGTTAAACCAGGACCAGTTAAACAATCTAAATAATTCCATAACTCTGAAAGAAATAGAAGCAGTCATAAAAAACCTCCCAACCAAAAAAAAAAAAAAAAAAAGCCCAGGTCCAGATGGGTTCAGTGCAGAATTCTATCAGATATTTATTGACAACCTAATTCCAATACTCTCCAAACTATTCCACAAAATAGAGTCAGATGAAACACTATCTAACTCATTTTTCAGGGCCACAATAACACTCGTTCCTAAACCACACAAAGATCCTACAAGGAAAGAGAACTTCAGACCAATCTCACTTATGAACATCGATGCAAAAATACTCAACAAAATCCTTGCAAACTGAATGCAAAAACACACCAAAATGATCATTTATGATCAAATAGGCTTTATCTATGGGATGCAGGGATGGTTTAATATATGAAAATCCATCAATGTAATCCACCATATAAACAAAATCAAAAAAAAAAAAAAAAAAAAAAAAAGAAACATGGACATCTCACTACATGCTGAAAATCATTTGAAAAAATTCAACACCCCTTCATGGGAAAGAACAGGAATCCAAGGCCCATACTTTAACACAATAAAAGCAAAATATAGCAAATCAATAACCAATGTCAAACTTTATTTTTATATTGAACAACTTTATTTTAAATAAACAAAGATAAATGTGCAGATTACAAGCATTTTTGCATAAAAGTATATGAATATATTTTTGTCAGTACTTAATTTTTTAAAGTATTGATTGTATTCATTCTAATAGTCAGAAGCTGGAAAGAACCCAGATGCCCTTCAGTAAATGAATGGATACAAAAATTGTGGTATATTTACACAATGGAGTACTACCCAGCTATCAGCAATGACAACTTTATCAAATTCTTAAGAAAATGGATGCATCTAGAGAATATCATCCTGAATGAAATAACCCAGTCACAAAAAAAAGACATAATATGCTGTCACAGATAATTGGATACTAACCCCAGAAAGCTCTTAACACCCAAGAAACAACTTACAGACTATGTGAAGTTTAAGAAAAAGGCCAAACCAAAAATAATAATAATAATAATAATAATAATAAAATAAAATAAAAGAAAGAAAGAAAGAAGAAACATTATGTTCAATCTTTACACACCAAGAAAACTTTTTCTAATTCCAGATTACACCTAGTTTTACATGTACTTTTTGCTCATTGTAAATAGTAAGATGTTAAGGCATACTTTCAAACTTTTAAAAAAATCAAGTATTGAAAAAAATGTATTCATATACTGTTATGAAAAAATTCTTTTAAAATCCCTACATTTATCTTTGTTTTTTTAAAATATAAATGTTCAATTAAAAAAATAAAAGAATCAGGTATTGACAAAATATATTCATATAGTGTTATACCAAAATGCCTTTAAAAATCAGTACATGTATGTCTGTTTTAAAAATAAAGTTTTTAAAAAAATATATGTATATAATTATAAAAAATGTCAGAATATATGATAACATGATATACTTTAATCAATATATTGTGTGTACTCAGTAACTATGTACACTCTTATTAAAACTCATTTTAGAATATTAAAATTGTAATTAATATTGAAGTTAATATTTGTCTTAGAAAAGGATTCTTTGCAGTTCCAGCTTACAAAGTTTTACGGCTATTAAATACCTTAATATATCAGGATATTTTTTGAAAAGATCTTAAATTAATTCTATTTTCTTTTAATATAATCTGTTACAATATATACTAATAATAAATTGTATGTATGAATTCTCTTCAAATTGGTAATATACTTAGTGTTATATTTTATAACTTTGATTCACTTAAAAACACAATTTCTATATGTATAACAAGAAAAATTTCATCATTGCTACCAAGCACTTTCTACAAAAATTTAAAATATTTTTAGATGAAGTAAAATTAATACCTAAGCAATGCTAAGTGGAATGGCTACACTCCAAATTATTTCACATATCATTTATTTTGCTTTCCATGCCCTTGATGGCATGCTTTTCTTCTTTTTCTACTTTTCAACACACAAGTGGACAGCCTTGGGAAAGGACACATTTTCTCAAACCCGTCATGTTACAGAGGTAGAGAGAGTGGAGCATCTCAGTGGATTTGAAATATTTTCTAAAATTGGATCAGAGGCTCCATTCACCACATTTTATCCTCCTAAAGTACAAGCTTAGGGGATTGAGAACAAATCCACTTCCCTCTATCCTATTAAAATGGCTGGATTTTTGTGGTGCTAAAATAGATCCCTTGCTTTTGCTAAGCTGGAAACTAACTCTGTTTGCTCTGTTTGGAAGGAAAGATCTTGAATCAGGACCTAGACACTAGCTTTGGATGATGACTTGAATTATTATACCAGAAACAAGAAGACAAAACAAACCAATTGAACAATAGTTGAATCAAGTAAAAACTGTATCAAAAGTGATTCAACTATTTTGTTGTTGTCTGTTTCTTATAAAAATACAATTCCTACTTACATTTTAAAAATTATATTCATGTAGGTTATCATATTTAGAATATATATATATATATATATATATATATATATTAAGTATATTTATGTAAAGTATATTTACGTTTCTTATGTGTGTGCTTAATGCATGTGAACATGTGCACGTCGGGACTGTGAGTCTGGTGCCTGAGGATGTTAGAATTGAAGATGTGAGCAGCTGTGTGAACACTCGAATTGACCTTAGGTGTTCTTCAAAAGCAGCCAGCTTTTAACACAAAAACCATTTATATCCTCCCAGATCCACTCTGAAATTATTTTCTCCTTTGCTTCAATATTATAATTATTATTCTCTAGCAAAACTCACAATGAATGTGATTACGTTATTTTTAAATATGTATTAAAATCTGAATCTCTGAACACTTGTACGAGTACATGATCCACGTCCTCTATAACTGATCTCAGTGATTATTAATCCATTTGTTTCTATTTATAATAGTTGTTTTGCTTTTTAAATAAAAATTTTGACTTGACAAATGAAAATTTTTCGACAATAATATAGAATAAATACTTTAGATATCAAGGAGAATTGATTTTGCAAAATACAGCTCTCCATCTAGTAAAATAGTAGTGGACAACAAAGTCTGCATAAAATCTTTGCTTTATATCTGATCATATTTGCACATCAGCAAAAATAACTTTTATGATGCTGCTCAATATACTTCTAACTTTATCAAATACACTAAAGTCATGTATTATGTATATATGTCACGTGCCCCATGTCCAGCCAGCAGGAATGGCGTGCAACAACAGGATTTCTTTTCGAACAACTTTTATTGTACAATACTCTGAGTAAGGGGACCACGTGGAAGAAAAATGCACTGCTAATATATGCCCAGGAGACTCGTGTCGCTACTTGATTGGTGCACCCTCCAGTATTTCATTAGTATGCCCTGAGAGCGGGCTGTGATGTCTGTGGTACATGCGCACTAGGTCTCTCGGGCTGCACAACGGCTCTGTTTGATGAGTCATCAGTGGGAAGCCGGCACCATGTTTGGGTGCAACACAAACGGCTCTCAACATATATATATGTATATATTCAGGTTTTTAATACAAACACTGAAGCCTATCTATAATATTCAATATTATATTTGTATTTTGATGCATATGGGCACTTTCTGCCAGTTCTTCTATTTGAGCTTCATAATTTCTGTGAATTGTCTCTTGGTTTTTTCAAGCTTTTGGAGATAGTATCTGCATATCAGTGAGTACATACCATGAATATTCTTTTGTGACTATGTTACCTCACTCATAGTGGTAGCTGCGAGTTCCATCTATTTGCCCAGAAATTTCATAAAGGCATTGTATTTATAGATAGTTAGTTCTCCATTGTGTAAATATACCACAATTTCTGTATCCATTCCTTTGTTGAATGACATCTGTTTTCTTTTCAGCTTCTGGCTATTATAAATAAGGCTGCTATGAACAAGGTAGAACATGTGTCCTTGTTAAGATGTTGGTGTTACTTTTGTATATAAGCCAAAGTGTGGTATAGCTAGGTCCTCAGATACTTCTATGTCCAGTTTTCTGAGGAACAGCCAGATTGGTTTTCAGAGTGGAAACCCACCAAGAGTAGAAGAGTGTTCCTCTTTCTCCACGTACTCACCAGCATTTGATGTCATCTAAAGTTTTCATCTTAGCCATTTTGATGGTGTATGTGGAATCTAAAGTCTGTTTTGATTTGCATTTCTCTGATGACTAGGGATGTTGAGCATTTCTTTAGGTGCTTCTCAGCCACTTGTTATTTTTCAGTTGAGAATTTTTTATTTAGCTCTGTACTACATTTTTAATAGAATTATTTGACTCTCTAGTATCTAAGTTATTGAGTACTTTGTATATATTGGATATTAGCCCTCTATCAGATGTAGGGTTGATAAAGATATTTCACAAATTTGTTGGTTGCTGTTTTGTCCTTTTGACAGTTTCCTTTACTTTACAGAAACTTTGCAATTTATTGGGTTCCCTTTGTTAATTTGTGACCTTAGAGCATAAACTATTGGTGTTCTGTTCAGAAAAAATTCTCCTGTGCCTATGTGTTCAAAGCTCTTTCTCACATTCTGTTCTATTAGTTTCAGTGTACCTAGTTTTATGTGGAAATCTTTGGTGCACTTGGACTTGAGCTTTATACAAGGAGATAAGAATGAATCAATGTGCATTCTTCTCCATGCTGACTGCCAGTTGATCCAGCACATTTGTTGAAAAAGCTGTTCTTTTTCCATTGAAAGTTTTTACCTAATTTTTCAAAGATCAAGTTAACTCATGTGTGTAGGTTAATTCCTGGGTCTTCAATTCTATTCTATTGATCTACCTGCCTGTCTCTATACCAACACCATACGTTTTATTATAACAATTGATCTTTAACTTAGCTTGAGGTCAGAGATGGTAATTCCCGAAAGTTTCTTTATTATTGAGAATAGTTTTGCTATCTTATGTTTTTCATTATTCCAAATGAATTTGCAAATTCCTCTTTCTAACTCTATAAAGATTTAGTTGGACTTTTGATGGGGAATGTATTGAAATCTTAGATCCCTTTAAGGAAGAGTATGTATGGTCAACTGATTTTTGACAAAGGAGCTGTAAACATTCAAAGTAAAAAGTACTGCCTTTTCAACAAATGGTGTTGGTCCAACTGACACTCAGCATGCAGAAGAATGAAAATAGACCCTTTCTTATCTCCTTGTACAAAGCTCAAGTGCAAGTGGATCAAAGATCTCCACATTAAACCAGGTACACTGAAACTATTACATGAGAAAGTAGGGAAAATCTTAGAACTCATAGGCACAGGAGAAAATTTCCTAAACACAACACCAATGGCTTGTGCTCTAAGGCCAAATATTGACAAATGGGACTTAATTAGATTGTCCATGACTTTTTTAGTTTCAGCTTGTCTCTGTTTAATATCTGCTTCCATAATATGTCCATTGATGAGAGTGGGGGTGTTGAAGTCTCTCTCTATTAATATGTGTGATGTAATATATGCTTTGCACTTTAGTGGAGTTTCTTTCATGAATGTTTGTGCCCTTGTATTTGGAACATAACTCAGGATTGCAAGTTTACCTTCAAAGATTTTTTCTTTTATGACTTAAAAAATGTATCCTTTTTTATCTTTTTTGATGACTTTCTGTTAAAAATTTATTTTATTAAATATTGGATTTGCTACTCCAGCTTGTTTCTTGCGACCATTTGCTTGGAAAGTTTTTTCCCAACCTTTTACTCAAAGGCAGTGCCTGTCTTTGTTGCTGAGATGATTTTCCTGTATGCAGCAAAATGCTGAGTGTTGTTTATTTATCCAGTCTAATAGTCTGTCTTTTTATTGCAGAATTGAGTCCTTTAATAAGATTTATTAAGGAATAATGATTGTTGTTTCTTGTTATTTTTGTTGTTAGATGTTGAATTTTGTTTGTCAGCCTTTCTCTCTTGGTTTTGTTGCAAGAGGATTATTTTCTTTCTTTTTCTAGTGTGTATTTTCCCTCCTTGTGTTGGAGGTCTTCATCTATTATCCTTTGTAGTGCTGGATATTGTATAAATTTGGTCTTGTTTTGGAATATTTTGCTTTCTCCATTTATGGTAACTGAGATTTTTGCTGGATATAGTATCCTAGGCTAGCATTTGTGTTCTCTTAGGTTCTGAATAACATGTCCAGGATCTTCTAGCTTTCATAGTTTCTGCTGAGAATCTTGGTATAATTCTTTATTTTTATTAATTTATTAGATACTCTCTGTATTTACATTAGAAATGTTATTCAATTCTCCCTAAACTATTGTAATCCCCACCATTTCACTCCACTTGTCTTTACAAGGTTGCATTCCTACTAATTTTCTTCAACCCAGTGCCTTATCATTCCCCTACATTGGGAAAACATATCGTCACTGGACCAAAAAGGCCACTTCTCTCACTAATGACAAACACTGCTATCTTTTGCTACATATGCAACTCGAGCTACACTATTACTCACATGAATATGAATATTTAGTCATCCACCCTGATATGGGCAAACTACCAATGGACATAGCCCAAAGAAAGCCATTCTCTTTATAGCCAGAAATCATAACCTCCTTAGCTATTTGTGGGACTTTAAGAGTTCCTCCCTTCTCTGTGCTATAATTTAGAATTAACTTGCTTGATTTCTGCAAGTCTAGTACAGCTAATGTTAACTGTTGAGAGATCATTTATGCAAATACTATGTCATGCCCTGAAGGCAGGAATTGGCATTTTTCCCCCATCATCCAGTCTTAATATTCTTTTCCTTCTCTCTTGATGTTTTCTGAGTCTTCGAGCAATGGGAATATGAACTAGACAAATAAATATTCCATTTGTGGCTAAGGGGTAACACTTAATAAGGAGTCTGGATTGGTCACTACCCAGTGCCATAGCAGCTTCTCCATTTAAGGTTGAAAATGTCATACATCTTTGAACGTACACCTGAATCTCTAGGTCTATATTAATCTTTCTGTACTTTTCATGCTTACAGGATATGGAACTTAAAGGGATTTTTTTGAGCAGTGGTTCACTCATCAGTTGCTACAGAACTGAAAAAATACATCAATACAAATCATTTTATCATTAATTCTCATGCTAAATTCTAGTTGTGTATTCACAAGCAGTAAATGCTACAGGAAACTAAGAATTACATAGGATCAAGTCTAGAGAGGCCAAGTATGGAGGCTGAGAGAAGGCTTGCTTTATTGATTTCAAGATTTTTTTTCATAACCTAAACTTGAAATAGAATCCTTTTATAACGTTTAGAAGGAAAATAAAAGAAAAAATATCACAAGGTCATGACTAGTTTATACACACAAACAAATGTGCAGTTTTCTCATTTTGTCCTGTTTTTGAGTCTGTAGCATAGATTTTTGTGTGTATAGTCTACCTTTTATAAACATTTGGCAAACATTTATTTGGTCTAATTAGGATACAAACTGTTTTTAAATCTTATTTTCTTTTGTTAGCAATAAAATTGAAAATTAGATGTTACAATAATGTATCCAGTGTTTTAACAGCTATGTTCTAATTTCATAAGGAATTATTGCACTTTTTTGGTGGACAAAGGAATGTGGCCACAGAAAATTATAAAATCCAATTGTACTTGCTTCAAGCTTCTCAATGAAAGAATAAATTTCTGAATCTCTGAGAATGTTGAAGGGTTAAAACTTAGGCACTGCAGGAAGCAGCCTTGTAGCCATGTGGAAAGTCACTAGGGAGCACAATACATTTGCAATTCAATTAAGGACCCCCTTGACATCTGTACACTTGTTTTCCCGCAGGAACTCTCAGTGTGCTTTTGTATGATCCATTTTTCTTTTCCATATACTTAATGTGGGTTGTGTACATAAACAGTTAGACACTGCATTTTCTAGAGTTGTGGTTTTGCCAAGCAAATAAAATAAAATAGACGACGGAAGGGAGAAGGGGCCATGAAGGAATGTGACTTTAATGAGCTGCCATATATATATTAGATTTTTGGGACTGTCATAATGGAATGCCACAGACTTTGAGTTTCAACAGCTGAAGCATATTTTCACATAATTCTCCTAGACATATGTCTTAGTACATAAGTGATGACAGAATTAGTTTCCCCTGAGTTTCCTCCCCCTTTATTGGTTGGCAGGCAGCCAGCTTCCTGCTCAACCTTCACAGGATTTTCATCTGCATGTATGCATCACCTATGTTCCCCAAGAATATAAATTGCCTGCCATTAGGATTAATTTTATCTCACTAGATTTTAAAAAGTCTTTTATCTTTGAATGTAGCCACATTCTCAAATATACTGAGAGTTAAAAATCCATCATATAGGTTTTGGGAAAAAGTCCACAGTTCAGCCTATAACACTTGACATCTTGGCCCCTCAAACTGATGTCCATCTGAAAAATAAATTAAGTTCATTGTCACCCCCAAAGAATGCAAAAATTACTGATAGGTAAGATTTGTTTTACTGATATTACTATCTTCTCTAAATACAAATCTTACTTGTGATTTTTTTTCTCAAGGATCAACTGTAAAACCTTACAAATAAGTGTCTCTAAAATGCATTGGTGAGATAAACCTCAAGGAAGCCATCCTAGTTGAAAAGAGAAGACTTAGGAAAAAGAAAACATTTAGACATATAACCCAAAGATGTCCAAACCTTTCAGGGAAATTTATTCAATATTAATAATAGAAAAATTGTCTTTTAAATACCCGATGATCCTGCTTATATTCGGCCCTGTCTGCTGTGAGCCCCATCATTTTCTGGACTCTGATGATTTGACTGATAAATCCATGATCTATATGAATCATCCAATGTCTCCTCAGAGCATATTTCTTTTTATTTAAAACATCTACTGGCTGAGACCTCGCAACACCTGCAATCACTCATTCTTTTTTACTTAAATATTAATCATTAATTTATTTTATTTCATATTTTACTCTCTGCTCCAAGGGAAATCAATGTTGCATCTTTAAATTTTGCCTTAAAAACATTCTGATATACATACAAGTTTATCTTTACAACATTTTAGAGAACAATTCAGTCATAATCATTACAGTTTTATTAGTGGTTCTCTATTGAGTTTCCAAAAGTATCACTTACTTTTCTTTTTTCATACCTTTAGCAGAATCATCTTTAGTATATACATTACCATCAATAGTTAGTTTGGGCATATCTGGTCCTTTTCTTCTTCACATGATTCTCAACATTTTTGTATATTTGACCTGATAATAAGTTTTCAAGACTTGCTATAACATATAAAATATAAAGCATGCCAACTTTGAATAAGCAAAATCAGTATTAACCTGCTAATATTGTCATAAAATAATGTAAAATAAATTAAAATCAACTGAACTATATAAACAAAGTAAATTTTGCTGTTCACAATTTTATAGGATGTAAATCAAACCTTTAGGATTTAGCAGGCCGAATTTCTCCTGAGGCCTCTTCAGAAGCTCTCTATATAGTAGTGTTCTGCTGTTTGTATATTTAAATGTCTTTTTATTTTATAACTGCAACAGATGGATTTTACTAAGACTCAGTTATGAGTTTCGGTGAACTTAATTACAGTTTGCAGGCTATAAATAAGATTCAGATCTTTGGATCTTTTTGGGTAGTATAGCCAGCCTTTCAGGATACATCCTGTTACATTAAATTTGATGAGAACTTTGTAACAACAAATGTATTTAGTAGCATAGTCATACATTTTCTAAGCAAAGCATGATGTATTTTTTGGGTATATTTGCAGTTCTGTTTAAATGAGCAATTTCAGACTACCAGTTTGAGTGTGAGTCCTTCAAAGATTTCTAGGTGTAGAAAAGGTGTTAGAAAAACATACACTTTTAAGACATTTAACTTAGTCCAGGCATCACTTTTGAATGATAAATTTTGTGGTTGGGGATCCTATGGGAAGAAACACAGTTCTTTGGTGATGAACACACATGCCCAATTCTTCTCTTATCCATTAACAACTTTTGAGAAAAAAATAAATTTGGTTCATGTTAAATACAAATCAAATGACTAATTATAAAACATGAAATAATCATATAGCTAAGGCACCTAAAGATTTTTAAATATTTAAATTCCATTAGGTAATGTTTGCAGTATTCTAATAAATGTGGTAATAAACAGGATATATGAATCAGAAAGTGAATAAACATACTTTGTGATATGCCTCAGAATAGTTGATTTATTAATGTATGAAGTCTATGTATATAAATAAAGTTATATGAATTATATGTATACTTGATATTTTCCCTTTGGTTTTAGGCACTATAAATCTGTCTTATAATGTTAGTGGGAGGGGTGGAAAATCTCAGTCAATCATGTGTTTTTGAAGGTAAAGAACTGGAATATATGGTTTGACATGTTGTGTTTTAAGCTTCAGTTATCAGGATACTAAGTGTACTACATGAATTTTCAGTGTGGAATATTTTAATGTCTGGTGGGTTAATTAGGATTTAATGTATCATAATCTGAAAGAAATCTGTAGCTTTATCTGAAAATATGGTACTTCCAGTATCCTCCAAAAGTCAGAGAAGGAGAATAATAAGTTCTCTGTGGGGTTTCAGAAGACACGCCCCTCATTATATAGCACTAATAGTTTTAAGTAAACTTTTGTCTTTTTTTTAATTCGATATTCTAAGTGAACTTTATAATATACTCTCATTTTACAGTATAATTAATATTCAGTTTTAAAATGGCACCTTTATACATTTGCCTAAGTTTGCAACTATAATTAAGCAACTGCTTTGAAATCCAAATCATGTTAATTGACTTTAGAACCTCACACAACCAGGATTATTTTAAGGATCGTGAAGATTTTTTTTTCTCTCCAGGCTTAATTTTGTCATTGTTGAGGTTTATTCTAAAGAGTGAGCTTTGTGTAATTTGAGAAAGAAAACTAAAATATCAACTTCTGTTATATTAGTAATAGTGTAGAATATATGCCTTTCAGAATACATAGATAATACATGTCTTGGCATTTGATTCAGGGAGAATAAGATACTGTGATACCACACAGTATCATTTGAACTGCTTGTATAATTTCTTTTCCATGTATTGTAATGTTTTTGTTTTATTATTCTTGCTTTGTTTTGGTGAATTCTTTCAACCATAGCATATCTCTGTAGACCATTCTTGTTTATCTAATAATTCCTAAAGTCCAATGAGCTTATCAGGACACTAAGCCATGGTGATGGTTCTCTAGTCATACTTACAGTTTTTAGAATAACATTAATAATACTACCTAAGGAGAGCTTTTCTGAATCTATCATGTACTAAATACTTTATTAAACACAGAAATTATTTTTTTATTTTAATATTTGATATAAAACATATATTAATGTGTCCTAAATAGTGATTATAATTTCATGGCCTTATGATTGATCATCCATTCAAAAAGTTTACACAAATAGCAGGATGACTCAGGGGTATGCCTGGTAATTATGTCTATCTTTTATGGTCTGCATATCAACTGAATGTTTACTGATTCATTGATTACAAAATGAAATCCAATAATTTATTTTAACCTTTGAGTATGTCGTGGAAATTCTAAATTAAGCTTCCTTAATGGAATAATCTGTGACTAGATGGTATATCATATTAGACACATCTTAGAAAGGAAGCTACTGTTGACTATTTTTAACAATGTATATTGTATCACTTGCACATATTTTACATTGCAGATTTATGTCATTGTGTCATTGGTTAAAGCCTGATCAATTACTCTGAATCTATCTGGGCATTTGGGAGGTGGTCATTAATATCATGTATAATCACAGACTCCTCTGCAATATTTAAGAATATATTAAAGAGCTGAGTTGTTGCTTTGTTTCCTACAAGTGTCTACATTTGTTTCTAAATCCAATTGACTATACTAGAGTAATATTTAGTGTTGATGTCAGAACCCATTAAAGGGTCAGGAAAATAGAGTGTGTCCTCTTTGGAAATTATCACATATATTATCCAGAAGCCTTATGCTGCTAATATCGGGGTAGTATGTCCCAAATCATTGAAGAAATCTGAAATAGATTAATCAGGACGGATCTTGAATTCCTAGACTCTATTTACAATGGTCATTTGTATCTGGCCATTTTATTTCAGGCAGAGCAAATGTGATTGAATTATGTGTCCCGTAACTTTTGACTACTGTTTTTATTTTCATGGTATGCACACAGAAATTATCTGTAACTGAAAAAAAAAAAAAACAACTAATTCTTTAAAACATCAGAAGTTATAGCTCCATGTTAAAAACAATATTCTAATTATTAGCAAACCTTTTGCTATCTTGTAGTACACTCAATATATTCTTTGTCATTGTTGGGATGTAGGAGTCACCTCACAAGCCACACAAATAATATTCTCAGTCAGACATGAATAGTTTATTCAGCATTTATCCTCATACTGATTGATCAGGGTCCTAATTCAGCAGCAGGCAGTGACATTGAGTCCTGATCATTGTATGCCTGAAATATACAAATATCTGTGCCAAGTTTTCTACCAATCAGAATTTAGGGATAGGGAATTTCCTTAGGAACATGTCTCTTTGTTCTACATGTATCCTATTCCCATTGGTTGGGATATTCAACTGTAGTAAGAGATTTTGCCTTGCCTAAATTCATGTGTCAACTTGCCAACCTGTTTAAAAGTTACCCATGTACATGTCTCATTCTGTGAAGCAGGATGACTATTCTCAGGGAGGTCTTGAAACTTAAACTTTACTCAATCCCTACTCAAATAAGAGGCAGTTTATAAAAGCTTATAAAATCACAAAGGGTTATACACAGGTACAGGAAGTACATTCATAAGTACGTTGTTTGGCAGTTGGTTTGTGTCCAGGCTTATTGTGGAAAAATATACTTGTTAGTTCTAATTTTCTTGTATTGTGAATGGTTTCCAATAATATGAAAGCACAGAACATTTTAGAAACAACAGCAACAGCATATGAGAAAGTTTCCTCATTACATGTGTAAATGCATAAAATGTCAGGTTAGACAGTTAATAGTTACCCAGGTCTTAGTATTCTTGTCTAAAGAGAAACCCATTCTGTGACTTTATGCTTCCCACACTACCTTAGTGGTTAGTACAAAGAGTACAATTACTTCCTCTCAAGAATGGATGTTCTGATTCCATTTTTAGTATTCGTAGATATGTGATGATTCTTGGGATAAGTGGATGTAATGTATCTGATTATCAAAGGTATCTTTGGTTTTAAGGAGAAAGTAATCTGGTATTGTTCAAACAAAACAAACAAAAACACCAAAAGGAGGAGAAAAACAAAAATTTGAGTTGTTTAGTTTGGACTATATATGATTATCAGGTAAAATAAAGCTCTTACTTTCCCTTTTATTATAAACTTTACCTCTACTTAGCAATAAACATGTTTGAAGATAGCTCAAAAATAAGCTATATTATCCTCAAATACTTAAAAAAATTATTGAACTGTTTTTGTACACTCCAGATTTTATTCTCCTCTCGGTCCAATTGTTCTACATCCTATATCTCCTCCATTGCCCCTTGTCTCCACAAAGATGTCCATACCTTCTAGCTCCCACCATACCAGACATCTAAACTCCAGGGGCCTTCTAGTCTCTTGAGAATTAGGAATTAGGTACATCTTATCTGACCAAACACAGACCCAGCAGTCATTTGCTGTGTACATGTTGGAGGGCCATATATCAGCTGAAATATGCTCCCTGATTAGTGGTCCATTTTCTGAGACATCTGAGGGGTCCAGGTTCATTGAGACTGCTGGTCCTCCTACAGGGTTGTCCTCCTATTCAGCTTCATGCACCTTTTCTCAATTCTAACACAGTAGTCAGCAGCTTTTGTCCATGAGTTGGGTGGAAGTATCTGTATCTGACTCTTTCAGCTGCGTTCGGTTTTTCAGAGCAGTCATGATAGGTACCTTTTTGTAAGTTTTCCATAGCTCAGTAGTAGTGTCTGGCCTTGGGGCCTCCCCTTGAGCTGGATTCCATCTTGGGCATGTCGCTGAACCACCTTTCTTGAAGCTACTCTTTATTTCCATCCCTGCAGTTCTTTCAGACAGAAACAATAAAGGGTCAAAATTTTGACTGTAGAATGGCATATAACAGTGACGTGTCTTTCTGCTGAAGGTGAGCTCCACAAGTTCCCTCTTCTCAATGCAGAGCATTTCATCTAAAGTCCCTCCCTTTGAGTTCTGAGAGTCTCTCATGTCACAGGTTTCCCATATATTCTGGAAAGTCCCCCCAACCTTCTACAACCTGAGGTTGCCTGTTTACATTCTTTCTGTTGGCCTTCAGGACTTCAGTCCTTTTTCCACACCAGATCATATTTTTATTTTCCTCCCTGAATCCCCTTTTCCTCCCAGGGCCTTCTCCCCACCCCTTTGTGATTGCTTTCTTTCTCCCTATCAAGAGAGACTGAGGCATTCTTACTTGGGCCCCTCAGATTGTTGAACTTCTTGCATTCTGTAGACTGCGTCTTTGGAATTATGTAATTTTTTCCCCAAATATCCACTTATTAGTGAGCATATTCTATGCAGATTCTTTTGGGTTTATGTTGCCTCCCTCAGGAAGGTATTTTTTACTTCCATTCATTTACCTGCAAAACTCAGAATATCTTCATTTCTAATATCAGAGTAGTATTCTGCTTTGTAATTGAACCACATTTTCATGACATCTAGGTTGTTTCCAGATTCAGGCTATCAGGAAAAAGGCTGCTATGAATATAGTGGAACATATGCCCCTGTGGAATGGTGGGGCATCTTTTAGGTATATTCCCAAGAGTAGTATTGCTGGGTGTTCAAGTAGATTTACTTCCTATTTTCTGAGGAACCTCCAGATTGATCTCCAGAATGGATGAACCAATTTGCAATCCAACCAGCAATGGAGGAGATTTTTTCTTTCTTCACATCCTCACCAAAATGTGCTGGCACCTAAAGATTTCATCTTAGCCATTTTGAATAGTGTAAGATGGAATCTTGGAGTCATTTTTATCACTAATAACACTTGAACATTTCTTTAGATGCTTGTCAGCCATTTAGAATTTCTCTATTGTAGATTCTTTATTCAATTTGATATTTGATTAGATTATTTGGTTTAGTTTTATACTTTTTTTTTTAGTGGTTAGCATGAGTTCTTTATATATTTTGGATATTAACCTTCTATCAGATGTGGGGTTAGTGAAGATTTTTTTTCCCACTCTGTAGGTTGCTTTTTTGTCTTATTGACTATGTATTTTGCCTCACAGAAACTTTCCAGTTTCGTGAGGTCCTACTCATCAATTTTTGAACTTATAGCATTAGCCATTAGAGATTTGTTTAGGAAATGTTCCACTATGCCAATGAGTTCAAGGATCTTTCCCACTTTTTTTAATATTAGATTCAGTGTATCTGGTTTTATGTTAAGATACTTGATCTAATTGAACAGGAGCTTTGAGAAAGGTGGAAAATATGGTTCTATTTTCATATTTCTCCATATAGATAGCCAATTAGAACAACACCCTTTATTGAAGATGGTTTCTTTCTTCTATCGTATGCTTTGGGTTTCTTTGTCAAAGATCAAGTGTGTGTCAGTGTGAGGTTTTATGTCTGTATCTTCAGTTCTATTCTATTGTTCAAAGAGTCTTTCTCTGGACTAATACCTTGAAGGTTTTCTCATTATTATTATGTAGTATAGCTTGAGGTTAAGGATGGTAATGCCTCTACTTATTCTTTTATTACACTTTATCTCTTTAGATTCTGTTTCAATGACCTGTCCATTGGTAAAAGTGGGTTGCTGAAGTCTCCCACCATTATTGTGTATAGGTTCATTGTATGTTTTGAGCTTTAGTAAATTTTGTTTTATTAAAAAAAAAAATAGATCCCATTGCATTTGTGGCATAGATATTCAGATGTGAGATTTTTCTTGGTAGATTTTCCCTGTGATGAATGTGAAGTGTCGATTCTCATCATGCTTGATAACTTTTGGTTTAAGGTCTATTTTATTGGATATTAGGATGATAACCCCAGCTTGTTTTTTTGCAACCATTTGTTTGGAAAACCATTTCTATCCTTTTATGCTGAGATAGTGTCTGTCTTTGTTATTTAGGTATGTTTCTTTTATGTAGCAAAGTGCTGAATCTTATTTGCATACCCAGTCTGTTAACCTATGTCTTTTTATAGGTGAGTTGAGTCAATTAATATTTAGAAATATTAAAGACAAATGACTGTTGGTTCCTGTTATGTTTGTTTTTATAAGTGACTTTATGTGCTTGTAGTCTTCTCCATTTGGCTTTGTTGTGAGATGTTTAATATCTTGTCTGTTCTTTGGTGTAGGTACCTTCCTTGTGTTGGGGCATTCCTTCTAAGATTCTCTGTAGGCCAGGATTTACAGATAGATACTGTTTGAATTTAGTTTTGTTCTGTATCCACTTATGTTGATTGAGAGTTTTGCTGGGTATAGTAGCCTTGGCTAACATTTTTGTTCTCTTAGACTGTTTAACCTTTCACCAGGTTCTTCTGGCTTTTGGTGTCTCTGTTCAGAAGTCTAGTGTGTTTCTAATAGGTCTGCATTTCTGTGTTACTTGGCCTGTTTTCTTTCAGCTTTTAATATTATTTCTTAGTTTGTGTGTTTAGTGTTTTGATAATTATATGCCAAAAGGATTTTATTTTGTGGTCCCATTTGGTATTATATAGGGTTCTTGTACCTTTATGTCTATCTCTTTCTTTAGGTTGGAAAAGCTTTTTATGATTTTGTTGAAGATGTTTTCAGGTCCTTTAAGCTGGGAGTCATTGTTCTCCTCCATGCCAATTACACTTGGATTTTGACTATTCATTGTGTCCTGAATTTTCTGAATGTTTGGGTTAGGTGTTTTTTATGTGTTGTATTTTCTGTAACAGTTATGTCAATATCTTCTATGGTATCTTCTACACCTGAGTTTTTTTTAATCTCTTCTATTCTGTTGAGGACATTCGCATCTGTAATTCCTGACCTCTTTCCTAGGATTTTCATTTTCAGGTTTGTCTCCATTTGTGTCTTCTTTATTGTTTCTACTTCTGCCTTTAGAATTTGGAGTACTTTATTCAATTCCTTCAGCTATTTGCTCATGATTTCTTGTAGTTCTTTAAGGGATCTTTTTGTTTCTTCTTTAAGGGCTTCTACCTGTTTACCTGTGTTTTTCTGTATTTCTTTCAGTAAGTTATATATTTTCTTCTTAAAGAATTTTATTATCTTCATGGGATAGGACTGTATGTTAGCTACCTGATTTTTAGGTATGTAGGCATTTTCAGGGTCTGCTTTGGTAGAATATCTGGGTTCTGTTGATGCCCACATTTATTGACTTCTGTTGCTTATGATCTTGAACTTGCCTCTCACCATCTGGATATACCTATTGTTTGATGGTCTTTGTTGCTCTGCTTGTGGTCTGCCTCTTTTGTCCCTGCGTTTCTTCATGTTTCCTGGTAGGCCTGAGGCCCTGGCTGTAGCAAACCTCCTATGTAACCTTCCCACTGGGGCCGGGGGATCTTCAGAGGTGAAAAGAAGGTGCTGCCTGTTTACCTGACTATAGTAGGGCTCCTAGGGCTCCTGGGATGCCTTCAGAGTATTGAGTCTTCAGAGGAGCAGTGAGGCTGTTGTCTTGTGTGAAGCTGTCCTTCAGGTATGCCTACAAATTATGTTTTCTGTTTCCCTGTGTGTAGCAGAACTCCAAGAGAGCCTTTCAATCTTTTGGGCTAGTTGCTCTTCATGCTGCAGTGCCTCTGGGAGTTTTTCAGAACTTAGTGTTGGTTGACCAGTTTTTTTTTTTTTTTTTTTTTTTTTTTTTTTTTTGTACAGAGGAACTCCTAGCATGCCTTCAATCTATGGTACCTTCAGGAGAACAGACAAGATGGTGATCAGTTGCCACATTGGCTTATGTACAGTAGATCTTCTGGGAAGCCCTCAGGATGCAGTGTCACTTTTTCTGTGAGTAGGAGTTGCCCTGTTTATAGCAGATGTCGTGGGCTGTCCCAGGCTGTGGTTATAGATGCCCTGTGTGTACCAGACCTCCTGGGATATCTCAGAATGTGCTTTCTTCAGGGGAACAGACTAGATAGCAGTTTGGCACATCAGAAAGGACCAGCTAGAAGGTACCCTCATATTCTGATCTTTGAAGAAATTTTTGTTGCCACAATCTTGACCCAATGAAACTAGGCTCATTTTATTGATATTCTTTTTGTAGTTATAATTTACTTTACCTCCTAATTGAAGTTTCTTCTTCTTCCTCTTCTCCTATCTCTCCCTCTTACCTCAACTATCCCATCATCCATTCCTTTTCATTTTATCCCATGAATGTCAATTTTTGTGGAGGAGTTTGTTTGTCATAGTAAATATTAAATAATAGAATCAAATGCCTTGATATAGCTAGCATTACCAAGTCATATGGCATTAGCAGGGTATATTTATCTCAGTGGCAGCTATCCTCCTGCACCCTACACACAGTCCCCATAACAACCCATGCAGTCACTGTCACAACTCCCATCAGCCTGTCAAATTCAAAACTCAAGGAACTTGAAATTTAACAATCAGATTTATTTCAGTAATTTATCTCAGCAAATTTATACTCCACCATACATCCACACAGTAAACTTAGATCTAATTGATAAGATATAATCTGCCTACATAGAAAATACAAACTGTTGTATAATAATCGTTCCCTTATAAGATATTCGTAGCAACCTGTGGCTAATTAAAGCCACATAGAGAAAGATCCCTCTTGTCTTTCTACATTCTCTCCCCCCTCTCTCCCTACCTCCCTCCCTCCTTCTCTCTCTCTCTCTCTCTCTCTCTCTCTCTCTCTCTCTCTCTCTCTCTCTCTCTCTCTTTACTCTCTTTTCCAAAGTCCTGTTCCTGCCTAACATTTTAATTGTCCATTCACAGGCCTTTTCTTATCTTGTGCCTTCTCTTCCTGAATACCACAACTTTGTGCCCATTTTTTCTTCATTGGAAGTTTTGTCTGGTTACAGTGGGTGGTCATTTCAGCTTCCCTATGCCCTATTGCTGGATGTCTTAGCACAGAGTGAACCTTATAAATTCCTGGAAGTATTTTTAGACCTAGGTTTCTAGTTTTTCCAAGAGAGGCCCACCAACTTTATTTGTCTTTTGAAGTTCTCTATTCCTTCATCCTCCTTACACTAAGTATCTCCTGTTTCTTCCCTCCCCTACCACCCAGTTCTCTGCTTTCATCCACCACAGTGAATTGTATCATGGTCTTTCTATACTTTCCAGTTAATATCTAATTCTAAGTAAGTACATACCATTGTTGTAGATTTTCCTGAAGCTGTTTGTATTTTATCCTAATTCCACTTACCCTAGAAGGACTGCCTAATCATCTACTCAGGTGATTTCATCAAAACTTTCCTCCTAGTTTAATTTGTAGAATAACGGTAAGAGCTGGTGATTAGGCAGAGGAAGGCAAGATGGAGAGAGAGTGTCTGGGGAGGAAGGGGAAAGGTAGAAGAAGATTGATCTGAAACACATGGCCTGGAGAAACTGAAAGTTATACAGGAACTCATAGCTAGGGAATAGAGTATTATAGTGGTATATCTGCTGAATCTATAGGCATGCAGGGTGTATTCATAATTACTAAGTTGTGTTTTCATTAAACAGTTTTATCCTGGTTGAACAGGTTACAAAGACATATTGGCTCCCAACATATTATGCAAGAATCCACTAAAAAGTTAAGGCTTCAGTCTAAAGGTTAGAGAAAAAATTTTATTTTCTAAGTAAGAGGGGGTAGAGCCATGTTGTATCACATGATGTCTCAAGTTTGGAAAACTGAAACAAAGAAAAACAGAGACAGCCTCTGTTGATAGGCTGTAGGTGCCTTGCTGTGAGAAGGCATGTTATCACAGACTGAAATACTTAAGACTAAGGTCCTGGCTTTACATCATTGTTTAGAAAATTTATTATAGATATTTGTTTGTTTTAGAGATGTTATACATAATTAATGATCAAATCAAGTTTGTTTTTGTTTTTTTAGTAAGAATAAGAGATTACAGAGCATACCTGACTCACTTGGGAATTTTTACCCATCATTTGGAACTAAGATAAAAGTCTGTAGTATACTAGACACAGTGAGTACAGAAATACATTAAGAGACATATTAATAAATGAAGATCTGATGTTTCAGGCTGAAAAAAGTACAGATCAAAATACTTTGGACTAATATACTGGTTTTGCAGAATTGCTTAGTAAATGTATAAAATGTTGGTTCAAAATTATATAAAGAAAAGTAGCCACTGACTCCGAGGGTGGGGGAGAGAGAGAGAGAGAGAGAGAGAGAGAGAGAGAGAGAGAGAGAGAGAGAGAGAGAGAGAGGATTTTTGCAAGTTAAAAGGTTATATTATTGATAGAAATCTGTGCATAAGACAGAGTGTATACAAACATATATTAGTGAAGTTATAAATAAATAAAGATCTGAAGCTCCAGATTGAGAGCTGGACAGATTAAAATACTTTTCGACAAAGGTCCTGGTTTTACAGGCTGATTATTTATTGATTTGTAAGTGATAGTAAGTTGGTTTGTCTTGTAAATTACCCCCACTGAGTTCATGTGGCTCAGAAATTGGCAGATACTGGCGAAGATGCAGAGGAATACTTCTTCACTGTTGGTAAGGTTGTAAACTGGTACAACCACTCTGGAAATCAGTCTGGTGTTTCCTCAGAAAATTGGGTATAGTACTACCTGAAGACCCAGTTATTCCATTTCTGGGCATATACCACAGAGAAGCTCCAACATACAACAAAGACACATGCACCACAATGTTCATAGCAGCCCTATTTATAATAGCCAGAAGCTGGAAAGAACCCAGATGTGCTTCAGTAAATGAATGGATACAAAAATTGTGGTATATTTATACAATGAATCACTACTCAGCCATCAGAAACAATGACTTTATGAAATTACTAAGAAAATGGATGCATCTAGAGAATATCATTCTGAGTGATGTAACCCAGTCACAAAAGAACAGACATAATCTTCAGTCACTAATAATGGAATACTAACCCCAGAAAGCTCTCAACACCCAGAAACAACTTACAGAATATATGAAGTTCAAGAAAAACCTTTAAAAAAATCAAGTACTGACAAAAGTGTATTCATATACTTTTATGAAAAAATGCTTAAAATCTGTACATTTATCTTTGTTTTTTTAAAATAAAGTTGTTCTATTTTAAAAAAAGAAATAGGTTAGTGAGGGTTTATAATTATCTTAATTGTTTATATTGTTTCAAAATAGGTATGATATTGAGTTTTGTGTTCATATTGTTTCTCTGGGAAAGAGTACAATGTAAAAGATATTCTCTTTGCAATAGTGGAAGGAAACAGGGCAGGACAGTCATATCCACCAGGGACAGAAGCAGCAGGACAGGCAGAGTGAACTGCCTGGGAAGGGAATGTGGACCAAGTCACAGGGACCATGTCTTAGGCTCCACCCTAGAGCAGCATCCAAGGAGTGAGACTGCAGTGGCTGGTAAAAATTTAAGTCATACACTGTAATATTTACTGCAACATACCATGACTGTATTTCTGGGCCTAGTTACCTGGCTAAGGATGATACTTTACAATCCATCCATTTGCCTGAAAACATCATGGCGTCCTTATTTTTAATTTTTGTATTATTCTCCATTGTGCAAATATAATCTTCTTTTCTAATCATTCTTTGGTTGAGAGACATTTGTTGTTTCCCATTTTTGGCTACTATGAATAAAGTTGCTATGAACATAGTTGATCAAGGGTCCTTTTTCTGTGCTAGGGTATCTTTTGGGTAAATATGCAGGGGTGGTATAGCTAAGTTGAGGTAGAACTATTCCTAACTATTTGAGAAACCATGAAACTAATGTCTAATGTGGTTGAACAAGTTTGCTAATGTCATAATGCTTGGATGAAAGCTTAGGGATGTACTTCTATTTTCAGAGAATTTATCTAGCATGTATAAAGACATGGGCTTGATAAATAGTGTAAAAGAGAAATTTAGATGAAAATAAATTGTTTTTAAATTCTACCCCTCCTTGGTCTCAAGCAATTCTGTTTAAATTACTCATTGTGTAATTTGCCAATCTCTAAAGAATTACTATCATCACTCCATGACCATTTAATAAGCTTTGAGAACTGTATTTCATCTTGTCCACTAGTTCATTTAGGTCAGGAAGAACTTAATATTTAAAAAGTTAGGCTTCTTTTACATATCACACATTTCTAGTGTTACATCCATTACTTTATCACATATTTCTCATAATAAGGACAGATGTATCTTTCACCTGATAAAACTTAATTACATTTAAAAAAAGTCTTCAAATGAAAGAACTGGTAGCCTAAGACTGCAAACACAGTTCTGAGTCACTGGATGGGGAGCATTGTTTGTAAGTTCAAGGTCAGTTGGACAAACAAATACAAAAAAGCCCCTGGAATATTTGGCCTGAATAAAAACTTTTTTTTAAAAAAAGTAAGAAATAATCTTAGGGTTTTCAATACTTGAGACTCAGTTTCTATTTAGAAATGTTTTCTTCTTCACCCACACAATTGCTGGTATAAGCATCCTAACAAATGTTCTGCCTTTAAAATCTGACACTCTAATATTATACGTGATAATTAGTACATCTTTCCCACCTCTTCCTCATTAAATTTCAATTTATTGTATGCTAAAAGATCATTTTATAACAGATTAATTACCTTTTTAAAAAATTTTATTTGTTAATTGAATGGTTTGGGAACTATTTAAATAATTTTTATGTCCTACTTGACTGATTAAAAGGAGTGAAGAACAGCAGCGACTTCGTTTATTTGATATAAGCACCCATCTGAGTACTTCCTGACACATAGCAATAATTAAGCAATTATTAGCTATTAGTTGCTAATCAGGCTTGTCATTTGATCATTATTATCATATGATTCTGTCCAAATTAGCCCTTGCTTATTTCTTTTTTTCCACACCAAACATTTTTCAGTCTTTGCACACACTAGTTTCTCATTCTGCTTTTGCTTGTACTCGAATAATCACTTTCAGTTTTTTTGTCTTGCATGCTGGTAAGTGATGCTGAAGAAAGAGACTAGGGTTGCTAGTGTCTGGGTTCCCATTGTCAGCTGCCATATCTGCTCTTCTTGGCATTTCTATCTTGGGTCACTTGATTTCCTATGGGGGTGGTTTCAGACTCTCTTTTATCCTTTGAAATATCTTCCATATCTCTATGTTCCCATTTTTCAGAGATGTCCTCTTTTCTACTTCACAGTATAAAAGTAAATCTGCTACAGATCTGGTAACTTACTTTTAAGACTTCATGTTCAAAAATTGATCTTCCTGCAAACTTAGGAACATTTTCTGGTTTCCCTTTGATGATAAAAAGTTGCTTTTCTGACCAGAAAGTCATTGCTTGGCTCTAGATCATTGCAGTTTCTCTTAAGTCTTCATCCAGGCCTTATCAGCCATTTTTTTCTTTTGCTTTGAAAATACAGATTCCAGTGTTTAGACCAAAATAATAATAGCAGCAGCAACAATAATAACCCTTTATTCTCCCTGCAGACTTTGCCTATGGAAGTCTGTAATCACAGTCTTTCCTTTCATAATCTATATTTTATTATTCTACAATCTTGTTTTTATTTACCCTTCAAAAGAATATTGTTGAATATTGTTGAATAAATACTCAGGTATGTGTATTTATTGAAGTGTTACTTATAATGATATACTTATAATGATAATCTTAATAAGCTTTATAGAATTCTTTACCAACCTACTTATCCTCTACTTTTATGTCATCCAGGTCTTTGACTGCCAACATTTTAAAAATCCATGTTTGAAAACAAAGACAATGGTTGGTAGAGGTGCACAGAACTACATTCTCCAAATTGTCTTTTCACTGCTGGAAAATAGAGGGATAAATTTTCCTGTTGAAATTATGGTTGGGTAATGTGGTTTTGGTGCTGTTTTTTAGAAAGAAGTTTATTTAAATTATTAAAAATATGACAATAATTTAAAAGATTCAGAAGCATCATGTGACCCCACTGAAGTGCTACGCTTTTCATTACTATAGTGGCTTTCATGTCATTATTTTCTGGCTCTAGCTTTTGCATTGTGTTCCTAACGTGATGTAGGGTTTTGTAAATAGTGAATATAACAGGCATTCCCTGTAGACATCAGAGGCAGCAGCTTGAATCAATGAAGTTCCATATAACATATACTTAAATATGCAAAGCATCATCTCTCAAATTTTTATTCATAGAAAACATTTCTTGATCTAGTCTCATAATTTAGCAGATTCAGCATTGTCACAGAGGGAGACAAATGTACAATTGGTTTTTATCTCTCCTACTTTATACAAATCCAATCTTTATATGTTTGTCTGCTTTGCAGCCCATTTCTAAATAGTGTGAAAGAGCTTATAATTTCAAGTCATAAGGCTGTTAGACATAAGCCTTAACTATATAATAATATCAGAAACCATTTTCATTTGTAAAATTTGAAGTCAAATTATTCTGTAAGGAAACTGTCTTTTAGATATGATATCAATATTAAAATGACTCAGCAGATCTGAGTTAAATTAAACCAGATGAGTTTGTTTTTAAATATACCTTGAATGAAGAAGACTAATTTTATAAACTGGCAAGTGCTTCGACCATAGAATGTAACTTGCTTGGTTTTGTCAATTCCCTTTACTTATTAAATTATTCATTATCACTCTTCTTTATTACATATATAAACTAGTTTACATTTCTCCAAGTTTGTTTAGAATCATATTGTATTGGAAACTTTAAACATCCTGTTATGGAAAGAGGCTGGATACTAACTTTCCACCTTCTTAGATAAGGACATGGATTTCTGCAACTAAAGCAACTTAAAAATTCTGATGGTCAGACAGATTTAGTACTACCTGAAGACCCAGCTATTCCACTTCTGGGCATATACCCCAGAGACACTTCAATACACAACAAAGATATATGCACCACAATGTTCATAGCGGCTCTATTTATAATAGCCAGAAGCTGGAAGGAACCCAGATGTCCTTCAGAAGATGAATGGATACAAAAATTGTGGTACATATACACAATGGAATACTACTCAGCCACCAGAAACAGTGACTTAACCAAATTCTTAAGAAAATGGCTGCATCTAGAGAATAACATCCTGAGTGAGATAACCCAGTCACAAAAAACAGACATAATATGCAGTCACTGATAGTGGGATGCTAACCCCAGAGGCTTGCACTCCCCCAGAAACAACTCACAGACTGTATGAAGTCCAAAAAATAAAGAAAACAAAAAAAAAATACATATTTTTACAAAACAAGAAGACTTTGACTATTTCCATGTTCCGTTTTGTTTTGCATGTACTTTACGCTTATTGTAACTATTAGGTTTTCAATGCATACTGTCAAGCCCTTGAAAAAAATCAAGTTCTGACGAAAAAAATATATTCACATGGTTTTATGTAAATTTATTTCAATGTCTGAAAAAACCGTACTGACAAAAATGTATAATTTTAAGCAAAAAATGTTTAAAATCTGTACATTTATCTTTGTTTTGTAAAATAAAGTCGTTTAAAAAAATTCTGATGGTCAAACCAATTATGTGACTTGTTTTTGAGTTCCACAGTACAGATAAGAAGTGTAAATTATCTACAAACAAATTTATTTGTTTTCTGCTTAGTATAAAATAATAGGAGAAATATTGTCTTAAGAAAGTTTTAACGATCTTTAAATAATAGTCTTTTATAGCACTAACCTAGCATAACCAAAAATTTCCTCTCATGTTTCTTCAGTGCCATCCTTGTGTGGCTCCAATGAGCATTTCAAACTGGATGAGGAAAAGTTTAGAAGGCCTCAGTCCTACACAAAGAAATGTATGTAACTGGAGAATTGAAAGGAGAAGTCATCTTCCCAGGGAAGAATACACCAATAGGTTTTACAATAGGAAACAGACCTGAGAGCAAACATGTATGAGTATACAGACCAAGCCGGTGGTAATAATGTATTTAGGAATTTAAATGTTAATACATAATCATACATGAATTCAATAAATAATGAGAAAAGAAGGCCATTGAATTTAAAGAGAACCGGGATGAGTATATTGAAGAGTTTAGATGTAGGAAGGAAGATATAATTTCAATAGTAAAAGAAAACAAAAACAGGTTCTTTAAGAGGACTCACATTTGATGCAGGCAACACTCCTGACTATGTACTGGGAGTTTGTTCGTTCACAAATGTATTATAATAAGCTAGTTTCTGTACTAGGAAGTAGAAGATGTTGATGAAGCTGCCCTTCTGATGCTCGTGATAAAAATAATTTTATAGTTTGCTATCATTGTAATTTGCTGATCATCAACTTAATAACAAACAATCCGACATACCCCCAAAATCCTAAGAAACTTTCTTCTGAGAGACAAGTGTCAGACCTGCATTTTTGAGATGATTTGCCTCCTCTGAACACTCAGGCCTATGTGTGAGCAATATAAAAACATAAAGTAAATGAAAAATCACAGATAACATTGTTCTTTCAGAATCCTGAGTTCCATGAGAGAATAAAGAAAGCAAAACGAATGCTTGCTTCTACTAATACTGTGCTCATTAAATTATGTTTATTTTTGGAAAACTTGAAACAGGGAAGTGGAGATAAAAATGTAGGATCTCAAATGACATTAATTTGCATGATACAGTGGGGGTTACTTTATTAATTGCTCATAAACTTATGTTTCTTGTATCACCAGTTTTCAAAAGTATTTTCATACCCTTTTGGAGAAGGAGTATGCACGTTTCGTTCATAAGACTGATATTTTTATAAAATTTTACTTTACGATAAAATAGCTAGCAAGTTAACTAGTAATTGTTCATTGCAACTATATGCATCAGGGTGTACCCTCCACACTAACCAATCAGTGTTCTGATTGGGACTGATTTAAACAAGAATAATTTTGGTGAGTTGTGTCACCCACATTCAAATATTTCTATCTTTTCATTTTGATTTACATTAACTCAGGATTCCTAAATGAACTGAAACAGTCTCTCTCTCTCTCTCTCTCTCTCTCTCTCTCTCTCTCTCTCTCTCTCTCTCTCTCTCTCTCACACACACACACACACACACACACACACACATACACACACACACACACACACACACACACACACACAACTGGTAGTAAATACAGCCCAGTAGTTCAGAATTTATGGTATAAATTTTGGTATACTACATACCCAAATTCCAGTAATCTGAGAAAAAAACAAAAAAAAAAAACAAAAAAAAAAAACCAAAATCTCTGCATCCTAGTATTCCTACCTGTATCATGGAGAAAAATGTGTATGGGAGAGTGTGTGTGTGTGTGATTGTGTGTGTGTGTGTGTGTGTGTGTGTGTGTGTGTGTGTGTGAGTGTGTGTGTATGTGTGAGTGTGTGTGAGTGTGTGTTTATGTGTGAGTGTGTGTGTGTATGTGTATGTACATGTGTGTATGGGGTGCCTGCATTTGCTTGTATATGTGTGCATGCATGTATGCATGTGTGCATGCATGTGTGTTTGTGTGTAATGATAATAATTGTGGAATTAGTTTGAAATTTGAGATTCAGGCACATGAGAGGAATCAGAGTGAGGGGACTTGGAAGTAACTGGAGGAAGGGAAGGGAGTAAGAATGGTGTGATTTTATTTTAATTAAAATTTATAAAAATAATTTTCTAAATGTTCAAATGTTCAAACAGAACTTGAGACTTTTCCTAATAATATACCAGGGAGAGATTCTGAGCTGCTGGATCCTCTGCTGCTTCAGCATGTTGCATTTTACAGCATCACACATGGTGACTGATGACTGTTCATGTAAAATAAACTGACTTTCTGGTATGAGATTGACTGTCTTTACTGAGTCTGCACCCCATTGCATTCAATACATTTAATTGAAAAGCTCTTTCTTTCCTCTCTATGAGATCCACTGTACAGAGGTAAATTTTCAAATCTTTCTTATTCCAATTTATCTTCAAAGATGCTGAAAATACTCTGTATTCCCAAATATATATAGATATTTCTGGGATAGTATATTCTAATCATACTCCACTTTAACTGTAAAAGAGACTTTATTAATCTACTATTTTACTTAGAAATCAATGTATCTCTGTTTATAAAATAGTCAATTAACATTCATGGTAAAAACATGACAAAAAACAAAATAAGTTTCATTATTCATTTGTATATTTACATAATTGATATTTCAAAAATGAAGTAAAATAGTATAAAGACAATCTGTCAATGTTATTTTAATTTGAACTTACTGCTAATAACAACCTAGAAGGTAAAACCCTCCTTTTTGCTTGTATTGTATAGTTTTCAAAGATTTTTATGTATTTGCTGACATAAAGCAGTCCTTATAAATTTTTTCTTAAGACAGTAGTTATTGGGCCTGAACAGGTGGCTCAATGGGTCCAAGTCATGACTCCTCCTCCAGAGGTCCTGAGTTCAATTCCCAGCAGCCACATGGTGGCTTACAACCATCTGTAATAAGATCTGCTGCCCTCTTCTGATGTGTCTAAAGGCAGCGACAGTGTGCTTATATACATACAATAAATAAGTAATTCTTTTGAAAAAAGTTAGTAGTTGTCATTTACATGTTCGCAGTTGCATTGTGGACCCAGGCACTATGATGCACGCCTCTATGCCAGAATAAGGGAGAGTTAGGCAGGAGGATCATGGATCTGAGACCAAATTGTACCAGGGAATAAACTAAGCACTACTAATCACAACAACCTAAACAGTGGCAGGCGTTTCAAATTGTGGCAATAAAAGTCAAGTTCTTATGCAGTAACGAGAGGGCAAACCCATGTCCATGCTCCCAAGTGGTAGCAAATGCCCTAAAATCACATTTGTTTAAAGGGGAGCATTTAACAACATTGGGGATTACAGATAATTATAGTTTAAATTTGCCATGGAAAATGGCCTTAATGCTGTGAGGTTATTATATTTCACTTTTTGCTTTCAAATCAGAAAACTAGTTAAGACAATAGTGGGGTTTTGAATAAATTCCATTAAACCATTGATTCATTTATTTATAAAATTTGCACCTGTGGGAACAATTTCCATCACAGAGACAGGTGCTACACACCACCGATTTGTTGGTTATCAAATAAGTCTGCTTTATTTTGACATTTCATTGCCTTCAAGAGCTATTTATTGACTCATATTTCAGCACTATAAACATTACACCTTATTTATAAAATGTATGTGACAAGAGAAAAAGAGCACTCGTCAGAGTGATTTATAGCTGGTCAGGGCTTTATCATATAATTCAGTTTATAAGCACATTGACATAACTGACATAAATGTATATTTAATAATCAAAGGGGGATTTGTTTTTTATTCTTACTAACTTTGATTTTACTTTTAATATATAGTAAAATGTATGGATGGATTTTAGCATATGTACTTTGAAATTATCAGCGATATATAAAGAAGAACCAACATTTGATAAAATGTCATTACCATACTGTGTATATGATCTTTCCACAGCATCATGCAAGGGTTAAGAAAAATACTTTACAATTTTAATGCCATAATGTATTTGAATTATTTTTTTAAGTTAGATGCATTGTAAATATAATTTTAAATTTACTTTAGTATTTTTTGTTTTCTGCATACATAGAACTAGTCACACACACAAATATTTAGTCAAAACCCCACTTATACAATTTTATTATATTCTCTTCAGCAGAAAGAGTGAGGGAAGAAATTCTGTAAGACCCCAGGCAGTGTGAAGATCTCAAGCTTAAAGATAACCTGTTAAAGCCTCTTCTAAGAAGCTTTTGAAAATCATAACATGATGTGTATAAGTAATTATATTATTTCCCAGGAAGAATGGACTCATTTCCCCCTTGAGAATAAGTAATGCAAAAGCCACAATTCTGTTGCTTCAAGTACAACATTTTTTTTTTCCATTTAATTACAGTGCTGATTTTGGTCGTCCGGAAATAATATAATTATTAAAAACTGTGCAAACACATCCATCTGATCTCTAGATTACCAAGCTTTTGTGTTGTTCTGGAAAGATTTCTTCAGCTCTGGTGGATTCACTTTAAAGATGAGTAATGGTCTGCATATTGCTAATCATACACAAATCCACCAAAAATGTGTGTTTCCTTAAACTATGTCAGATGCCAGTGTTCAGAGAAAAACGGTTAAGAAATAACTATATATTTAAATTATATTATTACAATCTCATGTTTTTATTCATCTCATATTTTCAAAATCACTCTCTTTTGTTGTTCAAGAATGTCACCTTGTAACTCACTGCTGTTGCTGAATTAGTAGATTTCCTTTTTATTGTCTACCTTTCTTTTTCTTTACAAGTGTCCCATCCCTATCCAAGCCTTCTTTAATGTCCCGTATTTACACAATATTCTAAGTCCTCCCTCAAAGTCCAGATTTTGATTCAGAAGGAGAAAGTAATACATTCCACTAATGATTATTTCATAATCACAATCCTCTCCATGCATGTTGTCTTTCAAAAGACATGTGGCATCTGAATCTTCAGGCTGGTTGTTGGGTCCTTCAGAGGGCATTCATGATAAGTCATGTTTCATGAGTGCTCCATAGCCTGATGAAGGGTGTTGGGCCTTGGCACTCCTCTTGAGCTCATTCTCTTTAGGCATTTTCCTGGACAATCTTTTGCCAGAAAAACAATTATAGGTCAAAGTTTTGACTGTGGAATAGGAACTCCTTCCCTCCCTTGATGCCCTGTCTTTCTGATGGAAGGGGGCTCTACAAGTTCTCTTTCCTCACTTAAGGCAATACTTCTAGAGTCTCCTCTTTGAGTCCTGAAGATCTCTTACCTCCTTGGTTTCTGGTACATTCCGCAGGGTCCTGGCGTAATCCTATCTATCTTTCAAGGTTGTCTGTTTCCATTCTTTTGGCTGGCCCTCAGGCCTTCAGTCCCCTGCACTCAACTCAATACCAGATCATGTTTCTCTTCTTCCATCTCCTTTTTTTCCTTGTTTCTCACTCCATCCTCCCTTGTGGTTGCTTTTTTCTCAATCCCAAGTGGGACTGAGGCATCTTCAATTGGGCCCTTCAGCTTCTTGAATTTTTTAGTTCTATGGACTGTATCTTGGGTATTCTTTACACTTTTTTTGTTTTTAACTTATATCCACATATTAGTAAGTACATCCCATGTATGGCTTTTTGAATCTGAATTTCCTTACTCAGTATATTTTCTAGTTCCATCCATTTTTATTGCAAAAGTCAGGATGCTCTCATTCTTAATGGATGAGGAATATTCCATTGTGTAAATGAACCACATTATCTGTATCCATTCTTTTGTTGTGGGACACCTGGGATGTTTCCAGCTTCTGTCTTTCACAAATGAGGTTGATATGAAGATAGTGGAACATTGTGACAGGTGGAGCATATTTTGTGTATATTCCCAAGATTAGTATTGCTACAGGGTATATCTATTTCCAATTTTCTGAGCAACCTGCAAATTGATTTCAAGAGTGGTTATACCAGTTTGCAATGCCTACCAGCAATGGAAGAGTGTTGCTCTTTCTCTGTTTCCTCACTACATGTGTTGTCACCTGATGTTTTGATCTTAGCCATTCTGATTGATGTAAGAGTGAATCTTAAGGTCGTTTTGATTTGCATTTCTCTGATCATTAAGGACTTTGAGCATTTCTTTAAGTGCTTCTTAGCCATTCAAGATTCCTCTGTTGTGAATTCTCTGTTTAGTTTGACACCACATTTTTTTTTGATTGGGTTGTTAGCTTCTAGACTTCTTTGTATGTTTTGGTTATTAGCCCTCTATCAGATGTGGTGTTAGTAAAGATTTATTTCCCAGTCTGTAGGTTGCTGATTTGTCTTATTGATTATATGCTTTGCATTAGAGAAGCTCTCCAATTTTATGAGGTCACATGTATCTATTATTGATCCTAGAACATTAGCCATTAGTGTTCTTTATTGGAAATTTCCCCTTGTACCAATGAGTTAAAGGCTTTTCCCCACTTTCTCTTCTACTAGATTCAGTGTTTCTTGTTTTATGTTCACGTCCTTGATCCACTTGGACTTGAGCTTTGTGCAGGGTTACATATAAAATAAATATTTTATACAGTTATTTGATATAAGTGTTTGTCTTATGAGCATACTTTCAATAGAGTTCAAGTATGCAAAATCTTCACCAATAGACCGCTAAGTTTCAGGTCCAGTACTCTGAGTCATGGACAGCAAGCCCATAGTGTGAGCTATAGATTAAGGAATTTACCACTCTAAGTAAAAAGAGAAGTTAATTTTACTAATTCTTGAACACTGTTATATGTGTCTTTGTCACCTACTCAAACTTGTAATTTATTCTCTCTTTACTTCTTTCTTTTTTTTTATGTTTGAGAAGGATGGTTCCATTTTTAATTCTAGAAAATGAATTATGTATCTGTTTTTTTTAATTGAACAATTTTATTTAAAAAAACAAAGATAAATGTACAATTCTTAAGCATTTTTGCATAAAAGTATACAAATACAATTTTATCAGTACTTGTTTTTTTAAAGGTTTTATAGTATGCATTAAAATCTTACTAGTTACAATGAGCATAAAGTATATGTAAAACAAGATGTAACCTGGAAATAGTCAAAGTTTTCTTGATGTGTAAAGATTAAGCATAATGGTTTATCATTTTATTTCTTTTTTTTTTTTTTTTTTGGCCTTCGTTTTTTCTTGAACTTTATATAGTCTGTGAGTTGTTTCTGGGCTGCTCAGAGCTTTCTGGGGTTAGTATCCAATTATCAGTGACTGTATATTATGTCTGTTCTTTTGTGACTGGGTAATCTCACTCAAGATGATATTCTCTAGATGCATCCATTTTCTTAAGAATTTCATAAAGTCATTGTTTCTGATAGATGAGTAGTACTCCATTGTGTAAATATACCACAATTTTTGTATCCATTCATCTACTGAAGGATATTGTTTCCTGCTTTTGGAAGCAATTTTGTGAGAGGCAAAGTCAGCATCAACACGGACACTGAAGGTAGAGAAGGTTGGTTTTCACCATCATTCATGGTAGAGAGATTCTGTTTCTTGTTCTTGACAGGCATAGCTTTAAGATTCAGTGTACTTATGTTTAAGATGTAAGTTTTGTCTTTTTATGAAGGAGTTTTAAGCTGCTGTCCTCTGTGAATCTTTTTATCATTCTGCATGAGTACTGCATTCTTAATTTCCAAGTTAACTTATAAATACTTTCACTTGACTTTCAAAAGTATTCAAAACACTACGAAATAACTTATAAATAGACTACTATAATATAAAACATATGAAAAGAATCCATATTTCTTGGCTCTTAAGTAATCAAACTGTCACCAAGCAGTATGTATACAATAGTGATCTGATTTGAACATGGCCTTATGCACTGTCAAAAATGGGAATATTTTATAAGATATTTTACACCTGGCATTTAATATGCTACCCCTGAAACAGAATGCATGCTCTGTTGTTGATAAATGAGCTGCTAAACATCTTAGGATTCTACTTCATCCTCTACTGAATGGCTACTGCTTAATTTATGGTAAGCTGCCATTCCTTATCTAACAGCTTTGCATCCAGCATTTCTCTTAATGGACTCCATTTAGCTCAGGAAATTTATGTTTCACATTATCATGGGTTTTTATTTCTTGGGTAAAAACTGTATGAAAAATACTGTGAAAATCAGATGGAAGAAAACACAAAATTTAAACGAAAAAAATGGGCTTGCAATTCACTAAGAGATTTTGGACTTTCTCTACAATCCCATAGCAAATAATATAGCTAACATTGTCTTAATGTTGGAGATGGCATTCTATGCTTTAAGTAATAAGACAGAAATGATTTATGATGATGCATTTTATGCTATTACATTTGGGCACCTATAAAAGTTGTACGAAATTTGTATAATGCATCAATTTGCCTGTGTTATCTAAAAGTAGAGTACCCATCTCTTTTGGCAGACTGTGTACTTGCACTGTATAAAAATTATTTTAAGCCATTCTCCAAACAAAATATACTCAGGTAACATTGAAATATCAGTACCACCTGGAAAAATACTGTGTTTAATTTTGTTTAATGGAGCAGAGCTTCTGATATAAAACTGTACTTCAGAGAAACCTTTAATAAACATATTAAGATTAAAGGAGGCATCTGTCTGTGTAGGAGGGTTGTGAAGTGATTAGTAACCAATTAGTATCTCCTTTTAAATCACTCATTATTTTACTAATTTTTAAAGTTCAATTCAAAACTTACTTCAAAGATAGCTTGGTAGGAGAGTTTATGAATTGTGTAATAAAAACCTAGTCTATTTCTTATGATAGACTGTCATATAACAGTGTGTAACTATATAATTATTTGATATATATAATATATAGTCCAAAAATTATCTCATTAAGCAGAGATCCATTACTAATAATTGCTAAAATAAATTTTAATAAAGATATACTTTGGTAGGTGATATATTAATATATATATATTAATATATATATTATGTATATATATTATGTATATATATATTATGTATATATATTATGTATATATATTAATATATATTAATATATATAGAAATATATATTAATATATATTAATATATATATTATGTATATATATATTATGTATATATATACAATATCTATAATATCTCCTAACCAGGCACATATAAATATAGAATAAAGGCATTTTAATATTTTATTAGAAATTGACATAATACTCAAGCATCTAGCAATATTAACATTTTCTAATTCCAAAGCCTTCTTTGTAACAGACAAAAAACATTCTCATGTATCCTTTGAGAATGGTGATGATTTCCCACCTGGGAAATTCTAGAAGAGTACTTAATAGTGCTGGTAATATTTAGCACTCAACGTTCTTATTGCTTACAGTTAAAGTTGAAGAGCAGATTAAAATCAGTGTGCCCATCAGCAAAGCTTAACAATTTTCAAGGTAAGAAATGTAGTTTTGGGTTTATGTATGTCCTGATTAGTTATTGATCTAGTTGTATTATTAGTTGCTTGGTATAGGAATGTTTGTTTGAAAATTCTGAAAAATGTGTTATTATATGTTTGGAGTGCTGCACTTAATTCTCTTCTAGAAAACAGTTTTTAAATTAAAATTGTTACTATTAGGTGCTGTATTTGTCAGTATTGATCAACAAAAATACTGTTCCATTTTCTCCTTGCTACCTTTCTAAAGCTATATATTCTATTTTTTCCCATTAAGAGATCCTCCCCTCTCAGCTAGTCCTTTACTTCATAACTAATCTCTGTGGTTAAATGGACTGCAGCATGTCCATTAAGGACTTAAAAGCTAGCATCCACATAATACATAACAAGATAAGTGAAATATTTATCCTGTTGGGACTGGAAAATAGAACTCAAGGTGTTTTTATCTAGTGCCACAGGATGTACTAATAGAGACTGTGGTAGCAGGCATAGCACCTGTCCAGTTTTAAGCCAGACAGGGCCAGAGGACTGAGATGGAGAAGTGGACAGGAGTGTTCATGTTTAAGAAAGGAGCTATCTCCAGGTCACAGGTGCTTGCAAAGAAACAATAAGTTTTCCTCAACAGAATCTGACAAAGTATATAAACTTATTTAAACATAGGCCCCCATTCTCCTTGATTTCAGGGGTCAATTTTCTCTTACTGGTCTTCTGCCTCTATATTATAATTTCTGTGTTTGTTTTTAAGGATTGTGTGTTTTTCATGGTGCATATGAATATGAATATGCATGTTTGTTTTTTTCTCTTCCTGCTCTTCCACTTTATTTTCTTTTGCCTGTTTGTTTTCTAAAGAGAGAGAGAAAAAAATGGAGTTAAATAGGAGAAATAATGGGAGAATCATGGAGATCAGGAAGGAGAAATCACAATCAAAATATATTGAATGAAAAACTATTTTCAATAAAAGCAAAAATATATAGACTAAGAAAACCTACAAATGAGACATAGTTTTAAATACAGTGATATGTTTTAAATTTTGAATTAGAGTTAGTTTCAATAATTCTTAATATGTTCTTACTCTGTAGAAAGGGTTACTTAGTTTTCTATGTAAATGAATGCTAATACTATGTGTTGGTAGCTGATTTCTCTTTTAAGTGGCAAAAATTAGTATAATCATTATCTCAATATCCAAACAAAAATGATGAAGTAATTACTATCTGTCATTGGGTTTCACTTGTGTTAGTAGACCTGATATTACATAGAATGTCAAACAATTATAAAACGCCTATTGCAATTTTCTATACATACATGCTACTTTGAAAATTTTTATAGCATAATTTTAAACTTATTTTAATGTTTTATATTTTTTACTGAAGAACTTTATTTTAAAAAACAAAGATAAATTACAAATTTTAAGCATTTTTGCATAAAAGTATAATTTTTTTTGTCCTTACATGGCTTTTTTAAATAGGGTTTGATAGTGTGCATTAAGATCTTATTAGTTACAATGAGCATAAAGTACATGGAAAAATATGATGTAACCTGGAATTAGTCAAAGTTTACTTGATGTGTAAGAGGTAAACATAGTGGATTACGTTTTTCTTTTTATTTTCTTGAACTTCACTCAGTCTGTGAGTTGTTTCTGGGGTGTTCAGAGATTTCTGGGGCTGGTATCCATTTAACAGTGACTGCATATTATGTCTGTTCTTTTGTGACTGGGTTATCTCGCTCAGGATGATATTCTCTAGATGCATCCATTTTCTTAAGAATTTCATAAGGTCATTATTTTTTGATAGCTGAGTAGTACTCCATTGTGTAAATATACCACAATTTTTGTATCCATTCATCTACTGAAGGACATCTGGGTTCTTTCCAGCTTCTGGCTATTATAAATAGAGTTGCTATGAACATTGTGGTGCATGTGTCTTTGTTGTATGTTGGAGCGTTTCTGGGGTAAATGCCCAGAAGTGGAATAAATGGGTCTTCAGGTAGTACTGTGCCCAATTTTCTGAGGAATCAGACAGCCTATTCAACAAATGGTGTTGGTCCCACTGGCACTCAGGATGCAAAAGAATGAAAATAGACCCCTTCTTATCTCCTTGAACAAAGCTCAAGTGTAAGTGGATAAAAGATCTCCACATTAAACCAGATACACTGAAACTGTTAGATGAGAAAGTAGGGAAAACCTTAGAACACATAGGCACAGAAAATGAGTAAATTTTCTGAACAGAATACCAATGGCTTGTGCTCTAAAGTCAAAGATTGACAAATGGGACTTAATGTTTTATATTTTAATAATTACCATACAACCATAAGGAATGAACATCAAAATGAGATTTATTTATAATGAATATATGCATATAAATTACAATGCAATTATTTTGAAACAGTCTTCCTTTGTTATGGCCCAAACTATTCTGAAACTCACTGTGTAGAGCAGCATAGCCTCTAACTCAATGAAATCCACTTGTCTCCAGCTCCAAAGAGCATGCACCTCTGTGGCATGGCTTTATGATGTAAATTTTAAGGTTTTTACTAAGTTATTTTTTAAAAAGTAAAACTATACAAATCATAATAAGGTCATACACACACACACAGACACACACACACAATCACTTCAGTTGTACAATGCAAACCAACATGAGAAAAAAATGGCCCACAAAAAAATCAGAGATTTACTCATTCACACATTCAGAATTCCCATAAAAGTACTAATTTAAAAGCTATGATATGTACACAGAGGATTTCTGCAGGTCCTGTGCTTACATTATTAGCTCTGTAAGTTCATACAGTTTTGCCCAGTTGATTTACAGAGTCTTGTTTTCCTAATGTCCTTTGTCCCCTTTTGCCCTGATACTCTTTCTGTCTCCTCTTCTACAGGGTTCCCTGAACTCTGAGGTTGGTATTTGATGGGAACATACCATTTAGATCTCTGTGTTCCAAGTCTTCCTCAAACCTAGAACCTCTTCTTCAGGGTTCCCTAAGTAGTGATGGACTTGGATGGGGACACCCCATTTAATGCTGTGTATTCTAATGTCTCTGTGTATATACTTTTCTAAATGGAGCCTCTGAATCTGTTCCCGTCTGCTCTAGGAGGACGCATCTATGATGATGATTGAATCAGGAGTCATTATATTATTGTATTTTTAATAGATTTGTAGTGTTTAGTTTTACCATAGGTCTCTGGATTATCTAGCCTCAGATTTCTGGTCACCCAAGCAGTGTATGGTATAGATTTGCATTTCAGGGAAAGAACATTATATCCCATTAAGAAATGACAGTACTTGAAAAGGAAGTTTTGACTTATTGGAAGAAATAAGATCTTGTTGGAGGCAATTTGTCACTGGGTGTAGGTTTTGAAGTTTCAATAACCTGAATCAGGCTCAGTGGCTCTCCCTATTCCTGCTGAGTTTCCTGGGGATCTCAGTATAGAACTCTCAACTTCCCCAGCCCCATCTATGTCTCAAATTACAATTAAATGCATTTTAAAATAAGAGTTGCTGTGATCTTTGTTCTTTCCTTATCCCTAGAACACAGTTTAAGAAAAAGTAGATTTATTCATTTCTTAAAAGTAATAAAGTGAATAGTTAGTGGGATAAACAGTTTGAGTCAGAATTATATAAGAGTTTTTTAATCTCAGCCTGTCTTACAAAACTGTATTAGAATAGTTGTAGACTGGAGTTTTCTTGAATTGCAAATGAACCACAAGGACATAATCACACAGAGACTGACAGAAGGGGGGTATGAATAATTACTTTTTAAAAATTTATCATGATCCTGACCTCAGCAGAGGCCTGAAGCTCACATCTCAGTGAGATTCATATTCAAGCTTCCTACAATATATGGGGAGCTTTGAGAAAGTGATCTAAACCTTTACCCAAATTAGGAAATCTTATGTATGTCTATTGGCACTGTGTATCAATCATTCAATATTATCTGTTGAAAATCTTTTATTACTGCAGAGTGAATTTGCATTTAGTCAGTTGTCAGACATATCTGATAAAAAATGTGTCTTGGTTTAGTCTTTCTGTGTGCATAGTAAGTTTAATTAAAAATTCAGAAGTACCAATAACTTGGCATTTCTATAGCTTAAAATATGTCTTGAATAGCTACATGGGCAAAAGGAAAAACTGTTATATGGAACTGAATTTAAAGAGGAGAACTCTGTAGGTAAGCAAATATACAGAATATGAGCAAACATCTTACGTGTTCTTGGCTAAGTCTATATGATAGTGTTATATTGACTGAGAGTTCAGCTCTAAACACACAATAATGTTTCTCATGAAATACCTTGATAGTTATTACTGATAAATTGTCCTTATCACTTCTAGAGGAAAGGAAGAATACATTTATTCTTAATTTTAATTTACCATTTGTAGGCACAATGTTATTGTACAGTGTATGAAAATTCAAATGTTAACTTCTGTCTCCCCTGAATCTGGTTGTAATCCTTATTCAGAAAATCTCCTGTTTCAATTCTGTGCAACCATCAACTCCCCAAACTGTTGCTTGTCAATAAAGAAAGTTCAATTACCAATAACTGAGCAATTAAAAGAACAGGGCTGGACTTCCTGCCAACCAGGGGAAGGGGTTGGAGAGAGAGAAAGTAGGAATTAGTTATGGGGAGAGAATCCAGAAGCCAGGGTGAAAAAACACCATGAACAGAGAAAGCCATAAAAGGCAAATATCAAGAGGACTTTGGATGGAAAGTAGCCAGATCACATTAGAGGTTCAGAAAGAGTAATAACTGCTCAGTATTGTGCCTTATGTTTGTTAGATAAATAACATAGTCTAGTTTCAATTATTTGAAAGGTAGCTGAGCAAGAAGAAAATGGAAACACACAAATTAAAAAGATAATAACAAAATTTATATTTTTAAGACTTCTTGAGGATACATTTAACTTTTCAAAAATAATCATGGACCTTATTTTTACTTCTTCCTCTTCCTTCTCCTCCTTGTCCTGTTTGTCCTCATCCTCATGCTTCTTCTCATTCTCCTTCATGGTTACTTTTGTATTTCTACGACTAAAAACACCAAGACTTGGTGGCATATAAAAGAAAAGGTTTATTTGGCCAATCATTGTGTAGAGATAAGCATCTGACAAGGAATAATGGAAAGGGTGCCAAATGGAGCAGAAAGCTGAGAAGTTACACCTTAAAGCACAAAATGCAAAAAAAAAAAAAAAAAAATGCAAATTTTCCCTAACAAACTTACTTCAGCAAAACCACTCTTCCTAATCTTCTGCAAAGAACATCACCAAGTAAAGACAAAATATTCAAATATTTGAACCTATAGGTGAAGTATTACTTATTTAAACTGCCACACCATTATCATAAGACTTGTTTATAATTATTATGTATGTAGAATGAAAACAATTATATATACAGCAAATATACACAGAGATGCATATGTATACCTGCTCATCAGAATAACGTTATAGGATAAAATTTGTCTTCTTTTTTCAATTATTCTAAAAGTTCCTGACCAGATCAAAATTTTAAAATTTGTTTGTCCAAGTTGGGAGGAAGGTAATGATGGAAGCCTGAAGTCCTAGATAAGAGTTTAGCAGCACTTACAAGAACAAAGAGAATACAGTATAATATATGAGTAAAAGTGAAACTCGAAAACACAAACAAAAATATATACATACAAATGAAAAACCCATCTCTATTTGCATAGATCCAAATCATTTTGCAAGTTAATTGCCCATAAAATTATTTGTCTATTATAGCTTTCAACCATACCATAAAATCCATCATAAATTCTATTCTCTCTCTCTCTCTCTCTCTCTCTCTCTCTCTCTCTCTCTCTCTCTCTCTCTCTCTCTCTCTCTCTCACACACACACACACACAGGCACACACACACACACACACACACACCCGATTTATTCTTAGGAGAGAAGGCTTGGGTAAAGATGCCTGGCTTACTACTTGTTAGTGGCAGTATCTGCTACACAATGAGTTTGAAAATATTATAAAAGTTTGCTAGAAAAAAAGACAAGATTTCTGTTTCATTTATGCAAAGGTTGTGATGTGTGAATTTCTTTCTTTTGGAGACATCTGATATTATATGGCAAGTAGTAACTGATGTTCAAGTCAAAGGCTTAGGATAAAGACACAAATTTCGAAGATTTCTACCTAAAGATGTTATTCAAATATTTGAGAACTTGTGAAATTCATTAGTAAAATTAATAGAAAAAAAAATGATCCCAAGACATCTCCTAAGAAACCCAGCATTCTTAAGTATGGTCAAGAAAATAATCTTAGAAATGTCATAAAGTAGAAATAAAATCACTGTATCTGATACAAATATGAAGCAGCATTTCTGAACTAATATTAGTGAATATAATTACTTTATTATTTTATGTAAAATGAACTTTTAAAACATATCAAGCACTTATTCAACAAATTCTAGTGAAAATCATGATTCTGAAATAGCCAGACATCTCATAGCAGACAGTACTTTGAAACTAAATTCTAAAAGGTTAGAGTGAATGTTTAGTGGCTAAGAACAGATACTTTTCATCAAGATTAAGGAGGAGGTATGGGGACCTTGTAGAATGCATCAGAGACCTGGGAGGTGAGAGACTTTCAGGACTAAAAGGGAGGGGCTTTTAGATGAAATGCCCTGCAGTGGGGAGAGAAACCTTGTGGAGTCCACATTCAGAAGAAAGGGCATCAAGGGAAGGAATGGGGTTGCCATCCACAGTTAAAAACTCTGTCCCAGAATTGTTCCTTCTGAAGTAACTGCAGGAGTAAAAATGGAGAAGAGCCTGAAGAAAAGAAAGTCCAATCAAAGGTTAAAATCGAGATCCAGCTCAGGAGAAGGCCCTAAGGCCTGATACTATTACTGATTCTATGGTTGCTTATAAACAGGGCTCTATTATGAATGCCATCTGAAATACCCAGCAAGCAGCTGAAAGAGTCAAATGCAGTTACTTACACCCTACCAATTTACAGAACCTACTGACCCTGTGTTTGAATTAGGGAAAAGCTGGAAGAAGTTGAGGAAGAGGGCAACTCTATAGAATGCCCTCTCAGCAGTCTCAACTAGCCTGGATTCCTGATAACTCTTAGACACTGAGCCACCAACCCAACAACATATACCAGCTGATATGAAGCCCCACATACATTTCAGAAGAGAACTGTCAGGTCTGAACTTCATCAGAGAAGATGCACCTTACTCTGGAGAGACTTGGTACCCCAGGGAATCAAGAAGTCTAGCAAGGTTGGTGATGGGGGATGGGACATTCTTTTGGAGGCAGGGTGGGGGAAAGAGGTGTGAGGTGCATAGCAGTCAGAGAGTGGCCTGTGAGGAAGATAAAGTCTGGAATGTAAAAGAAAAGATTAAAGCATTTAAAAGAAAAGAGGCAATAGAAAAGAAAGAAAGGAAGGAAGGAAGGAAGGAAGGAAGGAAGGAAGGAAGGAAGGAAGGAAGGAGCGAAAGAAGAATGGGAGAGAGAAAGCAAACTGAATCTATTCTGAAAGACCTACAACTGAAATATCAAATATAATATGAGCTGTATTTGATGCGTGTGTGTGTGTGTGTGTGTGTGTGTGTTCTCCGCACACATATGTTTATCTATATGTGCATGTATGTGTGTGTTCATGGTTGTGTTTGTATGTGTGTATGTGTGTGTGTTATATGGTTATATTTGTATGTACATGCAAAAGATTAAGAAGGAAGTCCTATGTCTCACTGTATCTGTCTCCTCATTTTTTTGAGATAATAAAAATTATATTGCCGCCAGCAAAATATGGTGCTGTTCATAGCTGCTGCTGATAGCACTTGAATTGTAGGCATATATAAGGGAATGCATGTTTATTTATTGGGATCCACAATCAAGTCTTAAGAAGTTATCATATTTACACAATGGAGTACTACTCAGCTATCAGAAACAATGACTTTATGAAATTCTTAAGAAAATAGATGTATCTAGAGAATATCATCCTGAGTGAGATAACCCAGTCACAAAAGAACAGATATAATATACAGTCACTGATAATTGGATACTAACCGCAGAAAGCTCAGAACACCCCAGAAATAACTCACAGACTATATGAGGTTCAAGAAAAAAAAGAAAATGCAAAACCATTATGCTTAATCTTTACACATCAAGAAAACTTTGACTAATTCCAGGTTACATCTTGTTTTACATGTACTTTAAGCTCATTGTAACTAATAAGACCTCAATGAACACTACCAAACCCTTAAAAAAGCAAGTACTGACAAAAATGTATTTGTATACTTTTATGCAAAAATGCTTAAAATCTGTACATTTATCTTTGTTTTTTAAAATAAAGTTGTTCAGTTATAAAAGAAATTATCATAAAAATTTTAATTCAAAATATAACACTGAAAAAGAGAGCTCTAACTGAGGTATCTCAGTGGACAATGCTGTTCTAAGAAAACATGCAAGTTGCAATGCCTAGCATAGGACAACTCCTTTCGAGTTTCTTCACATGTAAGTGATAATTATTGTATGGTTACCATATATCAAAGCCCTTGATTGCTACAGAAATTATATGATAATTGTTGGAAGAGCAAAATATCATACACTTCATCTGCAGGACATAAAGTACTACATCTAAAATGATCAAGAAACTATTTCTGATGGCTAGATTCTACAGTGCCAGAAAGTGCTGTACAGGGTTCTGGAGTGGAAACCATGGAACAATTGGTTTTGTCAGCACTGAATCATGCTTGGTTAATTACTGACCTGAACTTTCAGACATGGTTGTGTTCTTTAATATAATAGTGGCATGCTTGTAATGAAATAATAAAATGCTTTCTCATTGGACATGAGGCTAGGTTCACAGAAGTAATGTCATATTTTCTATTGAAATTTTTGTAAAAGACTTAGTGTAGAGTTGATAAGCTCTAAAGTAGAATCTGCTTCATTATTTCATATACTGATTGTGCTGTCAAAATGACCTGAAAATTAGTTTGTGACATAAGGGTAAACTGCCTTCAACTTTGATCATATTAACTTCTTTTGTAGTAAGAAGCAATGTTGCAAAACATGACACATCAATGTGGTGAGATTGAGAGACTGGGAGCGCTTATCTCTAATCAGGACATTTTTTTTCAAGCTCCCATACTCATCAAAGTAGAAAAGATATCAAAGTAAAAGAGGCATCAAGCATGTAAGTATTGGAGAGTGGGTTTATATATTCTGGATATTACATGACTATTTTGCACATAGACTCACAGAAGCTAGGATTAGTTGTGTAATATCTACACGAGTTTAAGAAAACCATATGCTGGCATCAGTGGTCAGTCAGAGATGTTTGTTCACCAGACCTCATTCCTTACTAACATAGTGAGTTCATAACTGCCAAGGAGTATAAAAAAATATATTCTTCTTTGACGGTGTGATCAATGGTAGTTTCTTGCTACTGAAATGGATGGCTTCACAGCCATGGTCAATTAGACAGCAACAAATAGACTTGATGTGTTATTGTAAAAAGGCAAAACAATGCATGAAGTTAGGGACTGGGTATGTCGGAAAATACAGGGCTGCTGAAGGTGGCAATGTGTATTGGCATAGTTTGTTGTGCGCATATATTAACTTCTCAAAGACTAAAACTGATAAAAAAGGAAATGTAACTCATTTCATGGTTGCACTGTGTGATATTTAATGGTAATTGTCAACCTTGGGAGGTCTAGAATCACTAATTACAGATGCCTCTGGGCATACTTTTGAAGGATTATCTAGATTAGGTTAGGCTCTGGGCTTTCCTGTAAAGAATTTTCTTCATTGGGTTAATAGAAGTAGAACAAACTGCTTGCTCTAAATATGATTAATACCTCTCAAAGGCCAACATGAAAGAAGTTCCTGGAAGTAGGGAAGGGGGAAAAGCTCTTTATTTTTTCTTTATGTGTTTTTGGTGAGTTTATCAGCTGTATTGCTAATTTCCTTGTCACTGTTAATGCTGATACTTCCAACATTCACTAACAGTTGAACTCATCATATTCTGGTCTTCTACTGTTCATTGAAAGCCACATATTTACAAGACCCAATCAAAGTTTCAGCACCAGAATGGAATTGTTGAAGAAATAGTTTAATGAGATTAGTACATACTATTTCTCTGACTCTCCAGGATGATGCAGTCATTGTTGATATGGGTGCCATCTGGCAGGCTCATCTAACAAATTTTCCTTTAGTATGTATTCCTTGTACAAATCCTGATCCTCTGAGAACACTGAATGAAACTTGAAACATATAATTTTACCTGCTAAGCCACATCACCATTGCCTGCATTTTTATGAACATATTCTTGTAAAGGTCAAAATATGGTATGAACAAAAGTTTAACTTCATGGATTTGAAATAGAAAAGCACAATAACTGCAACATAGTAAGATTTGACATGTATTTCTTACACATATTAACAGCATAGGTTTTATTATGACATTTTCTTGTGTATATATATATAATCTATCTATCTATCTATATATATATTTATATATAGATAGATAGATAGATTACATTTACCTCAACCACCCACATTTGTTACTCTCCCACTCTACCTGTCCTCCAGTTTTCAGTTAGCAGTTAGTCTTTTACTCTCATGGATTTTAGTTTTCTTCATGATTGAGAGGTTACCCTAAGAGTTATTTAATGCTGCTATTAACAGAGAATAGAAAACTGACCACAGAAAAAAGATATTTCATCTTCTACTATCAAATATCGCTTCCAACATTACCACAGGGAACAACAAAGCCTCATAAGAATCTCTCATCCATTTTGCCACCAGGAACAGTGAAGATCCAGAGACACGGACTGGCAAGACTGTGGTGAACTGTGAGTATCCAGGGTACAGAGAGGGATAGACTTAGTGCACAGTAGGTATGGCCCTTCAGTTGGTAAAGGGGAGCAGGAACTCTGCCATAGAGACTCGGGACCACCCTGAAGACACTTACGTGAGGACAAAACACTCAAGCTATTTGTCATATAAAATTTCAGAGGTCCATGGACATAAGCCAGGTACACTGGAGAGATGGGAACCTATCACTGACAATAAGACCACATATAAGCACAGACAACAAGATGGCAAGAGGAAAGCAAAAGAACTTACACAATGGAAACCAAGACATCCAGGCAACATCAGAACCCAACTCTCCCATAACAGCAAGCAGCAGATTGAGAAACAAAGAAAAAGAACAATCAGACCTAAAACAATACATCCAGATGATTAAAGAGATCTTAGAGAAGAGCATGAATAACTCAGTTAAAGAAGAACAGAAAGAAAAACATAAGAAATAGAAGTTTTTAAAGAGGAAACAAGAAAAACACTCAAAGAAATCAAAGACCTAGGGGAAAACAAAACCAAATAGATGAAGGAATTGAAGAAGTTATTTAAAATGGAAGCAATAAAGAAAACACTATGAGAGACAAATCTAGATGTAGAAATCCTAAAAAAGAAATCAAGAGTCACAGATGCAAGCATCTCCAACAGACTACAAGAGATGGAAGAGTGAATCTCAGGGCCCGAAGACAACATTAAAAACATAGACAAAACAGTCAGAGATGCTCCTAACCCAAAATGTCCAGGAGATCCAGGACAAAATGAGAACAAACCTAAGGATTATAGGAATAGAACAGGTCAAAGAATGTCAAGTGAGAGGAACAGTAAATAGCTTCAACAAAATCATAGAAGAAAACTTTTTTACCCTTAAGAATGAGATCACCATGAGCATAAAAGAAGACTACAGAACTCCAAATAGAGTGGGCAAGAAAAGAAATTCTTCCCAATAAATAATAGTTAAAACTGCATGTGTCCAAAGCAAAGAAAGAATACTAAAAGCAGTAAGGGAAAAAGGTCATGTAACATACAAAGGCAACCAATCAGAATTACACCGGACTTCTCACCAGAGACAATGAAAGCTAGTAGATCTTGGGCAGACATCATTCTGAACCTAGGAGAACAAAAGTGTCAGCCCAAACTGCTATACCTAGCAAATCTCTCAATCACCATAGATGGAGAGACCAAGATATTTCAGGACAAAACTCAATTGAATCAATATCTTACCACAAACAGAGCACTACAATGAATTATAAGTGGAAAACCCAATACAAGGAGGGAAACTACATCCTAGTAAAAACAAGAAAATACCTAAGCAAGAAAACCAAAAGAAGAAAGACACACAGGCACAATCCTAACTCTAAAAGCAAAAAATATCTGGAAACAGCAACTACTATTCATTAATAACTGTTAACATGAATAGACTCAATTCCCCAATAAAATGATATAGGCTATCAGACTTGATACATAAAGAGATTTCAGCATTTTGCTGCATAGAGAAAACTCATCTCAGAGAGAAAGACAGTAATTATCTCAGAGTAAAAGGATGGAAAAACCTTCCATACAAATGGCCCCAAGCAGCAAGCTGGAGTGGCCATTCTAATATGGAATAAAGTAGATTTTCAACCAAAAGTTTTGAAAAAAGATAAAGAAAGACATTTTTTACTCATGACACAAAAAATTTATCATGAGGAACTCTCAATCCTTAGCAAATACAAGAGCACCCATATTCATAAAAGAAACCCTACTGAAGCTCAAAAATACATTGCACCCCACACCATAATAGTGGGAGAACTCAACACCTCACACCCATCAATGAACAGATCGTGGAAACATAAACTGAACAAGGAGACAATAACATTAGCAGAGGTTAGGAACAATTGCAATTAATAGACATCTACAGAACATTTCTTCCTATATCAAATGAATACCACTTCTTATCAGCACTTCAGGGCAACTTCTCCAAAATTGACCAGATAATCAGGACTAAAACAAGCCTCAATAGATATAAGAACTTTGAAATACTCCCATGCATCCTATCAGATCATCATGGTCTAAGGATGGTCTTTAATAACAAGAAAGACAAGAAAAAGCCAATGTATACATGGAAACTAAACAATGCTCTATTAAATTATACCATGGTCAAAGAAGAAATAAGGAAAGAAATTAAGGAATTTCTAAAATTTAATGAAAATGAAAACACAACATACCCAAACCTATGAGATGCAATGAAAGCAGTACTGAGGGAAAACTCATAGGTCTGAATACTTCCAAAAAGAAACTGGAGAGAGCATACACTAGCAACTTGACAGCAAAGTTGAAAGCTCTAGAACAAAAGAAAGCAGATACACCCAAGAGGAGTAGACGCCAAAAAAATCAAACTCAGAGCAGAAATTGACCAAATAGAAACAAAAAGTACCATTAAAAAAATCAAGAAAACTAAGAGCTTGTTCTCTGAGAAAATTAATAAGATTGATAAACCCTTAGGCAGATTAACTAGAGGGCAAAGAGAGAATATCCAAATTAACAATATCAGAAAGAAAGTGGAGATATAACAACTGAAACTGAGGAAATTCAAGAAATCATCAGATCCTACTATAAAAGTCTATACTCAACAAAGCTGGAAAATCTTGAGGAAATGGATGAACTACTAGACAGATACCAGATACTAAAGTTAAACCAGGACCAAGTAAACCATCTAAATAAACCTAAAACTCCTGATGAGATAGAAGCAGTCATCAAAGTATTCCAAACTAAAAAACAAAACAAAACAAAACAAAACAAACAAACAAACAAACAAACAAAAACAAGTACAGGTGGGTTAAGTGCAGAATTCTATCGCATGTTAATTGATGACCTATTACCAATACTCTCCAAACTATTCCACAAATAGAGTCAGGTGGAACACTACCTAACTCATTTTTCAAGGCCACAATAATCCTTGCTCCTAAACCACACAAAGACCCTACTAGGAAAGACAAATTCAGACCCATTTCACTTATGAACATTGATGCAAAAATACTCAACAAAGTCCTTGCAAACCAAATCCAAGAACACATTAAAACAATCATTTACCATTATCAATTATTCTGCATTTCTGGGATGCCAGGATGGTTTAATATAAGGAAATTCATCTACGTAATCTAACATATAAACAAATTCAAAGAAAAAATTCATATTGTCATCACACTAGATGCTGAGAAAGCATTTGACAAAATTTAAAAACCCCTTCATGTTAAAAGTTTTGGAAAGAAAATGAATTCAATTCCCATACATAAATATAATTATAGCAATATACAATAAACCAATAGCCAATATCAAACTTAAAAATGTGAAACTTGAAGCAATCCCACTAAAATCAAGGACAAGACTGCCCACTTTCCCCCACCTATTCAACATAGTACTGGAAATCCTGGAAGGAGCAATTAGACAGCAAAAGGTAATCAATAGGATAAGAATTAGAAAGGAAAAAGTAAAAATATCACTGCTTGCAGATGACATGATATTGTAAATTAGTGACCCCAAAATTTCCACCACAGGACTTCTACAGCTGATAAACAAGTTCAACAATGTTGCTGGATATGTTAACTCAAACAAAACAGTAGCTTTCTTCTATTCAAAGGACAATCATGCCAATAAAGAAATTAGGGAAAAGATACCCTTCACAATAGTCACAAACTATATGAAATGGCTTGGTGTGACTCTAAGTAAGCAAATGAAGAACCTGTATGACAAGACCTTCAAATATCTAAGGAAGGAAATTGAGGAAGATCTCAGAAAATGGAAAGATCTCCCATGATCAAGGACTAGAAGGATCAACAATGTAAAACAGGCTATCTTTCCAAAAGCAATCTACATATTCAATGCAATCCCCATCATAATTCCAACCCAATTCTTTATAGAGTTGGAAAGAGCAATGTGCAATTTCATCTGGAGCAATAAAAGACCTAGAATAACAAAATCTACCTTCAATAACAAGAAAATATCTGCGGGAATCTCTATCCCAGATCTCAAGCTATATTGCAAGGCAATTGTGTTAAAAACTGCATGGTACTTGTACAGAGATAGGTATGTGGATCAATGGAATAGAATAGAAGATCCTAAATGAACCCTCACATATATGGTCACTTGATTGTTGGCAAAGGAGTTGTAAAAATTGAATGGAAAAAAGACAGCCTTTTCAATAAATGGTGTTGATTCAACAGGCACAAAGCATACAGAAGAGTGAAAATAGACCCTTTCTTATCTCCTTGTACAAAGCTCAAGTGCATGTGGATCAAAGGTCACCACATTAAACTAGGCACAATGAAACTATTAGGAGAGAAATTAGGTAAAACCTTCGAATGCATAGCCACAGGGGACATTTTTCTGAACAAAACACTAATGACTGGTGCTCTACTGTCGAAGATCAACAAATGGGACTTAGTGAGATTGCAAAATTTCTGTAAGGCTAAGGATACTGTCAAGAAAACCATAAGGCAGCCAACAGATTGGGAAAAGATCTTTACCAACCCCACTTCTGACAGAGGCCTAATATCCAAGGTATACACAGGACTCAAGATGATAGACACCAGAGAATCAAATAATATTATTAAAAATGGGGTACAGAGCTAAATAAAAAGTTCTCAATTTAGGAATATCGAATGGCTGAGAAACATCTAATGAAGTGCTCGACATCCTTAGTCATCAGGTAAATGCAAATCAAAACAACCTGAGATTCTACCTCAGACATGTCGGAATGTCTAAGATCAAAAATTCAAATGACAACAGATGCTGGAGAAGATCCAGAGAAGGAGGAGCACTTCTTCACTGTTGGTGGGGTTTTAAACTGTTATAACCACTCTGGAAATCAGTCTGGCAATTCCTCATAAAATTAGACATAGTACTAACTGAAGACCCAGTTATCACACTTCTGGGTATATACCCCAGAGATGCTCTAACATCCAACAAAGACACATGCACTGCAATGTTCATAGCAGCCCTATTCATAATAGCTAAAATTTGGAAGGAACCCAGATGTCCTTCAGTAGATGAATGGATACAAAAATTGTTCTATATTTACACAATGGAGTACTACTCAGATATCAGAATCAATGAGTTTATGAAATTCCTTAGAAAATGGATGCATCTAGAGAATATAAACCTGAGTGAGGTGACCCTGTCACAAAAAAAAGCAGATATAATATGCAGTGAGTAATAATTGGATACTAACCTCAGAAAACTCTGAACACCCCAGAAACATTTCACAGACTATATAAATTTCAAGAAAAGAAAAAAAAAATGAAAAACCATTATGCTTAATCTTTACAAAACAAAAAAAAATTTGACTAATTACAGGTTACATCCTGTTTTATATGTACTTTATGTTCATTGTAACTAGTAAGATCTTAATGCACACGGTCAAACCTTTAAAAAAAAACAAGCACTGACAAAAATATATTTGTATCCTTTTATGCAAAAATGCTTAAAATCTGTATGTTTATCTTTGTTCTTTAAAATAAAGTTGTTCAATTAAAATAATCTATGAATAAATACTATGTATTATACAAGTTTAAGTATATCCATAATAAAATCTAAATAATAAATAAAAAGGAACAGACATAATATGCAGTCACTGTTAATTGGATACTAACTCCAGAAAGCTCTGAACACCCCAGACACAACTCACAGACTCTTTGAGGTACAAGAAAAACAAAGGCCAATTATAAATAAATAAATAAATACATAAATAAATAAATATATAAATTAATAAAGCCTCAGTCCTTCTTATGGCAAAAAAATGTACTGCACGCTTTCAGAGTTTGGTACACCTGGGCCTCAAATCATTAATAATCCAAGAGCTAAGATAATAGCCTTGTGGCAATTTTTGGTATTCACAGATCATTATGCTTAATCTATACCCAACAAGAAATCTGTTTCTATGCAAAGTTCTGTTCTACATGTACTGCATGCTTACAGTAACTAGTGGGATTTTTATGCATGCTATGAATCCTGTAAATGAATTAAGAACTGACAAAATTATTCATATAATGTTATGCCAAAATGCCTTTAAAATCTGTAAATATATCCCTTTTTTTAAAAATAAAGTAGGTAATAACAACAACAACAACAACAACAATAACAACAACAACTACAACAACAACAACAATAATAATAATAATAATAATAATAATAATAATAATAATAATAAACAATAAATATCTCATCCAGTGAATGTTGTTAGTACCAATCCTGTGTGTATTGTGTTCAGGTAAACAAGGTTCTATGAGTATATTAGGAAACATAGACCGTGTCTTTCACAAATGATACCTTTACTCTGCTTTGGGGTTTAACATTATCTGGATTCATAATCTTCTCCATTCTAGGAGCTCAGTTGGGGTTATCTAGAACACCCGTTTCCTCCCCATTCTTCCAGGATATTTTTTTTTCATACTATGGATCCCAAAATTGGATTATTTACTAGGAAAAATAAACTTTTTTGGGTTTGCTTGCACAGTTTTAATATAGGAGTAATATAAAATAAACCATGTTACAAGAAGCAGAACAAGCAACCAAGCTGATGGGGAGTGCATGTTAGTAAATAGAAAAGCAGGTCTTTGGGTTGAAGGGATTTAAGACAGCGTGGGTAAGGAGGTTTTCTTTATGTAGAGAATTCAGGTCAGTTGAATGATTTCTATTCCTCTCTGCTTTTTAATGCTTTCTGTACTGCAGGTTTTCATCCCAGCATCTGGCTTCTAAGGCTTCACTGATGAAATCAGATGGCTAAAAGTTTTGGTTTTTAAGAGCAATACTCAATCGCAAATTTGTTTATAATTTTCTTCTATGTTACTCTCTTGGGCATTTTTGTTTAGTTGTCTTGGTTTTTGGTTGTTTTAGGGTTTTGTCTTTTGGTTTTTGGAGACAGGGTTTGTGTGTGTGTGTGTGTGTGTGTATGTGTGTGTGTGTGTGTGTGTGTGTGTGTGTGTGTGTGTGTGTGAGTGTATGTGTGTGTAGGCACCAATGTCTTGGTCTTAGGTCTGTAGAGCAGGCTGACCTCAAACATGCAAAAATCCACCTGCCTCTGCCTCCCAAGTGCTGGCTTTAGTGGAGTGCATCACCACAACCTGCTGATGTTTTCTTTTTCATTATATTTTATATTACTTTAAACAATATTTAAATTTAAATATATTTTGATCATATTCTTCTCCCTTCCCCCTCCCACTTTTTAGTTCTTTGTCAAGAAATAGAAATTCCGGGCAGGGTTAAAAAAGAAAAAAAAAAAATTCTTACACATTAAAGAAATGCACCTAGTTTAAGATTTCATCTTACACATTTCAGAATGTCTAAGATTAACAAAACAAGTGACTGTTCATACTGCTGAGGTTGTACAATGTTACAGAAGTACTCATACATTTTGGGTGAGGAGGCAAAGTCATGTAGCCACTATCTAAATTGAAAGGAAGCAGACTCAGATAGGAGAGTAAGTGAAGAGGATCTTGAAAGATTACAGGGATTGCAAATTGTATTTACATTATACTATATGAAAAAAAATTATGATTAATAAAAAGAACAAATAAAGTAAAAAGAAAGCATTGAATGTGTATGTGTTATAGCAGAATGTATGACTGTTTACCACCCCTTCCTGGTATTCAAAGATTTGAACCTTGCAAAGATGTATGGGAGTTAGATGGATCCCCTGAAACTAGAGTTACCAATGGTTGTGAGGCACCACTGGGTTCTGGAAATCAAGGACATATCTTCTAAAGGAGCGGCCAGTGCTCATAACTGCTAACTCATCACTCCAGCTTCACTTAGGCATTAAATATTTTCCATTATTTTGTTTACTGTATTTGAATTATCTAAAATACAGATGGTATCACACTTTATTAAACATTTACTGATCTTTAAGGTTTCTTCAATTATGTCTCACATGTTGTCATAAATCTGGAAAGTAAATGTTTTGGTAATGCAGATCAGGCAGACATAGAACTTAATGGCTAGATTTACTTTCTTTTTGTAAGATTGTGTTGTTTCCATTACATGTCAACAGTGCTCATGACAGCCCTTGTCTTTTTTCATAATCACCAATAAAAGTTCCGTACCTCATTTGCCATCTGTGAGCGGGGAAACAGGCCACTAATCTATTTATTCTCTTTGCACCACCCACATCCATTTATGTTCAGGAGGATTTATGAATCACACGTGTTTCAGTTGACAGAAAATGAAACTGAACCTGACATTAGTAGGGACTTCTCTGACAAAAGTGAGCAATGCTATTTTACAGGATTGCTTTGCTGCTTAACCATAAGCTTCCCAGTGGTAACCTAGCTAGGCAATTTTACAGCAAAGTTTCTGGCCTCCTGTTTTAAATTTCTGCTTTACTGAATACACTTATTTCCAGGAGAGTTTTTGTCACTAAGCGTTATCAAGAAGGCATGCATCAATAAAATCCAAATACCATCCCTCAATCAAGTGATTCCCTTGCCAGAGATATCAAAACTCTGTAGATTTGGGGTCACATCATTGATTTATTAAACTCTACATATCTACACTTTTGCTAACTATTTCCCAAGTACAGAAATGAAAATCATGTTAATATCCTTACCCCTTTGTTTAATTTGTTATGTAATAGAAATCAGAATAAGAAATATTGAGTTATTAGTTTTAAATTTTATTATTTTTATCCTATTAAGTACATGAAAATAATGATTAACACCTGTTGTAAAATATTAATTATGAATGATAATGACATGACATTATATTCTTTATGGGTTATAATTTGTAATGGAATACTTATGTTTTATTTATTCATTTATTCATATTAATATTCACTAATCCATAGAATTGTCTCCCAAAATGTGTGGCACTCAATTAAAAATCCCCCACCTGATATAATTACTTTACTCAACATCTATTTCTAACAAGTTACTCATTCTAAAAAAAGTTCTTAACTTCTAAATAACAATAATTGAGACATCTGATATGGACAAATAATATCAGAAAAATTATGTGCTATGTCTCTAACATTAGTAAACAAAATAATTCACCTTGAATTCTGAGAATGAAATGTAATTTTAAGTCATAAATCACTTAAGAGCTTGTTGGATAATATTTTAATAAATTTTAACATATAGCCTGTAGATAAGAATCGCACACTCAGTTTCTGAGCATTTTACTAAATACTTTTGCATCTATAGTCATAATGGAAACTGGCCTGGCATTTTTCTTTGTTGAATCTGGGTGATGTTGGTATTAGGGTGACTATAAACTCTTAGAACAAGTTTGGCAATTATCCTTCTGTTTATAAATTGTGTAATAGTTTGAAGGGTATTAAGTATTTATTCTTCTTTAAAAGTTTGAGCTAATACCACATGGCCCTTGTTTGTTTGTTTATTATAGATAGGAGACTTTCAGTGAATACCTTTAGGTAAGTCTATACTGGGTCATAATTTAACTTTGGTAGGTATATCTATCTAAAATATTATGTATTCATTGAGAGTTTTCAACATTGTAGGGTGCAGTTTCTTTTTTTTTTCCTCTCTCTTACAACTTTGTTTTTTAAAAAAGAAGGATACATATACAGAGTTTTAAAGGCATTTGGGAGAAAGAGGAACACTCCTCCACTGTTGGTGGGGTTGTAAACTGGTACAACCACTCTGGTAATCAGTCTGGTGATTCCTCAGAGAATTGGACATAGTACTACCTGAAGACCCAGTTATTCCACTTCTGGGCATATACCCCAGAGAAGCTCCAACATACAGCAAAGACACATGCACCACAATGTTCACACTTCTGTCCTATTTATAATAGCCAGAAGCTAGAAAGAACTCAGATGTCCTTCAAGATGATGGTGGTATATTTACACAATGGAGTACTACTCAGCTATCAGAAACAATGACTTTATGAAATTCCTAAGAAAATGGTTGGATCTAGAGAATGTCATCCTGCGTGAGATAACCCAGTCACAAAAGAACAGACATAATATGCAGTCACTGGTAAGTGGATACTAACCCCAGAAAGCTCTGAACAAACGAGAAACAACTCACAGTATATATGAAGTTCAAGAAAAAAAAAAGAAAAACCATTATGGTTAATCTTTACAATCCAAGAAAATTTTGACTAATTCCAGGTTACATCCTGTTTTATATGTACTTTATGCTTTTTGTAACTAGTAAGATCTTAATGCACACTATCAAACATTTTAAAAAGCAAGTAGTGACAAAAATATATTCTTATACATTTATGCAAAATGCTTATAATCTGTACATTTATCTTTGTTTTTTAAATTAAAGTTGTTCAATTAAAAAAGGCATTTTGGCATAACACTATATGAATAGTTTTTGTGAGTACTTAATTCGTTTAGAGGTTTGATAGCATGCATTAAAATCCCAGTAGTTACCATAAGCATGAAGTACATATAGGACAGAAAGTAACAGGGAATCAGATTTCTTAGTGAGTATAGATTAAGCATAATGATGTTTGAATAACAAAAATTGCCACAAGACTAAATTCTTAGTTCTTCGATTATTAGTGATTTTAGGTCCAGGTGTACCACACTCTGAAAGGGTGCTATAGATTTATTTACTTTTCCTAAGAAGGACTGAGGCTTTCAGTTTTTGGCCTTTTAGTTTGTTTGTCTAAGAATTTTTCTACTTCGATGAATTAATTTAAAAAAAAAAAACAGCTTTTAGTTTTGTTGATTTCTTTGTTTCTTTTTGATTGGATACTTTCTTTATTCACATTTCAAATGTTATATCCTTATTAGGTTCCCTTCTGAAAAACCATTACCCTCTCTACCTGCTTCTATGAAGGTGCTACCCCAACTACCCACCTACTCCATTTCTCCCTTTCTCCTTTCTTTCCACTATGGCACTCCCCTACCCTGGTAAATTGAGCCCTCTCAGGGCCAAGAGCTCCTTCACATACTGATGCCAAAAAAAAAAAAAAAAAAAAAAAAAAAAAGAATCATCTTTTGCTACATATGTGGCTATAGCCATTGGTCATTTTATGTGAACTCTTTGGATGGTAGTTTAGTCCGTGGGACCTCTTTGGAGTCTGGTTGGTTGATATTGTTATTCTTACTATGGATAGAATATGCCATCAGCTCCTTCAGTTGTTTCTCTAACTGTTCCATAAGACCCAATGCTCATTTCAAACGTTGGCTGCAAGCATCTACCTCTGTATTTGTCAATCTGTTTCAGAGCCTCTCAGGAGACAGCTAAATCAGGCTTCAGTCAGCAAGTATCTCTTGGCATCTAGGTTTGGTGTCTGTATATGAGATAGATTTCAAGGTTGGGCTGTCTCTGGATGGTCATTCTTTTAGATTCTGTCCTAGCACTATTGATAAATAATTAGTTCCTTTTTTAATAACCTTTGGTTAATGGTATTGCAACCTCTTGGAATATCCTCTGAGTAATTGTATGTCTAGTTAATTTATTAAGAGGCAATTAATTAGTGACTGGCAGAGTTATCATTGCACTTTTGATGATAAGATAGGAGTTATTAGCAATCCCACCATAAAAGAGCTTATTAAATATTAATATAATTTTAGGAATTCTTATAAGTTCATCACTAAGAATTAAGAAGCTATCTATTTGTCTATATAGCATTACTCCAAGACAGTATATCTTCTTTGCAGAAATCGATTCAAAGGTGTGTGATAATATGTAGTGATTGTTATATATGTTTAATAGTAACAGGAAAAGCATATTTATTAATAACAAGAATCCTCCCTAAAGTGATATTTTCCTGTGCCTTTCTTATGGCAGTTTCATCATAGTTCTTTAATCAGAGTTAAGTCATCTTAGGAAGATCGCATTATAGTTATTAGCTGGTTCTATGATGGCTCTTGACAGCAAGGTTCTTACTTGGACATTGCTACTTACTGCTATCAGGTCTACCAGAATGAAGATATGGTTGACGAGCAGAAAAGGGCTTGCCTGGAACAGCACACATCTCATAGTTCCTGATAACCTCCAGAAGAAACTGGTCATCCTACATTAAGAATGTTTTATTGTTTATTTTTTATTTTTACTTTTTTGAACAGAATCTTACTTGGTATATATGATAGACCAATGTAGATCAACTTGTCCCTACGTTCACAGATCCTACTGTCTTGCCCCGAGTGCTGAGATTAAAGGTGTGTGCCATAAAGCCTGGGTGAGAATCTTATGTTAGAGCGATAATTTACCATTCTTTATTTGAATGTAATTTATCCTCTTGTCAAGTTACTCTAGATGAAATTTTGGTTACATGTTAGTCAGAAAGGCAAGAAGAGACACCCTTGTATGTTTTCCTTTTTTTTTTCTGTATTGATGATGGATGGGGGGTTTACAACATGCAGCATTTAACATGGTAAGATATAACTCTGCACTCATAATCAGTTCATTGATTTCAGTTATAAAAAATGTTAAATTGTATTAAGTTTTCTGCATCTCAGATTGTCATGTAGTTTCATTTCTTTCTTTTAGGTATTGGTTGTGTCAACTAATTACATATGGTGAAATAGCATTTTTCTAAAAGGATCCCAAAATTATTGTAGTGCATGATATATTTTACCAACTTATAAAAATAATTTTTAAATTACTTTTCTTAATCAATTTCATATCTACATGCTTTTAAAAGATTAAAAATAATATATTCACATGGTTTTATGTAAAATTTATTTTAATGTCTGAAAAAACAGTACTGACAAAAATGTATAATTTTAAGCAAAAAATGTTTAAAATCTGTACATTTATCTTTGTTTTGCAAAATAAAGTCGTTAAAAAATGATAACACTATAAACAGGTGTTGGTGATGCTAATTATATGTACTGCAAATAAAGAGAAATCATTCTGCCATTTAAAAAAAAATAAATTGAACAAAGTGTAAAAAAAAAAAAAAAGGATTAATCAACAGATTTTTCTTCCTTGATATAAATTTAATCTTTTAGTAATTGGGTGATGCTAGAAATTTAAAATTGTATTTTTAAAAAAAATATCAATCCAATAAGTGCAGTATCTTAGACCACTCACCCATCAATACATACTGTTAATAAAAATGCAGTTATAAAATTTATAAGTATATGGATGGAGTTAGAGCATTCTGATTAACGTAATCTGTCATAGTCACTGTTCTACTGCTGTAACAAAACATAATGGCCCAAAAGGAAACAAATAGAAACCTTTTAGAAAAAAATATATTGAGGGCTGTCTTACAATTTCAGAGGGATACTCTATTATCAAAGAATGGATGATACTAGAGCAGCAGCTGAGAGTTACATCGAGAGAGAGAGAGAGAGAGAGAGAGAGAGAGAGAGAGAGAGAGAGAGAGAGAGAGAGAGAGAGAGACTAAATAATTGGGAAGCCAATGTCCCAAATAGACATCTTTCACCATGGTGTAAACCTCGGGTTTTTATTTATTTGTTTTTGGTGCCTTTGTTTGTTTGCTTGTTTTTTTAGTACAGAATAGAGTTTATTCAAAGCATAAGGAGGGGAGAGAGAGAGAGAGAGAGAGAGAGAGAGAGAGAGAGAGAGAGAGAGAGAGAGAGAGCATGCACATTACCTGGTTGAATGGGAAGAGAGTGGTGAACAGGAAGCCAAGAGCAAAAGCAAGAGAGCAAATGAAACATGGGTTACATGCTAATTGAGCTTTTGGCCAAAAGGGTCTCACAAGAACCCCCAAATTGCCAGAATCTTGCCTAGGCAATTAGTTGCTGTTCATAAATTGCTGGTAAGACTAGATTCCCTAATACAGCAAATAGATTATTTCACTGAACATGGGGAACTCAAGCTTGTGCCTATTTAGAGCTTCTTCCCCTACTGACTAATGTTCATAGTGCTGGTAGATATTCTGTAATACCAGAGAAGAAAGATATGCATCAACTCTACATTATACATGTTTATAGTTATTTGAAAAGTCTTATTGGATTTATAGACTACTCCATGATAAGCAACTTATGCCTGACATGGCTTAGGTGGTTAAGAAACTGAGAATAGATTTCCTATGGACCGAAGGACATGCTAAAGAAATACAGTGATACAATTGACTCATAAGAGCATTCTGTTTATCCATAGATAAACACCTCTCTCACCAAAATCAGACAAGAATTGTTTTTAATAGTCATGGAATCAATAAAAAGATTCAGGGCTGGATGGTGGGCAGAGAGTGGGAGACTTCAAGCACTCAATCCTAAGTGAAATGTCTTCATCAACCTCTTTTCCATAGGGCTCAAGAAACCAAGTATAATAGTATCCAGAAAAATTATGAGAGCCAATGGAAATTGAAGGCACTATGGATACAATTCAGTCAGAATAAACAATTCAGTCAGAAGCCAAATGAAGCCAATTTGGATCACTAAGTTTAGAGAGGAGTTTGAGTCAAAATCTGAGTTAATACAGCCAGCCAGAGTTTAGAAAGAAGTAAAAGGAGTGAGACCATTCAGCAGTAAGTCTCAGGAGGCTGAGATCATTTAGACCTAGATTAATAGATAGAAGCTAGAAGCTGACCATTCAAGGTCAGACTTGGCTGTTGTACAAAGACTAAAAGCTCCCAGGCTTGAGCCTAGAGATAGAAATGTTCCAGGATCAACCCAAGACATGTATTTCTAAAACATGGAGATAGCTCTTATCTCATCACTTTTTCAGAAGAAATAGCAGTGATACTTACATTAATATATTAATGAAACTATAAATACATACATACTCATAGTGTCTCAATATAATATAATACTCTCAGAATTTCATACAGTGTATTTTGATTACAGTCATTCTCTATATAACTTCTCCAACTCCTCCCTCATCTACTCCTCATCCAGTTATCATCTCCTTTTTCTTTCTAATAATTATTATTGCAAATACATATATAAACCAGCCTGTGTCTCCATTTACAGTTGTTCATATGTATATGTTTTTTGGGTGGCCTCCCTGCATTGGTTAACAAATTAGGAGATTTATCCTTATGGAAGAATGATTCTCCCATTTTCAGTAGATGTTAATTGTATAGATCCCTTCATCTAAGATAAAATTTTTGAAATTTCTCTCATAAATGTTGGCATGACTTCTTTCATTATCTTTATTTAGAACTTTTGAGTAACCAGATTGTTTGTGTGTGTGTGTCTGCGTGTGTGTGTGTGTGTGTGTCTGTGTCTCTGTGTGTGTGTCTGTGTATTTGTGTGTGTATACTGTGTATACATACATATATATTTTTGACTATACAGAAGTCAATAGTCTTACAGCAGGCATCCTTGTTGGATTTCTTCAGTATATATGAAATCTTTTAGCAGATATCTTGGTTAAATTTATGTAGTATTATTTTTACTTAATCACAACCTATGTCAAATTTCCATTTGAAGACAATAAAAGGCAAAAGATTTATACAATCTGAAGAGAAACAAGAGTATAAAAGTCTTACACTGTATTGCTGAATGATTTACTATTACAGTCACTGATGTATAGTGATGTCAGCCTCCCAGTTATTGTTATTTGGAAACGTACAGCAACAATTAGCTCTTATAGGAAATGATATATAGACTTCTTAATGATGCTCATTGTGAGATGTCAAGGTACATTTGGTAACAAACATGAATGGCAGATGATTTACATATTGCTGTATTTCAGCAAAACTATGCGTCATAAATATTTTAAAACAACTTTACAGAAATTTATTTATGAATTTCAATATGGTCTTCCTGTCTAAATATTTTTCAATGTAAATTAGAATGCTTTCTTTATCTTTAAAAGGATTATAGATCAAAACAAGCAAATAACCTCTTTAAAGAAATTTGTTAAGGGAAAACTGTCAAGGCAGTTTTGAAGGGAGAATTTGCATATTAATTTTTACCTTTGCCATTTGTTTTATAATGGATCCTTTAACAGTCTCTTTATTCCATGACCACCTGTCTTGTTCTGCAGCATTGACTCTGATCACTGAGAGTGGTGGTGTTAAATTAGCTGTAGAATCTTCTAGAATGTAATATATGTGATGAAGAAAATAAAGATTGGGACAGAAAATGGTCTAATTGCTGCTTTGGGGGTGTTAGATTAACTTTTTTATTTTAATTTACTTTGTAAGTGAAAATCAGATGATTTGGAATTATTCGCCACATTCTCTTCCAATGTGAATCTCTCTTTTATTGTGATTAGACTTTTACATTAAGTGTTAATGCCTTTTCCCAAGAAGCAGGTTAATTGTACCATCTATTTTCAATTAGCCATAATAGAGTGCATGTATGGCAGTCGAATACATTGTGCGTGTCCTTATAGAAGTGAGGAAATGAAGTAAAAGCTATTATTTTGATGTCCTGATAAATTATATCCTATATTACTTCAGGCAAACTAGATGAATGAGTAATGTTCCATGTGTAGCTCTATGGCAGAAGTTTTGATTCTTAATAAATTTCAGTTTTCAGTGAAGTCCAATCTTTATGAGGGATGACATTTGAATCTAGATTATCCGTTACCATAAGTAGCTGAGTTTTAAGATGTGAACAATAAATATGAACATATACAGTACATAAAGATTCATTTTTACTTCTAGCAATAAACACACAATTTCCAAAAATATTTCAACCCTTTATGACCTTATAAAATCATGTATACTATGCCTAAAGAAAGCTTCTAAACTAAATTAAAATTATATATAAGTAAATATATACTTAAAATGTGTCCATAAAATTTATTAAACAATAATAAAGCACTAAGGTTAATACATGATAAATGCAGATTTTAATAACTTAGGAAATGCATATATTAGACTTTTAATATGGCAGTGTTGTGCTTGCCTTATTTACAGACATTTCTAAACTTAAGAACACCTGTACTTCTAAAGGATTTGGAAGGACAGTATGAAGAAAGATGACTACAATTAACTGACAGCTATAACTACTGAGGGGGTTGGATTCTGTTTTCTTATGAATATTTATATTATTTTTAAATGCCAAAACATCTCAGGTAATTTTAGTTCTAGAGCCATATTCTTAAACAAAAATAAATTTAATAAAATGAAAATTCATTAAATTAAAAATAATTGGATTAAACAAATGGCAGAAAGGTATTAGATGACAGTTACCTTGAGGAACATGAACTGTTTACAGTGATCACAAAAAAAAAAAAACATAGTTTATATATTCCACAAATGAAATACAAATAAAAAAACAATGTAGTATGAATGCACACATATTATAGTGGCCAAAATCCTGAACAGTGACATCACCAGAAAACAAAGTGAGTAATCACTGGAAATGTGGTTCCATTGTGGTTAGAATATAGAGTGGCTCAGTCAGTTTGGAAAAAGTCTGGCAATTTCTTTCAAAACTCAAATACTGTTATTCAAAAAATGAAATGTATAACAATTAGATGAATATAAACCTTACAATATATTTTCTTCTTCTGTTAAGAATGCCATTACTATTTTCAGATAGATTATATAAAATATACCTATTGCTTTAATTAATACAGCAATTTTAATATTATTTGTTCTTCCAATCAATATACTTTGTTTACTTTTTTATTTATTTGTGTTCTCCTTCATTTATTTTCTTATTGATTAATAATTTTTAACAAACCAACATTTTACATACTTATTAAATTCAAGTATATTATTTATGTGGTTATATTAAGTAGATTTTGTAGATATTTTTTTCCAGATAATTTCAAACGTACTACAATTCACATTGATTTTCTTTGTAGGAACTTTTAAAAATTAATTATTAATAATAATCCATCTATTTGTAAGATGGCTTTTGTAATCATTAAAATGTATAATATTTGCATTGTCCACCTCACACCAGTCAGATTGGCCAAGATCCAAAACTCAGATAACAGCAGATGCTGGCAAGGCTGCGGAGAAAGAGGAACACTTCTCCACTGTTGGTGGGGTTGCAAGCTAATACAACCACTCTGGAAATCTGTCTGGCGATACCTCAGAAAATTGGATATAGTACTACCTGAAGACCCAGCTATTCCACTTCTGGGCACATACCCCAGAGACACTTTAATACACAACAAAGATATATGCGCCACAATGTTCATAGCGGCTCTATTTATAATAGCCAGAAGCTGGAAGGAACCCAGATGTCCTTCAGAAGATGAATGGATACAAAAATTGTGGTACATATACACAATGGAATACTACTCAGCCACCAGAAACAATGACTTAACCAAATTCTTAAGAAAATGGCTGCATCTAGAGAATATCATCCTGAGTGAGATAACCCAGTCACAAAAGAACAGACATAATATGCAGTCACTGATAGTGGGATGCTAACCCCAGAGGCTTGCACTCCCCCAGAAACAACTCACAGACTGTATGAAGTCCAAGAAATAAAGAAAACAAAACAAAATAAAAAAATATTTACAAAACAAGAAAACTTTAACTATTTGCATGTTACATTTTGTTTTACATGTACTTTAGCTCATTGTAACTATTATGTTTTCAAGGCATACAACCAAACCTTGAAAAAAATCAAGTACTGACTAAAAAATATATTCATATAGTTTTTATATAAAAATTATGTTAAAATCTGAAAAAAGTACTGACAAAAATGTATAATTTTAAGCAAAAAATGTTTAAAATCTGTACATTTATCTTTGTGTTGTAAAATAAAGTTGTTTAAAAAATAAAACTAAAATAACCCATTTTAAATCAATTTTAGAAACATATATGAGTACAGTACTTAAACCATTTCCAAGTTATCCTCACTACTTTGAAATGCATTGCCGTTATTGTTTAATGTTGTTTTACACACACAAGCACAAACACACACACACACACACACACACACACACATACACACACTCACTTTTACACATATACTACACTAATTTATAAAAAGAATCTTTCAGAGTCCATTTATTGTTGTTCACTTATATATGTGTTTAGAAGTAACAATTTTATTGGAAAACCTATCAGGGTGATCATTATGTGGGCAAAGCTAGTTTTTCCACTCAGTCACCATTGGTTGTCCTTAGCACTTCATCTAGGAAGTGGAGAAGAGGGCTTATGAAATTTCCCCCTTTATCTTAGCTAGTCATTTGGTGTTGCCTTCTTTCACGTATTGTTTAGTTATCATACCATTGAGCTCCCCTGATATCCGTTTCCATGTTTATATATATATATATATATATATATATATATATATATATAAATACATCCATAATTATATATATATATATAATTACCTTTTTTGAAGCAACAGCACACATAATGTTATACTGTCTCTTTCAGTTTATCTTAGGATTTTTGTTGCTGTAAATATATACCATGACCACAGCAACTATTGTAAAGATGAACATTTAATTGGGGTTGAATTACAGTTTCTAAGATTCCGTCCATTATTATCAAGGTAAGAAGCATAGCATCATGCAGGCACACATTTTAAAGTGGTAACTAAGAGCTATTGGTCAGGCTTAAGCTTAAGAAACCTCAAATCACACCCCTGTGACATAATTCCTCCAACAAAACCATATTTCTGATTTACTGTTTGTACTCAGGTGAGGTCAGGTGAAAATAAGGCTAAAGCCTGTGACTGGGAAGTGAAAAAAGAAAATGGAGCTAAACATTTTAAGAGGGGACAGAGAGACAGAGAGATCTACTAAGAATATATGAAAAGGAGATGGAGGAAAAAGTGAATCAGAACCACATGGTCCTAGGAACCATAAATAATTAAGGATTTTTTAGATAAATGATTGAATAATATGGGGCACATATTTTCAATCTATGTATGTAGCTTTTATAAATGTCAATTCAGTTTTGAGTAGTATGTGTGGATAATTTGGGGGTTGAGAATTTACTGTTATTAATCTGGCTTACAAATTACAAGCCTCTGGAGTTTTTATTTTACAGGGCTAGAGAAATTAGAATCACAGGCACAGATGTCTTTAGAAGATACAAGTGGGTCAGCAGCAGCTAACAATGGGAAACCTTGACTTGTTGCTGGTTCACTGTAGGAGAAGGCAACACTTCCAGCACATAGCTGGGCTTAACTTGTATTGTTTTTTGGTTTTTTTTATAATTACATACTACACTCACCTACTCCATCAAAGATATATCTCCTAGTGGTTCCATTCCCTATAGAGCTGTAGAGGCAATCTTTTTTTTTTTTTTTTTTTTTTTTTTAAACCACCACATTCCATTCCTTGGACTGATGAGCTTGAAACAATATCTTAATATAAAATGCATTCAGTCAAACTTCAAAGTCCCCATATTCTACAACAAATGTGTTTAAAACTCAAAAGCTCAAAGTTTCTTCTTAGATTCATGGCAGTGTCTTAGCTATAATCTCCTGTAAAATAAAAATAAAACATCAAAAGACATGCTTCAAATATGTAATGGCATAGGGTTTACTGTTATAATTCTGAAATGGAGGACTGGGAGCAAAGTGAGAAAATACAGAACAATAACCAGATGGACAACCAATTTTATAAACTCCAAACTATACACTTTTATTGATAATGTGCTTTTCAGATTTCCAACTCTTTTCAGCTTTGCTGACTACAGCATACTTCTTTCTGTTGGGCTTGTTTCCTTCCTCTTATTTTTTCCCCTGCAGGTATCTTTACAGTTCTAGCATATCCAACATTTTGTGGTGTACAGGCTTTATCTTTACAGTTTTACACATGTGGCCTTTCTAGGACTCCATGTAGGTACACCTCTGACATATACCTGGTTTTAGCACTTTCCTTAGTTGTGTAAGGAGATTCTATTATACATTTCTTATATTTTTGACTCTATATCCAGAGCCATTTGGGCATAGCTGCAAATTTCTGTTGATTGCTGGAGCTAGAACATGGCCCACACATCTAAACATATTTTCTTCAGCTTTCGGTTAATAATAAATTCCTTGGTTGCCTAAGCTCAGCTGCCATAGATCTCAATCTGTAAATCGGTTAGATTTGAAGTTATAGATTTCCTTGACTCTGTCTTTGAATGTGAGTATTAATGGCAGGCATCACTATACCTGTCCCTAACCTTTTCTTTCATTCATCTTCACAAATTGGAAGCTTAGCTGGGTAGGGTCTTGCTGTGATGTCACCACTCCCTTTATTCCAATTAATATCAGGATGTTCTTTAATATGTCAACCCCCTTGAACACAGGACTTAGCTATATTTCACTTCCTTGTGTCTAATTTCTATTTTACTGCACATTACATATTTCTTTTTGCCCAGATTGACCCTGATTATCATAGATCTTCATAAGTGCAATCACTAATAACCACATGACAAAGTTAATGCTAGACTGCTTGACATTTCTTCTGCCAGTGCAACTAATCTCTATGTTACACACTTTTCCTGTGAAACTTCTTGTGCTGGGCCCATACAGTTCATTTTACCCTCAACAACTGTCTTCCATGTATTTACTAGAATGACTTATTAAGGTGCCCTTACAGCACTCAACTTATTTTCTAATTGAAAAAGTAAAAGGACACATTCTTTCATACAAAATCATGGGTTGACCTATTACGGAAAGACCACAGTGTCTACTATCAAGTTTTGTCTTATTTTATATATCTATTGCTGTGAAGAGACATTAAGCAGAAGAATTAATTGGGGTCCACTTACATTTTAAGAGGTTTAGTTCATTATCATTATTGTAGGAAGCATAGCATCATGATGATAGGGAAGTAGCTGAGAGTTACTAGCAAAACCTGAGTTTCAGAGACCACAAACTCCACTAGTAATACAATTCATCCACTCATATTCTAACAAGACTACTTCTCCTAATAGTGCTCTTTGCTGTAGACAAACTAGGGGAGGGGAGGGACACTTTATTCAGATAACTAACTTCCTTTGTGTCATCTTTATAGCAATGTTTCCTGTGCCTTAAGTATAGGGTTTGTAGATGCGTCAACTGAGGCAGGACATTTTACAGTGGTTTTTAAAAAATGTTCTTTCTGACTTAGTTCTTTACAGAGATAGAGAGAGCAATTCTCAAAATTTTTCTGAAATAAAAAAAGGATAGTAAAAACTATTCTCAACAATAAGGGAACTTCTGGGAAAACAACCTTCCCTGACATCAAATTCTACTATAGAACAATAGTGATTTAAACAGCATGGTATTGGTACATACGCAGTGAAGGAGATCAATGGAATAGAATTGAAGACCCATGTTTAAACCCACACACTTATAACCACCTAGTCTTTGACCAAAAAGCCATAACTATCCAGTGAGAGTGAGAGAGAGAGAGAGAGAGAGAGAGAGAGAGAGAGAGAGAGAGAGAGAGAGAGAGAGAGAGAAGGGCGGGAGGGAGAGAGAGAGAACAACAACAACAACAAAAAAAAAAAAAAAAAAAAAAAAAAAAAAAAAAAACATAGTCAACAAATGATGCTGACCCAAGTGGTGGTCTGCATGTAAGAGTAAGAGTATGCAAATTGAACCAGTCTATCACCTTGTACAAAGCTCAAGTCAAAATGAACCAAGGGCCTATACATAAAACCAGATATGCTGAATATAGTAGAAAATGAATTGGAAAAAGCATCAAACATATCAGCAGAGTGAAAAATCTTTTGAACAGAACACCAATGGCTGGTGCTCTAAGATCAACTATAGACAATTGGGATCTCATAAAATTCCAAAGCTTCTATAAGGCAAATGATAATGTCAACAGGACAAAACAGCAACCCACAGATTGGGAACAGATATTTATCAACCATACATAAGATAGAGGGCTAATATCCAGTATATATGAAAAGATCAAGAAGTTAGAACCAAATACTTTTTTTTAAAAAAGGGTATAAAGAGCTAAATAATTAACTTTCAACTGAGAAATACTGAATGACCAAGAGACACCTAAAGAAATTGCCAACATTCTTATTCATCAAGGAAATGCAAATGAAAACAAGCATAACATTCTACCTCACACCAATCAGAATGGCTAAGATCAACTCAGGTGACACCAGATGCTGGAGAGGATGTGGAGAAAGAAGAACACTCCTCCATTGCTTGTGGAACTGCAAACTGGTACAACCACTTTGAAAGTCAGTCTGGTGTTTTTTTAAAAAATTGGACATAGTCCTGCCTCAGGATGCAGCTATACCACTCTTGGGCATATACCCAAAATATGCTCTAACATGCAAAAAAGATACATGTTCCACTATGTGTTCAACAAACACAGGTGCTTCTCAAAAGAGGCATAGATACAGAAAATGCACTACATTTACATCATGATGTACTGCCTAGATATTAAAAGCAATGTCTTCATGAAATTCTAAGACAAATGGGTGGAACTAGAAAATATAATCCCAATTTAAGTCACAAACCCAGCCACAAAAGAACACATATATTAGGTACTCACCTAATATATTAGTAGATATTAGTGGATACTAGACAAAATGCTCAGAATACCCCCAATAAAACTCATAGACCGTATGAAGCTCAATAAAGAAGAGTAGAGTATGAACGCTTCAGTCCTACTTAGAAGGAGGAACAAAATAATCAGGGAAAGTAGAGAGAAGCAGGAATTTGAGAGGGAGTGAGGATGAGGAGAAAAAAGGGGATAGAATCAGGTGTGGGAGGAGACAGGATAGAGAATTGAACAGAAGTGTGTAGCAGTGGGGGATGGGGAAGTGGTAGTAGCCACTAGAAAATCATAGATGCTAGATAAGCCAGAGACTCCTAGGTCCCAGGAAGAATGACATTAGCTGAAATACCCAACAAAGGGGAGATCAAGAGAACCTGTATAGACCTTATCCAGAGGTTAGGCACAGCCCCTGTTGAGGAATGGAGCCATCCACCCATCTCTAAAATATTAATCCAGAATTGTTCCTATCTTAAAAATAAATACAGGGAAAAATGGAGCAGAGACAGAAGCAATGGCCTTCCAGAGTCTGGCCCACCGAGGAATCCATCTCATCTGTAGATACCAAACCCAGACACCATTGCTGATGCCAAGAATCACTTGCTGAAAGGACCCTGGTATAGCTGTCCTCTGAGAACCTCTCCCAGAGCCTGACCAATAAAGATGATGGTTTTGCAACCCAGTAGGAAGAATAACAAATCAACTAATCACACTTTCCAGAGCACGCAGGGACTAAACCACAAACCAAAGAGGAAACATAAAGCTACCCAATACTCCAGCTCTAGATGTAGCAGAATATTCCCTGGTCTGGCATCAGTTGCGGGAAATCTCTTGTGGTCCTGTGGAGGCACGATGACCCAGCATAGCAGAATGCTAGGTTGGTGAGGTGGGAGTGGTTGGTTGATTGGGGAGCTCCTTTATAGAAGCAGGAGGGAGACCAGGAACAGCAGAGATCCAGGGAAGCAAGCCGGGTTAGACTGCACAACAAGTAGCCAGGGTGCAGAGGGGTCTGGGCTGAGCGCCGAGAAAGGACCTCCCCTCCCCTGAATGGTTCAGGGAACAAGAACTCTGCCATATGGACTTGGTTTCCACCCTGAGAACCAGTGCGTGCAGACCAAAAGTTCAAACCATCTGCCACTGGGAACAGCAGAGATATAGGCACACAGCCCTGGTGAGATTGGACTGTGAGTAGCCAGGGTACAGAGAGGTCTGGGCTGAGCATGTGGAAAGCACCGCCCCTTGGTTCACGGGAGCAGGAACTCTGCCTTAGGTACTGTGTTTCCACATGGAGGTCTCGTGCATGTGGACCAAACACACAGGCCATCTGCCACCAGGAAGAGCACAGACCCAGGGACACAGGCCAGGTACATGGGAGAGATGGAAACCAATCACTGACAACAAGATGGCAAGAGGAAAGCAGAGAAATTACCCAGTGGAAACCAAGACAACCTTGCAACACCAGAACCCAGCACTGTCATCACAGCAAACAACAGAATTCAGAAACTGTGAAGAAAAAGAAGACTGAGACCCGAAATCAGACCTCAAGATGATGATAGAGATTCTTAAACAAGAACGAGAGGAAAAGCATAAAGAAATAGAAGCTATTAAAGAGGAAACAAGAAAAGCACTCAAAGAAATCAAAGAACTAGAGAAAAACAGAACCAAAGAAATGAAGAAATTGAAGAAGGAATTTAAAATGAAGGGGAAAATATAAAGAAAACACGAAAAGAGACAACCCTGGAGGTAAAAAAAAACAAAAAAAAAAAACCTAAAAACGCAATCAGTAGTCACAGATGCAAGCATCTCCAACAGGCTAGAAGAGATGGAAGAGAGAATCTGGGGTGCCGAAGACAACATGGAATACATAGTCAAAACAGTCAGAGAAGATGCAAAAGCCAAAAAGCTCCTAACCCAAAATATCCAGGATATTCAGGACACAATGAGAAAACCAACCCTAAGTATCATAGGAATAGACGAGGGCCAAGAATATCAACTAGGAGACACAGTAAATATCTTCAACAAAATCATAAAAAAAAAAAAAAACTTCCCTACGCTTAAGAATTAGATCACAATGAGTATAAAAGAAGCCTACAGAACTCAAAATAGAGTGAACCAGAAAAGAAATTCCTCCCGACACAAAATTATCAAAATGCCAAGTGTCCAAAGCAAAGAAAGAATACTAAAAGCAGTAAGGGAAAAAGGTCGTGTAACATATAAAGACAGACCAATCAGAATCACACCTGATTTCTCAAGAGACTCTGAAAACTAGAAGATCATGGCCAGACATCATGCAGATGCTAAGAGAACACAAGTGTCAGCCCAAGCTGTTATACCCAGCAAAACTCTCAATCACCATAGATGGAGAGACCAAGGTATTCAAAGACAAAGCTAAATTTACACAGTATCTCACCTCAAATCCAGCACTATAATGAATTATAGATGAAAAACACAATACCAGGAGGGAAACTACATCCTAATAAAAACAGAAAAATACATAAGCAAGAAAACCAAAAAAAGAAAGACACACAGGCACAATTCTACTTCTTAAAGCCAAAATAGCGGGAAACAGCCACCACTATTTTTTAATATCTATTAACATAAATGGACTCAATTCCCCAGTAAAAAGACATAGGCTATCAGACTGGATACAAAAACACAACCCAGCATTTTACTGCATACAGAAAACTCATCTCAGAGACAAAGACAGCCACTATCTCAGAATAAAAGTTTGGAAAAAAACCTTCCAAGCAAACAGGCCCAAGAAGCAAGCTGGAGTTGCCATTCTAATATCGAATAACGTAGATTTTCAACCAAAAGTTATCAAAAAAGGTAAGGAAGGACCCATTTTACTCATTACAGAGAAAACCTGTCAGGCATGCTACCAAACCTTTAGAAAAATCAAGTACTGACAATAATGTATTCATATAAAAAAAGAAGCAGGAGGGAGGGAAAATGGAATAGGTGGTTTTTGGAATGGAAATCATGAAGGGGCACTGCATTTGAAAAGTGAGTAAATAAAATAACCAGCAAAAAATGTTCTAACTGCTGTTAGGATTATGAAAAATCAGAATTGTATTTGTGACTGAAATATACAATAGAAACTTACATTTTGAATGAAGTTTGGTATATTGTCAAATCTTGCTTTTATGAGATATATTAATCTTTCCCTGGGGTGTTTACTTATATAGAAACTCTATAGCATAATTATAAACTGTTATTTTTATTATCTGAATCATCTATCTTCTATAATTTCTTGATTTATTACCATTTCTTCTAGTGCTTTACAAGCTATTGCTAATTTCTCTTTTAACCCATAAATGAACCATCACTAAATGTGACCATACAGTAAGGCAACTCATTTTAAAAATATGGAAAGATTCTTCATTCTGAATATCTGTGAATTCCATCTTATGATACTGTTCCATCTTGTGGAACCATAATGGACCAGAGTTATAGAAGAAAGATTTAGAAAGTTTCAATTCTAGGTATTTCAAACATGAAGATGCAGGAGTTGGCTACTACTCCCTTCCCTACCTAGTGTCAAAAAGCCAGGTCCTCCATCTTCAAAACTGTCAGTAATCTGTTACCATAGAATTTATTTTTATTCTATCCTTATTTGACCTTATTAAATATTTGCCTCTGGACCCTCAATCCCGTGAGTCTGCATATGAAGTATCTTTTTACACCCATGCCCTGGACATGGTACATGATCACAAAAACTTGACTCAGAGACCATGGCTCCTCCCTATGGACATGAGCACCTATTTCTTCCCACCATGAATAAAAATATAAATGAAACAAACAAACAAAAAAAAAACAATCCAAACCAAAACAAAATAAATGTTCTTCAAAGCTCTTCCCATGTGTGTTCTTTGCCCATGCAATTGCCATTTTGGAGAATCCACACTGCACTGACCAACACTATGCCAAGGTCCCTTCATTCTAGTTGAGTGTGCTGAACAATAGGCCTGAATACAAGGGGGAGAACTGCTCAGACACTTGCTTCAATCCAAAAATCATCTAGAAAGAGTAGATGGGTCAAAAATTTTATTGCACAAATACGATGACCTGTTTTCCAAGCTCATATGCAAAGGTAAGCTGTGGTGATGCTTACTGTGGAACCAGAACTAGAAAGAAATGAACACAAATGACTAAACAAAAAAACAAAACAAACAAACAAACAAAAAAACCTCTAAGATTGTTTAGAAAAAAGAAGAGAACACCCATGCATATTTTTTAGAACTTTTAACAAACAAGAAAATGAAAGGCAGTGGAATCTTTGTTAAACATGTTGGGATTAATACAGTGTTTTCATTTTTTATAGGCATCTTCTATTCTCAGAAAAATCAATAATCTTTGTTTACTGAATGATAATATACTTTACCTTTCATCATTTTAATGATGTCATAATAGAGTCAAAACAAATGTAAGTTGATGAACAAAACAACTACACAGTAACAAAACCATGATCATTATAGTAATTTTATAAGTTTCTAGTAATTGAATCCAAAGTGTAGTTGACCTACATTTCTAACAGGATCTACAATTTCATGTTCTACAGTTTATTTTAAGCTTCAAGATTAGCTTATAGCATGTTCACTGCCATCTGTCTTCATATACAAGGAAAGAAAAAAAAAAACATTACTCCATGTTTATAATACCAACTGAAATAGAACAGGGTGAGAGGAGCATAGGCCATCTGCCACCAGGAACAGTAGAGATCCATGGACACAGGCTTGGTAAGACTACACTGGGAGTAGCAAGGTGCAGAGAGGTCTGTGCTGAGCACTCAAAAAGTGTGTCTCACTCCTGATTGGTTCAGGAGAGTAGAACCCTGCCTTAGGGTCCCTGTTTCCACCCAGCAGGCCCGTGCATGTAGAACAGGCACTCTGGCCAACTTCCACCAGGAACACCGGAGTTCCATGGACACAGGCTTGGTGAGACTACACTGGCAGTAGCCAGGGACAGAGAAGTCTGTTCCAAGCACTCAGAAAGTACACCTCACTGCCGATTGGTTCAGGGGAGCAGAAAACCTGCCTTAGGGTGTCTGTATCTACAGAGCAGGCCTATGTATGCAGAACAAGCACTCAGGCAATCTGCCACCAAGAACATCAGAGATCCAGGGACACAAGGCAGGTAAGCTGGAGAGAGGAGAACCAATCACAGACAAAAAGACTTATAATCACAATGAGATGGAAAGAGGAAAGCAAAAGAACTTACCATATGGAAACCAAAACAACCTGAAAACACCAGAACCCAGATCTCCCATTACAGCAAACAGCAGAATGCAAAACACTCCAGAAAAAGAGAACTCAGAACTGAAATCATACCTCAAGATGATGATAGAGAAACTTAAACAGGAACTAGAGGAAAAGCATAAAGAAATAGAAGCTTTTAAAGAGGAAACTAGAAAAGCACTCAAAGAAATCAAAGAACTAGAGGACAACAGAACCAAAGAGATGAAGGAATGGAAGAAGGAATTTAAAATGGAAATGGAAACAAGAAAGAAAACACAAAAGAGATAACACTAGAGGTAGAAAACCTAAAAAAGAAATCAGGAGTCACAGATGCAAGCATTTCCAATGGACTACAAGAGATGGAAGAGAGAATCTCGGGGGCCGAAGACAACATTGAATACAGACAAAACAGTCTGGGATGCAGGGATGTTTTTATATATAGAAATCCATCAATGTAATCCACCATATAAACAAACTCAAAGAAAAAACCCACATAGTCATCTAACTAGATTCTGAGAAAGCATTTGACAAAATTCAACACCACTTCATAGAAAAAGTCTTGGAAAGTATAGATGATGATGATATGACGATTAGAGTTCTCTTTATATAAGCAGGTATCCAGTATAGGCTCGATCTGAATATGAAGGGTGTCATGTGGTTTTTAGCAGTATTATTTCTGCGTTCTTTCTAAAAAAAATTAATAACTAAATTTAAAATTGTGATTCTATAAACTGTTCAAATAAATCCACAAAATCACTATGCACTGTGCACACAGAACTTTTAAGTATCATCATCTTACCATGGTTCTTCTAATTTTATCATCAGGCATATTAATATTTTCTCAGCATTTCAGAGCCTAGACTAGTTGCTGACAGCATTTAAAATACTTTTATGATTAGAATATGAATAGAAAGTCTTTGTTTATATAACTAAATGACCATCCCCACAGGAAACATAAATTGATAAGGCCTATCCTCTATAACAAAATCCCATACTCTTCTTGAGGAACTCAAGTTCAAATCACATCTTACATTTGGATACCAAACTTTAACCTCCTTGTATCTAAATTTTTCCTTATTTTTTTTTTGTTGTTGTTAAAGATTTGCTTATTTTGGCAGATTATAGGCTAAATAGCTTATAGAATCTTCTTTATATTTTATTACTAGTACTCATATATGATTATGTTTGGATTGTGACATTGGGACAGAAATACCATGGCACTGCATAGTCACCCCTCTGTTAGTAATGAAAAACAATCTTAATGTATGAATTTCCTATGTCTATCATGCAAGATTTTCATTGCTTAATACAAGATTTGATACATGCACAGTATAAAGTTAGTTACACAATTAAATGATTTTTATTAGATTGCACATCAATTTTACACATGCATTAATATTTCTAACAGAAATACAAATCATATAGGAGCATATTTTAGATTATGCCTGGATGGGATATTTCTAATGGTTGTTATCTGGTGCTATATATTATATTCAATTATAACTTTTAATATTTTACCAGTTAAGATCCTATTGACAAAGATACTGTCTTTCATCCAACACTTTTATTTATCATTAATAGCAATATTGAATTCTGACTCACTCAATGTATGTCATACTATTATTTACTATATCATGTGTTATTAATTTTTTAATTATATAAAATATAATTGAATCTCTCTACTCCCTCAAACACTTGCCATGTTTCTCTTGCTTCCTTTTAAATTCATGGTCTCTTATTTTTTAATAGCTATGATATGTGTGAGTGTATTGTGTGTGTGAGTGCATATTTGTGTATATGAAAATAAACATATAAATGGAAGTTGTTAAATTCAATTGTAGAAGCTGAAAATGTCTTAGTGCTAGACATTTTCCTACGTTTTCCATCATTTTAAAGGAAGATATTATTTTTTTAGTACTTTCTTCATTTTGACACAGTAATATGTTATATTGAGTGTATATTACTGTTAGCTCTACAGTTTTATTAAGATCAAATTTCTGTGATTCTTTCTGCAATGTATGAAATGTTTTATTAGTATTGATTCATTACTTATAGATTCTCAAGAAATTATGATGAAGTTAAAAGTCTTGGATAATTATTTTATAAAGTTTATTTTAGCTGTAATTATTTTAAATATCTGTAAGTTGTTATGATATCAAAAACATATTATTCAAATATCATCTTTTTTACTTAGGATTTATATAATACATGTGATATATATGTATGTCTATATATAGTAAATAATTCAAAACTAAATCTTATCAGATCATATTATATTAGAATTTTTATAAGGAACGAGACCTATTACAATTTATCCACATGCCAACAGAATAGTCTAAAGGAAACATGTGCTTTGATTTGGTAGGCTATAACCTTTTCTGTATTAGAAAAATACTTTGACACAAACACTTTACAAATGTCAGCAGAAAATCTATACTCCATTTCTTCACATTGGTTTTGTGACATTGTGTTTGCTGATATTCGACAAGGGATAAGTTGGCATTGATTTCCTTTGGCACTGCTTTTTTCTGTTGTATTATGGGAAATTAAAGGACTGAAATGAACTGAGTCTCTTACAACCCCAAAGTCACTCATGTGACCAAAGCTACCACAGGTAAACCAGCATTCTCTTGGGTCTTAAAGGTCAACTAAAATTGTAACTATAGTGAATAACTTTGAAATGGAGGAATTATAAAAATATTAAAATCTGTGAAGGCAGTGACATATTGCATAATCTATAAAAAATGACTTGAAAACTTGGTATTGATTCTGTGTATTATCTATTAAACTGGTCCCAAACTTATATTTGAAAAATTTACCAAGAGTTGAATATTCATTTCCATCCCAAATGTATTTCAACTTGTAGACAATTGAAGGGATCTCATAAAAGATACAACCATGTTTAAGTTGACATAAAAATTAGAAAAAATGTGCGCTTACTGCATGTTAAAAAAGTAACATAGATATTATAGAAAATAATAGAATATATTATTTCACAATCATTTGAACACTGTAAAGTTTGATGAAAATATGAATAACAGGAATATTTTATCAAGAAAAATTTGGTCAAGTCTTTCAAATAAAAGAATAGTTCCATGACTCAGACTTTAAGTTGAATGGCTAAAAATCATACCACCTATTTTTAATATCCATTCTGAGAAAAATATTTGGAATATTTATGAAAATATTGTCAGACTAGCCAAGTATTAATTTTCACATTAAATAAATCTTAATATAATTTTATATTTACATAAATTCAATAAGTAATATTCATAATAAGATTTTATAAACCAGAAAGTAAAATTTCAAAACAAATCAATACTTGAAATAAATAGGCATGAGTTTTGTGATGCTGCATTAAAGTGCTAAATTTGATATAAAATTCAGCATATCTATTCATATATATACATAATATATTAAGTTTATATGTATATATAATATATATCTATTTATATGAATAGCATGATCATAGATTTAGGTTAATAGCAGCAGGTCCTATATTTGAAAGATACTTTGAGATAAGAATATAGATTGAGTAATTTTTTGATTATATATTTTTCAAAATAAAATTTTTTCTTAACTAAATACACTTATAAATGGATAAATATATATTTAAAAAAACTTGAAGTAAGTAAAGATCATCAAACAATTGGCTCTACGTTGAACAAGTTTAAGGAAATTGATAAATATTGTCAGTCTACTATAAATTTATGCATCTGGTTCAATATTTGGGAACATAATATAATAATGGAGGTCCATTTTTAGGGGACACAGTGAAAGTAGTGCAGAGAAAAGCGTTCATAGCTCCGCTTGTCTCCAAAGAGAAAGTGGGGTGAGTATACAGTAGCAACTGAACAGCACACCTGACAACTCTAGAAAAAAAAATTGCAAATAAGCCCAAAAGAAATAGAAGACAGAAAATAATCATACTCAGTGCTGAAATAAACCAATTAAAAACAAACAAAAATGGGAGACAAAATAACAGAAACTGAGGAAATTCAAAACTTATCAGATCCTACTACAAAAGCCTACTCTCAGCACAATGAGAAAATTTATATGGAATGGACAATAATCTAGACAGATACCGTGTACCAAAGTTAAATCAGGATCAGATAAACCAGTTAAACAGTCCCATACATAACCTTTCTCTTTCTGAAGAATTAGAAGCAATCATAAGTCTACCCATCCTAAAGAGCCCAAGACCAGATGAGATTTGTATAGAATTCTATCAGACCATCAAAGAAGACCTAATACCAATATTCTTTACACTATTCCTCAAAATAAAAACAGAAAGAACACTACCAAATTCATTCTAAGAAGCCACATTTACCCATATTCCTAAACCACACAAAGACCCGACAAAGAAGAGAACTCATACCATTTTTTCTTATAAATATTGATGCAAAAATAATCAATAAAATTTTCACAAACTGAATAAAGGAACACTTCAAAATGATCATTCATTATGATCAAATAGGCTTCATCTTACGGATGCAGGGTTGGTTTAATAAATGGAAAATCCTGAACAGAATCTACTATATAATGAACTCAAAAAAAAAAAAAAAAAAAAAAAAAAAAAAAAAAAAAAAAAAAAAGAAAACCCACATGGGCCTCTCATTAGATGTTGAGAAAGTGTTTGTCAAACTTCAAAACTCCTTCATTTTAAAAGAATTGGAAAGATCAGGAAATCAAGACCCATACTCAACATAATATAAGCAATATATAGCAAACTAGTAGTCAATATCAAACTTAGTGGAGAGAATCTTGAAGCCATTATATTAAAAGTAAGGATTAGACAAAGCAGCCCACTCTCTCCCTACCTACTCAATATAGTACTCCAACTCTTAGCCAGAGCAATTAGAAATTAGAAAGAGGTGAAAGGATACAGCTGGCAAGGAAGAAGTAACAATATCATATTTTCAGATGATAAGACAGTATACTAAATTGACCCTCAAATTTCCACCAGAGAACTCCCAATCCTGATAAACAACTTCAACAAAGTTGCTGCATATAAAATTAACTCAAACAAATCAGTAGGCTTCCTCTACTCAAAGAATAAATGGGCTAAGAATGAAATTAGGGAAATGACACCCTTCAGAATACTCACAAAAAGATAAACTGTGTAGTTGTGACTTTATCTAAGCAAGTGAAAGATTTTTACAATAATCTCAGACTCCAAATAAAAATTGAAAATCTCAAAAGATGGAAAGATCTCGCATGCTCATGTATTTGCATGATTAATATAGTAAAACTGGACATCTTCCTGAAAGCATCCTATGGATTCAATGCAATCCTCACCAAGGTTTCATACAATTTTTCATAGAGTTAGAAAGAGCAACTTGCAAATTCATTTGGAATAAAAAACCCCAGGATAGTAAAAAATTTTCTCAATAATATAGTGTGGAGAGCCGCGATAGCATTTGCCACCACTAGTTGGCGCTGACTTCTGTTGCGGCAGCCTGGCTTCTCCCTGTAAACAAACTGGGCACATGTGCAAAGAGTGGTGTGAGCCAAGTCACCACCCATCCCGGGACATCACGATCAGGCCACTAGTGGGCAGCCAATCACACAGCAACATGCCACCCTAGGGGATATGAATTTGAGTGCTTTCTCCTGTTCAAGGTCTTCCTCTTCAAGATGCAATAAAGGTTTTGCTGCAGAAGGATCCTGGTGTCCGCGTGCGTTCTTGCTGGCGAGACGGTAGCACAGGACAATATAGAACTTCTGTTATAATCACCAACCCTGACCTCAAGTTGTATTACTGATAAATAGTGCTAAAAACTATGGTATTGGTACTGAGACAGGCAGGTAGATCAATGGAATAGAATTGAAGACCGAGAAATGAACCCACACACCTATTGTCACTTGACCTGTGACAAAGGATCCAAAATCCTCCAGTGGAAAAAAAGACAGCATTTTCAAAAAATGATGCTTGTTCAACTGGAGGTTGTCATGTAGAATTCAGATTGATCCAATCTTATTGCACTGTACAAAGCTCAAGTCCAAGTAGATCAAGGACCTCCTCATAAAACTAGATACACATACACTAATAGAAGAGAAAGTGGAAAAGATGTGTGAATGCAGGGGCACAGGGAAAATTTTCTTGAAGAGTACACTATTGGCTTATGCTCTAAGATCTATAATCAAGTGCCACCTGATAATATTGCAAAGCTGTCATTAGAATAAAATGGCAACAAACAGATTGGGAAAAGATATTTACCAACTCTATATCTGATAGAAGGCCAATATTTAATATATACAGGAAACTCAACAAAAAATGGGGTACGTAACTAAACTCAACTGAGAAAATTTCAGTGACCAGGAAGCACATTCTGAGTAAGTTAACCCAGTCACAAAAGAACACACATGTTATGCACTCACTGACAAGTGGATATTAACCCAAAAGCTCTGAATACCCAAGATACAATTCATAGAGCACAAGAACCTCAAGAAAAAGGAAGACAAAAGGGTGGATTCTTCAGTTCTTCTTATAATGGGGAATAAAACATTTTTTACAGAAGAAAAAAATGGAGAAAAGTGTGGAGCAGAGACTAAAGGAAAGACTGTCCAGAGACAGCCCTTCCTGGAGATCTATCTCATATACAGACAACCCCAACCAATTGCAGGTGCCAAGTGCATTCTGACAGGAGCCTAATAGGGTTATCTCCTGAGAGGCTATGCTAGATCCTGACAAATAAAAAGGTAGATGCTAGTAGCCAACCTTTAGACTGAGATTTGTGTCCTAAGTGAAGGAGTTACAAAAAAGACTGGAGGAGCTGAAGGGGCTTGAAACCCCATGGGGGGGGGGGAACACAATATTGAAAAACCAGACAGCTCAAAACTTCCAGGAATTGAACCACCAACCAAGATTACAAATGGAGCAAACCGTAGCTCCTGCAGCATATATAGCAGAAGCTGGCTTCGTTGGGCATCAAGGGCATGAGAAGCCCTTAGTCCTGTGAAGGCTTGTTTCTCAGTGTGCTGGAATGTCATGGTGATGAGGAAAGACAAAGAGAAGTGGGTGGGTGAGTGGGAAAGCACCTTCACAGGACCAAGGGGAGGATCAACGTGACAGGGCATTTTCAGAGGAAAAAAAATGTGTCAGGGAATAACAATTGAATTGTAAATAAAATTACAATTAAAGAAAGTATAATCTTCCTCTACTTTGTTCATTGACCTTTTGTACATATTAAACAGAAACAGTTTGCCTTTTCAGTCATTTAAATCTCATTAGATTCAAAGAACTCAGCTGAAAACAGACCTACACTTGCTTTCAGTGATACACACATAGGTGTGTATCAGTTTGTTTCATGAAGCTGAAGAATTTCTGTTCACTTTTTTTTAAGATCAAAATTAGTGGGCTTACTAAAATAAAAAAAAATAAATTCTATTTACAATACTGTCATAAGTTAAAAATGTTGGAAAATGGCAAAATTTTTAAGGGCACTTGTTATTTTTGAAGATAACTGATAAAAGTTCCCAGCATTCACATGGTCACTCACAAAGGATCCAAAACTCTAATTCCAGGGGACCTGAGCCCTCATTTTCCCTATACACATAAAACAAAAACCCATAAATCTATATAAACAGGATTGTAAACAACAAAATGGTTATCTTGTTCTTTATATGAATGTGTGTGTGTGTGTGTGTGTGTGTGTGTGTAAAATTGCTCATTGTATTGCTCAATATTTTAGTTCTATAAAAAAGTTATTTATTTATCCTCAATATACCATATTCATACATTATTACACCAATAAAAATTGCCTGGAATTTATATATTTATATTTATTACTACATTTTCAAATTAAATTTCTTTTATAATTACTTTTTACTGAGGAGATTGTTTCTTTATGAGACTCCTTATCCAATCTGTTTAAGGTCCATCCTTTAAAAAATAAAAATAAAAATAAGCTTCCATTTTAAAAAGGACTTTTTTAGCAAGATACCTGAGGACATCTTTTTTTTTAATTGAAAATACTAATATCACATATAAGACTTCCTGAACAGTTTCCCCTTCCCGCTCTTCTCTCAGACTAATAACCCTCCCTTTCCCCCAGATCAATCCTCTTTTTGTTTCCCTTCAGAAAAATTAGTCATCAAAGAGACAACAAACAAGACAAAGCAAAGCAAAAACCCTCAAGTAGAGAATGGACAAGGTAACCAAACAAGAGGAAAGGAATGCCAAGAACAGGTTAAATAGTCAGAGTCACATCTACTTACACTGCTCAGAGTCTCACAAAAACAATAAAGTAACACCATAGCATGTATGTACAGGACTTGAACCAGACCTTTGAAGGCTCCTATACTATCCGCTCCATAGAAGCCTAATTAGATGATTTGGTAGGCCATATTTCCTGGTTTTCATCCCCTATGATTCCTACAATTTTTGCTTTTCCCTTTCTGCAGTGTTTCCTGAGATCCAAGGGGAAAGACATAATCAAAACCTCCAAGTTGTCTCTTGCTGCAAGGGTTCATGTCTTACACGGGTTTAAGTCACAAACTTTTAAGATTTTCAACCACAGAAATTGAAACTCTCTCGTGATGTTGTTTTTATATCACTTGAACTATGTTCTTATGTATTAGGCCAGAAATGATAGGACAACAAATATGTGTTAAATAAAATAATAAGGTATTATGTAGTTCAGTAATTTCCTCATGATTATACCATTGATTTTCTCTGCTTACAAATGTTATTTATTTCTCTGTGTTTTACATGCAAACATTCAAATATTGTGTTGGTTATTAAATAAAGTCTTGTTTTCAAGTTCAGTAAGTGATTGATCATGGATCTATACCATTCATGTTTTCTTTTTCATTTTTTTAATTGAACAACTTTATTTTTAAAAAACAAAGATAAATATACAGATTTTAAGCATTTTGCATAAAAGTATATGAATACATTTTCGTCAGTACTTGACTTTTTTAAAGGTTTTATACTATGCATTAAAATCTTGCTAGTTACAATGAGCATAAAGTGCATGTAAAACAAGATGTAACTTGAAAATAGTCAAGGTTTTCTTATTGTATAAAGATTAATTTTAATTATTTCTGATTTTTTGGCCTTTGTTTATCTTTTTCTTTTTTAATTGATTTTTTAAAATGTTTGATAGTGTGCATTAAAATCTTAATAGTTACAATGTGCATAAAGTACATGTAAAACAAGCTGTAACCTGGAATTAGTCAAAGTTTTCTTTGTGTGTTAATATTAAGCATAATGGATTTTCTTTTTTTTTCTTCCTTTCTTGGCCTATGTTTTCTCTTGAACTTCATATAGTCTGTGAGTTGTTTCTGGGGTGTTCATAGCTTTCTGGAGTAAGTATGCAATTATCAGTGACTGCATATTATGTCTGTTCTTTTGTGACTAGGTTATTTCACTTAGGATGATATTCTCTAGATGCAACCATTTTCTTATGAATTTTTTAAACTCCTTGTTTCTGATAGTTGAGTAGTATTTCATTGTGTAAATATACCACAATTTTTGTATCCATAGATCTACTGAAAGACATCTGGGTTCTTTCCAGCATCTGGCTATTATAAATAGGGTTGCTATGATCATTGTGGAGCATGTGTCTTTGTTGTATGTTGAAGTATCACTGGGGTTTAGGCCCAGAAGTGGAATAACTGGGTATTCAAGTAGTGCTATGTCCAATTTTCTAAGTAATCGTCAGACTGATGTCCAGAGTTGTTGTACCAGTTTACAACCCCACCAACTGTGAAGAAGTGTTCCTCTCACTTCACTTCCTCGCCAGCAACTGCTGTCACCTGATTTTTTGAACTTAGCCATTCTATCTGGTGTGAGGTGGAATCTCAGGGTTGTTTTGATTTGCATTTCCCTGATGAATAATGATGTGGAGCACTTCTTTAGATGCTTCTCAGCCATTCAATATTTCAATTGAGAACTTTTTGTTTAGCTGTGTACCTCATTTTTTACTAAGGTTGTTTGATTCTCTGGTGTCTAGCATCTTTAGTTCTTTGTATACCTTAAATATTAGGTCTCTATATGATGTGGGGTTGGTAAAGATCTTTTTTCAATCTGTTGGCTGCTGTTTTGTTTTCTTAACAGTGTCCTTAGCCTTACAGAAACTTTGCAATCTCATTATGTCCTATTTGTCGATATTTAACCTTAAAGCAAGACCCATTAGTTTTCTGTTAAGAAAATTTTCTCCTGTGCCTATGTGTTCCAAGGGTTTCGCTACTTTCTCTTCTAATAGTTTCAGTGTATCTGGTTTAATGTGAAGATCTTTGATCCACTTGAATTGAACTTTTTATAAGGAGATATGAAAGGGTCTATTTTCTTTCTTCTGCATGCTGAGTGTCAGTTGGACCAACACCATTTGTTGAATAGGCTGTCCTTTTTACATAGAATGTTTACAGCTCCTTTGTCAAAAATCAAGTGACCATATATGCCTTTCTCTGTACCAGTACCATGTACTTTTTAGAATAATTGCCCTGTCTTATAGCTTGAGGTCAGGGATAGTGATTCCTCTGATGCTTCCTTGTTCTTGAGAATGTATTTCACTATTATAGGTCTTTTGTGATTCCAGATGAAATTGCACATTGCTCTTTTGAACTCTATGAAAAACTGGGTTGAAATTTTGAGGGTATGGCATTGAATCAGTAGGTTGCTTTTGGTAAGATGGCCATTTATACAATGTTGATTCTTCCAACCCATGAGCATGGGAAATTTTTCCATTTTCTGAGATCTTCCTGGATTTCCCTCTTTAGAGATTGTAAGTTTTTTTCATAAAGGTTTTTCACTTGCATAGTTAGAGTCACACCCAGGTGTTTCATATTCTTTGTTACTATTGTAAATGTTATCTTTTCCTTAATTTTTTTCTCTGCACATTTGTCCTGTGAGTAAAGGAAGGCAATTGATTTGTTTGATTTAATTTTATATCAATCCATTTTGCTGAACTTGTTTATCAGCTGTAGGAATTCTCTGTTGGAATTTTTGAGGTCACTTATATACACTATCTTGTCATCTGCAAACAGTGATATTTTTACTTCTTCCTTTCCATTTTGTATCACTTTGATTTACTTTTGCTGTCTAATTGCGCCAGCCAGGACTTCCAATACTATGTTGAATATGTGGGGGGGGGGGGAGTGGGCAGCCTAGGCTAGTCCCTGATTTTAGTGGGATTGCTTCTAGTTTTTCACTGTTAATTTTGATATTCGCTATTGGTTTGTGTATAGGGCTTTTATTATGTTTAGGTATGGGCCTTGGTTTCCTGTTCTTTCTAAGATGTTTAACATGAAGGGGTGTTGAATTTTGTCAAATGCTTTCTAGCATCTAGTGAGATGACCATGTGTTTTTTTGTCTTTGAATTTGTTTTTATTGTGGATAACATTGATGGATTTCTGTATATTAAACCACCCTTGCATCCCAGATATGAAGCCTACTTGATCATGATGAATGATCATTTTGTTGTGTTCTTGGATTCGGTTTGCAAGTATTTTGTTGAGTATTTTTACATAAATATTCATGTGAGATTGGTCTGAAGTTCTCTTTTCTTTAAAGGTCTTGGTGTGGTTAGGAACGAGGGTTACTGTGGCCTCAAAAAATGAGTTAGGTAGTGTTCCATCTGACTATATTTTGTGCAATAGTTTGGAGAATATTAGTATTAGGTTGTCAATAAGTGTCTGATAGAATTCTGCTCTGAACCCATCTGCACCTGGGCTTTTTTTTTTTTTTTTTTTTTTTTGATCGGGAATATTTTAATGACTGCTTCTATTTCTTTAGGTGTTTTAGGAGTATTAAGATGGTTTACCTGGTCCTCGGTTAACTTTATTATCTGGTATCTGTCTATGAATTCATCCATTTCTTCCAGATTTTCCAGCTTTTCTGAGTATAGGCTTTGTAGTATGATCTGAAGATTTCTTGAATTTCTTCAGTTTCAGTAGTTATGTCTCCACTTTCATTTCTGATTTTGTTAATTTGGATACTCTCTCTTTGCCCTCTAATTAGTCTGGCTAAGGGTTTATCAATCTGGTTAATTTTCTTAAAGATCCACATCTTGGTTGTGTTGATTCTTTGAATGGTTCTTTTTGTTTTTATTTGGTCAATTTCTGCTCTGAGTTTTAGCATTTCTTGCCTTTTCCTTCTCTTCAGTTTATCTGATTCCTTTTGTTCTAGAGCTTTCAACTGTGCTGTCAAGTTGCAAGTGTATGTTCTCTTCAGTTTCTTTTTGGAAGCACTCATGCATGTTTTCGGTTGGCCATGGAAAACCAGATATATGATTAGCTTTTGAATTTGTTTATTATATTCTTCTAAGTTTAGAGGGCAAAATGTGTCCAAAGATGTGGGGACTAAACTTTTATAGTTATTTTTGAGATTTTGAAATATATACAGGTTTTAATCTGGTCATATTCACTCCATACTCCCTATCTTTACTGCTTCCTGATTTCATCCTTCCCAATCTCTTAATTTATTCTGTGAAGTAAATCAAAAGCACACACCGACACAAACAAACAAATACATATACACACATATAACTGAAGTATCCACATTCTGGCCTTCCTTCTTTTTGAGCTTCATAAGATCTGTGAATTGTTTCTTGGGTATTCAGAGTTTGGGGGGACTAGTATCTGCTTATCAGTGAGGGCATACCATTGATGTTCTTTTGTGACTGGGTTACCTCACTCAGACTGATAGTTTTTAGTTCCATCCATTTGCCTGGGAATTTCATAAATTCATTGTTTTTAATAGCTGAGTAAATATACTCTACTGTGTAAATGTATTACAAATTCTGTATACTTTCTTCTATTGAAGAACATCTGAGTTCTTTAAAGCTTCTGGGTATTGTGAATAAGGCTGCTCTGAATATGGTGGAGCATATGTCCTTGTTATATGTTGGAACAACTTTTGGTATATCCCCAGAAGTGGAAGAGCTGGGTCTTCAGGTCCAATTTTCTGAGGAATTGCCAGACTGATTTCCAGAGTGGTTGTACCAGCTTGCAATACCACCAACTGGAGCAGTGTTCCTCTATCTCTACATCCTTTCCAGCATCTGCTGTCATCTGAGTTTTGGATCGTAGCCATTCTGACTTCTCTTACTTGTGTGAGGTGGAATCTCAGGGTTGTTTAGATTTGCATTTCCTAATGATTTGGGTTGTTGTGCATCTTAGGTGCTTCTTAGCCATTCGATATTCCTCAGTTGAGAAGTCTTTGTTTAGCTCTGGATCTTATCTTTAGTAGACTTACTTGATTCTCTGGAACCTAACTTCTAGAGATCTTTCATTTTCTTAGTTAATAATTGATGTAGTTGGTTTCATAACACTGGGGATTTCACAGGTACCTAAAGGACTGATGAATTTTCTAAAATTTGTTAAAAATAATAAATTTTGGAAAATTGTTTATATATCAATAAAGTTACTATCAACACATTTTCAAATTATCCTAACTCATGAGATTTCTACACACCCTTTCATTGGTTATTTCTTGGCTGCCAGTGAAATAACCCAGTTTAAACCACATTAGAATATATTAATGGAAGGTTTATTGGGAAGCTCGACTCAGATGAGTATGTTTACTTGTACCAAGGGCCAAATAAATCAAGGGACTACATTGAGCCAGGTTGATACTCTAGCAATTTAGAAACACAACAGTAATAAATTCATGATTACTGCTTAGAACAATTATAGTCATAGAATCTTGGCAAATTTTACACTAGTAGACACGAGCAGGCCTCAAGTCTACTCAGAATGCTATTGGTTACCACCTTGTCATTCATAGTATTAATGTTTCAACAAACATTTTTGCATGGTTGTTCATTACTATCACTTTCAGCATTTACACCTGGGTACAATGTAGATAACTTATCCCCAAGAACCTGTACAGCAATATCTCAAAGTATGAAATAAAATGGGAAGGCAAAAGATTTTCAGTTTCGTGTCAGCTAAGCTTCTGCATGTCCTATTATAAAAATATGCATAGTGTAAAGATTAAAGCCTTTTATACAACAGTTTTATTAAAACATCTTAATCATGTATAAGGCTTAAATCCAATAGAATCATGCAGATTATCCATGTTACAAAGATTATTATTTATAACAGAAAGAGGAGAAAGAGAGAGAGAGAGAGAGAGAGAGAGAGAGAGAGAGAGAGAGAGAGAGAGAGGAGAGAGAGAGAGAGAGAGAGAGAGGAAGAGAGAGAGAGAGATTGTGAATCTTACCAATTATGAGATTTATGGAAAATCGTTATTTTCAGTTTCAAGATCTTGATAAAATTTCTAAATTCCTTTGGATTCTGTCACCAAAAGTTTATGTCACCTTTTTTATCCTATCTGCAAATAATAGTGGCCTAACTAAATAATTACCTTAAAACATGCTCCATTGTCTACTAGTCTCAAATTTTAATAATGTATATGAAATTAATTTACAACACTAAAAATTGGAGGATCATTTAGATTTTGTGTGTGTTAAGTTTACTAACATATGTACTTTGTATTTTGTTGATTGTATGAAACAAAAATTACTGGGCTATATATTAACATTAATTTTTAAGTGACACATTTTGATAACAAAAGCATTTATGCATGACTATCTTTAGATATGTATTATCCTATTGCTTAGCTGATGTCAATGACACAATTGTCACACCTTTCTGATTAAATGCCAGTTGAACTTTAAATTGCAATTATCAAAAGACCATTGAATTTAAATTTTAGATTATTTAAAAAGTCTCAGCAAAAAGACATTATAATATGTGTTGATTACTGTAGATGTTATGAAGAGGGCTGTTAAATCCAGTGGGAATGTTCATCAGCATACTGTAATCAGCAACAGGAGAGAATGCTTAATTACAGCTATTTAGGTGACACATTGATGTAATAGTTGCATTGAAGACTGAAATGATGCCTGGATGAACACTTGCATCGTGCAAGAGAATGTGAAAATACATCTGATTCAATGATGGTGTCTCATTACAGGACTGTTTATATTAATTTATCTCACTCCACAATTTCAAATGTAATCATATCATTACTTAGCTAAAATTTTTATCAGAGAGAAACCCTGTATTTGCTAAGAGATATATACCATTAAAGGTAAAGGAAGGTTTATTTTATTTAACTGTTTGTACTTACTTTATTTTAATGAGTTACCTAGGTATTAGTAAACATAAAATGAAGTTGATTTGAATCCTAACTTTCTTCATATTTTTGATACTATAGATCACATGTGATGATTTGTGGCTTCACTAAAAGATAAACCTAAATCAACCTTTAAAAAAATATACCTCTGTATAAGTTATTCATATGTTTATAAAATATTGCCTTAATAAACATGATTTAATTTTATTTGTTTTTATTTTATTTTATTGTAGTATATAAGTATATAAATTGTACATACAGATCAATGATGTTTGATGAGATATGAATCAGTAAAAAAAAGTTTGCAATATGCAGAGTGAGAGACCTTAGAATACTCAAATCTAAGAGGATGTTTAAATTAAATTTCTTGTATGTAATTAAAATTTACCCTATGTAAAAAAGAAGGAGGAAGAGTATGAGTCTGAGGTTATAGATGCCACCAAGAACACTGACTACCCAATACAACAGTACTGACACACATGTGAACTCAACAGAGACTGTGGCCGTTTGTATTGGCCCTGTACAGGTCTAAACGTTATAGATGCTAGTGCTGAAAAGAGAAATGTACCTATGCTCCTATATTTATACTTTAGGTCTTTTGCTTATATATTATGATTTCCTGAATTTATAAGATTTCTGTGTGTTTAAAAGTATATTTTTTGTATCTATAAGTATTATATGTATTTTTTGTGTTTTCTTTTTCCCCTTTAGCTTTCATTTTATTCCATTTGTTGATTTTTTTTATATTCATGTTTTTGATATTTATATTAGTAAGGGTTCTCTAGAGTCACAGAACATATGGTTCTCTATATAGTAAGGGAATTTGTTGGTGACTTACAGTCTGTAGTCCAACTCCCCAACAATGGTCAGCAGCAGCTGAGAATGGAAGTCCAAGAATCTAGCAGTTGCTCAGTCCCACAAGGCAGTCAGGCAAAGAGAGAGCCTTCCTTTTTCCGATGTCCTCATGTAGGTCTTCAGCCAATGGTGTGTTTCAGATTAAAGGTATCTACAACCACACCTAGATCTGTAACTTGCTTTGTTCCAGGTGAACTTGAAATTAGAGATCACATTGCCTTGACCTCCTGGGACTCATAGCCACAATGCATCAAGATCTCCATGCCAAGATCCAGGTAGGAATTTGTATCTCCCAGCCTCAATATTAGGAACACAGGTGAAATTTACAATTCTTGATTGCAGTTTATTTAAGATTCAGTCAAGTTAATAACCAGGATTATCCACTATAGTATTAATTTTTATTAATATTAAATTTTGTATGGCTATTTTCTAATGAGAGAGAGAAAGAAAAGGGCTGTAGAATTGGGTAGTTTTGAGGTAGGGAGGTACTAAAGGAGTTGAGAAAAAAATTGTGACCATAATAATATATTCTATGAAAAAAGATCTATGTTCAATAAAAAGGAAAATAAATTAAAAGAAAGAAAAGGAAGAAGAAGAAGAAGAAGAAGAAGAAGAAGAAGAAGAAGAAGAAGAAGAAGAAGAAGAAGAAGAAGAAGAAGAAGAGGAATGGAAGAAGGAAGGAAGGAAGAAATAAATAGAAGAATGAGGAACAATAAGAAGAAAATAAGAACAAAAAGAACAAGAACATGAACAAAATCAAGAAGAACAAGAAAGAAGGAGGAAGATCTCAGGACTTTGAGAGGAACCGAGGTGGTAAGTTGGAGGTATCAGATAGAATGATGAAAATGATATAATTATACTTTAATTTTTTAAAAGTATCTATTTGTGCACATTCTTTTTCAAAATTCAAAAACTAATTGGTACTGGCAAAGGGGCATTATAAACACACAAAAACTGTACAACCTACCTGGTGAACTCTGATAAACACTAATGAAGACATTTATAGACAAAACAATGGGAAACTACTTCTAACAGACAACATGTAATTATAAGAAAATTAAATAAAAATGGCCCTACCAAATAAATTTTCAAGCAGCTGAAATTGTGTTGTGCAAGCCTTAAAATTAAACCTGCTCATTAGAGTAATATAATTTAAGCAATTAAGAATAATATTAAATATATGTACACACACAGACATACACACACACACACACATATGGGAGAAGACACAAAATAACTCTTATTCTATAGTATACACACATAACATAGAGTATTGTGAATGTTTGTGGTTCTTTTAAACTCTGCTATTCATGAAATACAAATTGTCAGTTTTAAACATTCCGAGTCAAACATTCTACTGACATCCCTCTGTAGAACCTCTAGACCTTCATCTAACTATACATTTGAGCACCCAGGCTGAAGTGCCAAATGCTGTTGGAATGCCAGTCTGAAAATGATCAAGAAATTAGAGGTAATAGCTCTCATCAGGTGACAAATAAGAGACTACCTCCTCAAAGCAAGAAAGAAAGGGTACAGATGAAGTGTTTTCCTGAAAACATGGCAGCAGAATACATTCTGGATGATTCCTTTTGGGATCATTGGCCATCCACAGGAGACTGAAAAACAACCTTTACCCTGTCCTCACGGTGTTATTGTTTACGAGCTTCACTGATTCTGGCCTCCTTCACTGGAAATAAGCATTATCTTTCTGAGCTATTGAGACTTCAAACTCTCTCCTCAGGCAGTAAGTAATTCTGCATCTGTGGCTATAATCTTAATTATAAACATTATAATATATATATATGTATATATATTAATAAATAAAAGAAATGCTATTATTTTAATATAAAATAAAAATAAGAATTAAAATAATTAATTAAGCTACTTAATATTAATAACTCTTTAAAATTTTTTATGATGAGAAAATTTCCAATATATTCTCTTAGTGATTTTAAAATGTATATTATGAGACACTTTGCTAAATATGCTCAATTGTGAGGTGGAGAAAAATAAACAATCCTTAATTGAAGTATTTCCTCATGGACCATGTTGTCTCCATTCTTCCTACCCAGAATTGCTAATATACTTCTAATTCTTTAAATTTGTCTTAGAATTTACCTGAAGTTTTACACCTGGAGATTCAGGAATATGTAGATAAGTCAGTAGGCTTGTAGGAAAATATGAATCCTTTACCCTATTCTTTACTCAAATGTAGGAAGAAGATTTTTGAGGACTTGAATTTCATACACAGAACTGAAATGCTGGAAAGGATTAATTAACTTCTTAAAATTTTTCTGATATATATATATATATATATATATATATATATATATATATACTAATATAATATATATATATATGTATTTATATAAATATCATTGAATACACACACACTGAAACACACACACACACACACACTATATAATAATAAAAATAAAATTTTAAGGGCTGGAGAACTTAGTCAGTGGTTGAGAAGATTGGATGCTCTTGGTGGAGGGCTCACTTTTAATTCCCAGAACTGCATGTGTGCACAGAACCCTCTGTAACTTCATTCCCAAGACATACACTGTGTTTTGTGACATCCTTGGAGAACAGATATTAACAGGTTACACTTACAGGCAGACATAATATTTGTATACATAAAATGAAAACAAACAAGTATTTAAAAAACAAACTAGAGTTTACTTGAAAGTTTTATAAAAGCACATAGAAAGATTTCATTTTATAGTAAAATTTTGTTCATATTGAAAAAAGATATTTTAAGAGTTAAGAAAGACCTAATTAATTATTTCTCTCTCTCTCTCTCTCTCTCTCTCTCTCTCTCTCTCTCTCTCTCTCTCTCTCTCTCTCTCTCTCTCTCTCTCTCTTGGCTGGAATGGACCGGGTCCCAAAGAGCACCAGGCTACCAGTGCCCCAAGAGTTCCTGGCAGTCTCTCCTGGATGGTCAGCGCGGGGCTCACCCATGGGCTCAGGTGGGAAAGTGCTTATGAGGCTCTCTGGGTGCCCTGCTGACTGCAGGCAGGCTGAATTCTGATGGTGATTACCCCGCTCTCTCTCTATGGCCAGAATGCACAGAGGAACTGCATAATTTTTATATAACTGTGAACAATTCAATTTTTATTAAAAATGTAGCAGTGATAATACCTATATTTTTATTTCATATTATATTTAAACACCTAATTATTTCCTCAGTCACCACATTACATAGTTTTCACCATAACTTTGAGAAAATAATTATTTTCATCTGTATTTTGCTCCTCTATAGTTACATTTGGCACATGTAATATTTTTCTACCAAGCTATTTCTATGATAAACGGGAAAATCTGCTACACCTATACATCTTAACTTTCTAACAGTGTCTAATTTAGAGGACAAATTATTTCTTCATTGTAACTAATTAAGGTTATCAACTACTAATCAGTTTCCAAAAACAAACCCAGTTTGTCAAAATATTAGGGAAATTGAAGCCAGCTCCTTTCAGGCATATGCCTCATCCTTTTATTCACAATACCTCTCAAGTTCTGAGCACCACTGCTCAGCTCTGGTCTTGCCACCACCCCCTCACTATCGTGATGTCTCTTTCCTGGTACTCAGCAATTTCTAGTTCTATTTTCAAATCCTTAATCTCACATCACATCACATGGCAGCTCTCACCTCGTATCTTCAATCCGTGTACAAAAATGTGCTTCCATTTGGCTAAAGCCATTAACTATCTGCACATGTAAGACAGATAAGTAAATGATAATCAAAGTGGTTGCTCTCTTTGGAGACATGTTCTTGAAAATGAGAAGAAAACATCTGTCATGTATGCCATCATCTACCTTCCAGAGGATTAAATCATAACTACATGTAGTTAGCAAATAACCTATCCTAATACATATTACAGCCATTGCATTAAATATATTGAGCAGAACATTCTGAATATTACGTATGCCCTATGCTTGCAATTATACATTAGAAAGTAATTTGATACATGTCAATCTGCATATAATTAGATGTGATTATTTTTTCATGTATATATATAAAAAATAAATACTTTAACGAATGTTGACTAGAATAAGGAGGTCAACTTAAGTCCCATTATTTAAACATTAAAAGCAGAAACATTCTGGAAGTTATTGGGGAATGTCTGGTACCACTCCACAGATATTTTAATGCCAGAAGGGAGAAGAGTTGGTGTGGTGATAGGTATTTTTATTAATGGATTGAAGTTTGTGTCAGAATGTTCTTACAGAATGTTGTGAGCAGTCAAAGCACTTACAGCTCAGAGTCAGCCTTCATTCGGGGCTTTGAAACAACATCCTCTGTGATGAGTTCCATGGTAAAGCTAAAATAAGGACACTGGATTTTAAGCTTAAGTCACCTTGATAAAGAACAAAGAGGAAGCATAATATCCATTCCATTCCATTCCACCTTTGTTTCTTAGTGTGATGAAAATAAAAATTTGACAATAGAGAAAAATAGGAAAGGTTACAAGCATCAAGGACAACTCTCGAAATAGTTTCTGTAATAGTTTCCATCTCTGTCCTTAATTATTATTCATGCCATTCTATTAAAAAGTACTTTATTTCAAAGATTGTCATGTTATTGCATAATCCAATGTTGTTTCCTCTATGAATTTTCTACCAGTAGGGACTATATATATATATAGTTTCAGCTGACAAAAACTCTGGGCTTGTATTTTTGGAATGTGCAGACATATGATTTCTGCAGAAAACAGTGTTGGAGCAGATAAAGCATAGGTACTTCTCACTGGACAGTCAAATATGTTGTGGACTTATGTACTACGTCATTATCACCCAATATGGAAGAGCTCAACCAGAAATAAAATTTGAATGAGGAAAAGGTGAAAGATTCATATGGTCTGAAGAGAAACGGAGTCAGGAAATCGAATAAAAATGTGGCAATTGGGGATGGGTAACTAAGGGTACCCACTAGAAAGTTCTAAATTTCAGGGAAATAAAAGGCTTCTAGGACCCAATGATGCTGACTTTAGACAACATATTCAACAAAATTGAAAATTGTGTGTGTGTACACCCCAACCCCCACTACATAGCCCTAACACACACTCACATACATACATACACAAATGCTTAATGTTTTGCCATTTTGTTAGTTTTGTTTCCTTTAATGGATCACTTTAAAAGTTATCAAGCAACCTTCTATGTTGTTATCTCAAACTGTAGAATTCTAATCAACCCATATTCCTTATGTGGATATGCTAAATAATTTGGTTCTCATTTATATTTATACATTAAATTATAGAAATATATGAATTGGAATGTTCCCCCACAGAGTATGTTATCACATGTGAATGAGTAAACAGGAGTCATCTGGGAAGAAACACCTCACTTGAGGATTTGCCTAGATAACCTTGCCTATTACCATGAATGTGGGGCTTCTTCTTTCCTCCTGGGTGTAGAAGGGCCTAACATACTGGGAGTATTATATTCATTAGGTCTGGGCATTATAAAAGTCAACACTCAGGATGAATCATGGAAAGAAAGCCTATAATTAGCTTTCTTTGAGAGTTTCTGCTTCAGTTCCTGATGGAGTCCCTCTCTTGAGTTTCCTCAGTGACAGATTTTTACCAGGGAGTATAGATCAAAGAAATTCCATCCTTCCATGTTGCTTTTAGCCATGTTGTTCATTACAGCAACAGATGGCAAATTAGAGCATCCCTACCTCCCCACCCCCATCACATTCTAAATATAATGCCCACCACTCAACTCCCTCCAACTTCAAACTGTCTTTTTTTTTAAAACCACACTGTGCTCATTCAGTGCTGCTCATAGATACACAGGTCTGTAGTCATCCAGTGGAGAGTGTTTGATCTTCTAAGGATTACACCTATAAATAATACTGACTTTTCTTTTTATACAACATCTAGTGGCTCCTCAGCTGTCAGCAGCCTCATAAACCCTTTCCCACTTCATGCTAGATTGAACTGACCTTGTGCTAGTCTTATGCAAGGAACCAGATCATCAGGCATGCACTAGTCCTGCCATGTCTAGGAGACACTATCATCCAGTCTTCTATAAGCTTTGGTTGTTAGAATCTTTCTGCCCCATTTTCATTATGGCCTTTCAGAGAGTGTCTGGTTTGCTCTCTCATTCATTGCTGGACACTCTGAAATCCCTTTATCTCTGCATTATGAACAATTGTGAGATTTTTCATTAACTATTTTTCATAGCACAAAGAAGCTTCTATGATGAGGACTGTGAATAAAATCTTCTGAAAAGATGTATTGTCTACAGAGATTGACTGGCAGATTAGAAATTGAGTAGTGTGTAGATATTGGAATGTTGCAGATCTGGACACTAAACTATCTCCATATTATATGACTCGGGTGCATAGAGCTTCAGTAAGATGGTTTTCCCATCGAATTTTCACAGGAAACTAAGAACATCAGAAACAACCCAAAGTATAGTTTTGGGGTTCTCTAGGATATCATGACCAACAATTTGAGTGGGACACATTCTTGCACTAACTTCTTGGTGTGCTCAATGGACATAGTATATTTCTGCACTTTCAATATTTTATATATTAAAAAAATTGATCGGGTTTCTATGGCTTTAGAAGGAGATATTTTAATTGTTTTAGTTCTCTTTTATATTGTTCAACAACTAGTTGAGAACATGACCTATGGGCTATTTCCTGTGTGAGTTTTGCTGTTGAGTTATATCCTCTCTTTCTGGCTGAATGAGACTGAGTTTGCAACTGTCTCAGACCTGATTCCTATACATTTCTCAAAAGTTCTCTGACACTTTCACTGTGTGCAAAAGAGAAGTGTAAACATTATCTGAATCCATTTTAATCTCTCTCCTTTCCATTTCTGGTGTGAGTGAGGATATGTAGGAATTACTTGTAGTGGTGTATCCTTCAAAAATATAAAGACTGAAATTACAAAATCATAACCTTTCCCACTATAAAATGAAATCACCTCATTTTATGTTAATGTCCACTCCTTTGTGATTACTTTTCAGAGTTAAGAAGAATAATTTATTAATCTTAAAATGGCTACCTAATTTGTGAGCTCACAATCAACAAATGACTTAGAATGTCTTGTTCATTATTTACCCAGCACTGAAAAAATGGCCATTATATAACAAAGTTTAAACCAGCACAGGATCTTTCTGAGGATGACACTAAGGGACTATTCAGACTGTGTACTCAAGGAATTCATATTTTCCTCTGGCAAACATATATGGAAAATTTAAAAGAACTGCTTTATTTTATATCATATAGTAATTTATTTAATATTTTTAATTTGGTAAAATTCAGTCATCTGTTCAGGGATCTAGACTTGCTCAATGCTTCTAGTGAAAATGGTTCTTACTATCTTCTCCATTTTGATACACTAACTGCTCAGCCTAAGCATGGTTATCATGTTTTACTGAATAGATTTAAAATACATTTTATAATAGCTGTTAGGCACCAATTTGTTGTAAATTTATGGAAATTACATGACATAATCATTTTGAAGGGTTATTGTTTTTCTGACAAAGCAGTGAGGCCAATCTAAGCATCTGCTTCTTGCAGTGCACTACTCTACAGTGTCCTTCATTTAATTTTGTCATTTCTTTATCAATTCCATTTATTTGTTAAATTCTAATTTCCTGACATGACTTGGTTTAGTATTTCATTCAACTCTTTGTGTTTTGACACTTTCATTGACACAATTCTCAGGTCACTTATATATAATCCTATTTTGAATATATTACCTTATATTTTAGCTAAATTTTTTTTCATGTCCAATTACAATAGGATAGCTGGCTTCTGTAAAAGGTGTACTGTCTTCATTGTTCATGTTTGGCTTTTGTTCTGTAATTTGGAATCTGCGGTTATGATATTTTTAGGTGTCCTGTGGTTTTGATGCCTGGTATCATATTGGATGAGTGTTCAGTTTTTGGTAGCTATCATTCCAATATAGGTTATAGTCATGTATAGTTGAAAATAGTTCTGTAGATTGGTGGGGACTTGCTTCAATGTAGGTTCTATATGGTAGTAAGAAGTTCTGTAGATCAGTCAATAATCACTAAAGATAGATATATAGACTAGAAGGGAAGACTTAATTTTAGTGAAATGTGGTTAATGTAGGGTCCTGGTAGAGATTGGTTCTGAAGGTAGGTGGAGACTTACAAAACAGTAGTCTATTTTTAGTACAACCCATTATTTTATATATTTAATGCATGCTGATAGAACTATAGTAGTTTATATAAATATAATATTATTTATAAATAAAATATGCAGTAAGTGTTAGTTCATTTCATTTACTGTTTACAGATAGTTAACAAAAACAATCAGGACTAAAACAATTTGAATTTTCTGAGTAGTTTAATTGCAATATGTTTGGTTATAATGGAATAATAAATGGATATTGCATCAATTTGATTTGCACTAAATTTGTCTTTTGAAGCATTTGTCTGTTAGTGGGCATTTATCTTTAAATAATATTAAAATGGAGATCATCTGCATATGAATTGATATATTTAATAATTTTGGAATAATTGAACAAAACAACATTTCTTAATTTTATTATTGTCTTCACTGAACAAAATGAAAGAACTAAAATAATTTTGTCTCAAAATAATATTTAAATGAGTTGGTTTACAATTGGTCACAATTACATTTTCCCATTTATGAATATGTAAAAAACTTCAAATTTCCATATTCACTTTTAACATATTACTATACAGTATTTTAGCTTTACTATCTTTCTAGAGAGTGAGAGTTATTCTCAGAGAACATTATTGAAACAATTCAGATAAAATAAAGTTTAACTTAATATCTCTTGTTTTAATTAACTTAAACCACATCTCAATATTATTATTGTCTTATTTGTGAAGAGGACAAATTGTGCGGATGGAAACATTATTTAACATTAAAACCATCTGAAAAATTACGACTTCTGTCTGTTCAGGTTTTACACTGAGATCATTTTTCTTGGCTGTTATGGAGTTTTTTTTTTATGACATTTGCAAGTATAATATATTGTCAGTAAAAAAGCAGCTGTCATTCTACTGGGAATTCCTACTCAATATTCAGTTAATTATATTATTTACCTATGGAATATTGTAAAAAATGGTTAATATTTATTATATAGGCCATCATAACACTTAACTACATATCACTTTATTAGAAACATTTTAACATTAGATTAGAAGTAGTCCAGATTAAGCCAGTGATTTTATATGTCTTTTGGAAGAGTGCTAGAAATATTGGTTAAAATATCTACATAAAACCATACTGGATCACCCACCAGGCAGTATATACCAGCTGATACGAGTCCCCCAACAATACAGCAAAGGACTCTTGGTTCTGGGTTCAATCAGAAAAGATGCACTTAACCCTCAAGAGACTGGCAGCCTCAGTGAGTTTAGAGGTCTAAAATGGTGGGAACATCCTTGTAGAGACCGGGGATATGAGGAGGAAGTATAGGATGTGGACCAGTAAGAGGGTGAACAGGGAGGGGAATAAAATATTGAGTGTAAAAATAAAATAAAGAAAAGAAATGAAAACAACAAGAAAAACAACAACAAAATGTCTCACTTCTGCTACTTTCTTCTTATGTGATATAAGAGTAGGTACTTTGAATGACTAGAATTTATGAAAGACATTGAAGCTTCAGCAGTAATGTCCAGTAATGTTTCACTTCATATTTCAATAAGTAATAAAATATTATAATAGTGTTATTAAACATGGATATTATTTTAAATGTATTTCCTGACACTGTTAGAAATGCAGTCTTATAAACATAACCCATGTAGCTCTCATGGGATCAGTATTGAAATGTGAGAAATCTGAGTAGTAAAATATTTTGATATAAGTAAAACACAATATGTGAAAATTTCAGGGTGGACTATCTACTTTGTGTTATTCTGAATTTTTTTGGAGACCATGGAAGTATGTTAGGAACAGATCAAAATAAGAAATATTTGATGCAGGTTTAAGAATGAATGTGTGGCTTAGGACTCTGTGTGTAGTTATAGAAACTAAAGTACAAAACAGTATGTATAATTGGTAAAATAAAATCATTTTGAATGTATTATTATATTAAAGTTTCAGATAGAAAATGCTTTTGATATATTTTTGATGAAAACATTGCACATTTCTCAACTATATCAATATTTTTCTTATAATTTTTTATCTCACATATACCTAAGAGCTCTTGACAGTGAAATTTTAATGACTTCCAGAATAACTTTTAAAGCATTTGGGAAATGAGTTAGTAAAAAGAATTCACACCAAGTACAATATATTTGCAAAAATCATAATGCTTCTGAATATTTAAAAATATTTTGCCTGTCAAAAATTGAAATTACATATATGCTACTTATATTAATGTAATATTGAATATTTACTAGGTAAATGGAATAGGGGTTGAAGATGTGGTTTGTTGGTGAAGAACAGTAGTCAATAACTGAAGCTTGATTTTAAGTACCCTTATGGTAGCTCACAATTGTCTGAAAAATCAGTTACAGATAATATAAGATCTTATTATGGACTCAGTGGACACCAGGCATGCACATGGTACACAGAAACAAATCCTGTACACATAAAGTTTGTAGTAAAAAAATATCAGGTGGTTCTTACAACATTCTGAATCTAATAAAATGGAGAGATGCTTTAATTTCTAATAATTCTATGAAGAGACACATAGTGCCCAGTGCTGTAGGTGAAGAAGGTTGGTTTTTGTTCATATTACATTTATCTGTGTGGTGACAGCAGCTGTGAGATAATGTTCGGAATGTCTATGTCATGTGATTGGCTCTTACCTTCTTTCCACTCCTTTTAGCATGACATTTCCTTATCATTATACAATGTGGAATAAATGATTAGTTTAGTGAAGAACATTCGTCCTTCACTGTCTTTTCCAGCTCCTTGAATAGCCATGAGTGCCTACACTTATAACTGAAAATCGCATTTGCTTGAAGATATAAACATAACTATTTAGAGGATATCTTAATGCAAATTAACAAAACAGTAGTAGCTCGGGTCTATATCTTTCTAAGCTACAGATTCTTAATAGGATTATAGCAGCAGGCTCATGTATCACTGTCCAGGTACAGAGGGTATGGACCAAGATTTGTCTCTAAGTATGTCTCCTAGAGTTTCTGCAATTGAATACTCACAAACTTGGGGAGGTCAAAAAGGTCTGGCCCTGCTGGATAAAGTATGTCAATGTGTATAGGTTTCTGGAATTGAGAGATTTTAAATTCTTTTGTTCAATCTCTGTGTTAGGTGCTTGCGATTCAAGATGTGAGCTCTAATCTTGCTTCTTCAGGTGACATGCTTACAACCTTGCCTTCTCCTTCCAGACAGGATTCACTTATCCCTAAAAAGCATAAGGCCAAATGAAATCTTTTAAGAAAAATACATAAATTGCCTTGGTTTTGGAGTTTCTATCAACACAATAGAAAAGTAACTGAGAATGTGAGTTGCAGGTATGTTGACTTCTCTAAACTTGGAATATATGCATCTCTAATGATGCATGCTCCAGGTGAGAAATTTTGTCACATAACTTTGGTTTCAGTAACTAAGTTGTATATGAGTTAGATCTTCAGAAGAGAGAGTCTCGGAGATCTGTTTCATGATCATCCATGGTTAAAATGCTGAGCAGTAGGAGTGAGCTGCAGAGGCATACAGGACAGGAAGCTCTAACTTATTCACCCAGTGTGTACAGAAGTGATGGAAGTGTATACAGGAAGTAGAGATCCAGGGACATTTAACCTGTCTCCCTGGTGTTTCTTAACACAGAAGAATTGTGTGTGAAAAATCTATCGTGACTTGCCCAGGCATGTGGAAATATGTGTGGGACTAGGAAGGTCGAGGACTCTAACCTTTACTGATGGAATGTAAGTAGAAAGGGAAAACTGTAGACTATAGTTAAAACATTTGGGGACCTCTAATCAGTCTGTGAAGGATGCTCACAGGGTTGGGGTAGTATATTCAGTAGTTTATAAAGGCCACAAATGGGAGTGTTGGAGGAAAATGTATAAATAGCTTATAATATTTTAAAACTGTGTTTCTTACCTACATGGTTGGCAGAAAAGAGAAAAATAGAGAGAGTTAACTTCTTTCTCAAGAGAATGAGCATATGGTTCCCAAAAGACCTTTATAATAATTATGTTTCCATTTAATCTGTTTTTATTACAGTCTTCAATACAGTGTCCACTAAGAGTAGAAGCATCTAGAAATCAAGAAAATAAAGGAAAGAAATAGGGAGGAGAGGGAGGGAGAGAGAGCAAGAGATCAAGGAAGAGAGAGAGGAAGGGTGGAAGAAAGACAGAAAGGGATAAGAAAGAACAATTGCTGAAAAGAAAAGATATAATATGAAGTAAGAGAAAGTAACCAACAGAGGAAGAAAGGAAAACATGACAGATTGCAAGCCAACACAGCTGCAAAGTAGAATTTTAGTAGAAAAATATGAAGAAAAAATGATTCTCATCTTTCATATCTGAAACCCATAGTTAAAATATGAAAATGGTCATAAAGTTAGAAATAGTTGTTTCCTTCCCTCCTGTGATAGAAAATGAGATGATATATCAGTGGACCAAGGCAAGGGCTAAACTACTTAAATGCAAATACATTCTTGCCATTCAGTATTTTTATAAATTCCAAGTTACAACATTGATTATTGATTGATTGTTGTTGAAGGTTGTCTTCATTTGTAAGATTTGGAATGACAGACTTCTTCAAATTTTCTTCACCCTTGAGCAGGAACAACATATTATTAGAGAAATATTGTAGAAAAATTATTTTCAATAAAAATATAATCACACATTTTAACATTTATAAGATTTTTCTTACAAATTATTAGATTGCTTTGTGTATGTGTTAGTGTGGAAGATGGTTGGAATTTATATCCGTGTAGCTGATGCATGCCTAGTGCCCACTCATGTCAGAAGAGTGTGTGCAATCTTCTGGAATGATGTTATAGTTATGAAGGTGCTGGAAATCAAACCTGGATCTTCTATGGGAATATCAAGAATTTGTAACCACTGAACTAACTGGTGATCTCTCTATTTTATATTTTCTTTCCCTTATGTCCTTAGATGTATTTTAAAGTCTTGAAACATGCTTGCTAATTTCTGTTTTCATTCTCACACATGGAATTTGATCTCATCATTCATAAAACATGTTCTTTTCATTTTCTACTCAAAATATGCTTCAGTTCCTAAGAAATTGTTAGTTATAAATTTATTGCATTTGCTTCTTTATGTATGTGGCTATTTATAGTCATTTTGTAAGAAAAGCTACGTGTCTATATGTGCATTTGCATATGTGTTTCTGTGTGCATAGCCAATTGAGTCTTTGAATAAAACTATAGTAATTGATCCTAAAGTGTTTCCATATACAGGACACAGAGTATATTCACTGTATAATACTATGATACACAAATATAATACCTAGGCTAATATGTAAATACTGCTTTTTTCTTACAACTTTATTTTTTAAAATTGAGGGATACATATTCAGATTTTTAAAGGCATTTTGGCATAACACTATATGAATATTCTTGTCAGTTCTTAATTCTCTTAGAGGTTTGATAGCATGCATTGAAATCCCACTAGTTACCATAAGCATAAAGTACATGTAGGACAAAATGTAAAATGGAAACAAATTCCTTGTTCAAGTAAATCTTCAAGCTGTCTACTATACACCAAATAAACACATTCTTTTAGTATGCGATTTTAGGTAGAAAACAAAATAAGATAATTATGTTGTAAAAGCAGAAAATGACTATTTTATTTTAAATTGTAAGTGTCTCTATGTCAAATTTGTGTGAATGATAATCATGTGTTGAAAATGTAAGAAGAAAACAATCCATAAGGACATTTGAAGGATAATTAACTGAATTTTTTTCTTTTAATTTGGGTTAGCTCAGATAGTGTGTCTTATATCTCATGAATATACAGAATATTGAACTCTATTCTAAGACCAGCACTTACCTTGATTTTGTTTTTTTCTGGCTCTAGATGTATTGATTCCATAGTTCTAATAAGTGATTACAAGGATGAGCCAAAACAATACTGAGAAAGCCTTTTGCTATTGCTGCAAAGATTGCAATGTTGCTTTATTTTACATTCTTAATAGATTTTTCTAAAGCCTCAGGAAAAACAAAAAGCCTTTCAACTTCCAGACTATCCAGGTCAAGGTCAAAGCAGTTTGAGCGACTTTTCTGCTTATATCAACATTTTAAAATTCGAAATTCAACAACAGATTCTGCTCATTACAGAAAAATATATATCTTGCTCTTCCCTTCACATTTACATGATGATAGAATTTAATATATCCTATCTACAGGGTTGTCATACTTCCTGTAAAATCTCCTTTGATTCTTCATGCCAAACTGTCAGTTGGTGATTCCCAACTGCTAGTCTTGGCATACAATCTTTAAAATATCACTTGATTGTAGGGTTCTTTATAACTCACTACCGTCATTCTTCATGAAAATTTTAAATTAAAAACTGACAGTTTTCATATTCACTTAGAATAAATGCACCCTCTGCAGTTCTTCACATTTTTGCATGAAATAGTTTTAAAAATGAGGATACAAAATGTTGCAGATAATTCTGATGAGTATGTTATCTCTGAAAACCTATTAATTTTTGAAATATTTTACTCAATACTATGATATATTGTCATAGAAGGAATGGTATGTCAATTTATTAAGGCAAAAATAGAGCATTATCATATTAAAATGCTCAAATTCTTCATAAATGCAGACCATAAGAGCTCCAGTTGGGTCATCAGAAAAATTAGCCGCTAAAGTGCATCATTGCTTTAAAGGCATTCATCACACTCGGATTTGGATTAATGTATTGTTCCACCTACTGATTAGTAATTATACTCATTAAAACATTATCTTAAAACGTGTGTAAAATTGTTTCACAAAGGACAGAAATATTGACAAGTGAATGTGTAGCTATGGCATTACTTATATATTTTCGATATATAACTATTATAAATAATTTAACTATTTTGTTCATAATTTTGATTTCAGTGAGAATATCTATGACTTACTTGTTGCACTGGTGAATTACATGAAAATAGTAGAAACACTTTCATTTGTTTCTCTTTTATACTCCTAGCTTATAGAATGGTTTACATGGAAGCACGATACATAGATATTTAATAAGTAAAAATGAAACTACATGCACTTGCTTCATCTTAGTTACAAAGTGATTTGACAATTTTGTCAATAATTTTCTTCCATGATATTCATAAGTAATCAAGCTTTTCCTGAATGGTAATGTCTATTAACGATGAAACTAGAATGAATTGTATATGAGGTTTCATGACATCTCTCAAAATATTTATTCATTTCCAGCTTAATAGATTCTAGCAAGAGTATATATATATATCTATCTAATGATGATCATTTCTATTCTAATGGAATTTTTTTCTGTTTTTAATCTTTTTTAACATAATATTTTATATTGTATCTGACAATTCAATTTCTACTTTAAACCTTTTTATTTATTTTTCTGTATATATCTTAGTCACATTTCAAATGTTGTCTACCTTCGCAGATTCCTCTCCATACCCTCCACTGCATACCCTCTCCTCCTGCTTCCATGAGGGTTTTCAATTCCTACTCACCCCCACCCCCATCCATGCCCTGATATTTCCTTACTCTGCGGCATCAAACCTTGCAGGGCCAATAACTTCTCCTCCCACTGATGCCCAACAAGGCCATCCTCGGCTACATGTGTAGATGGAGCCATTGATCTGTCCATGTCTACCCATTGGATAGTGGTTTAGTCCCAGGGAGTTTTGCAAGCCTTTTTAACTGCTTCAGTTCTTTAACTCCCCCATTAAAGACTCCGTTCTCAGTTCAGTGGTTGGCTGTGAGCATCTGCATGCTTTGGCAGAGCCTCTCAGGAGACAGCTATCTCAGGATCCTGTCAGCAGGTATTTCTTGGCATCAGCAATATTGTCCAGGTTTGGTGGCTGTATAAGGGATGGATCCCCAGGTAGGGCAGTCTCTGGATGGCCTTTCCTTCAGTCTCTGCTTCAAACTTTGTCTTTATATTTCCTCCTGAGATAATTTTTGTTCCCCCTTCTAAGGACTGAAGTAAATGCACTTTAGTCATCTTTCGTGAGTTTCAAGAGGTCTGTGAATTTTATCTTGGTTATTCTAAGCTTTTGGACTAATATACCGTTATCAGTAAGTGGAAACCATGGGTACATATTTTGTGATTGGGTTACTTCACTCAGGATGATATTTTCTAGATTTACACATTTATCTAAAAATTCCATGTAGTCATTGTTTATAATAGCTGAGTAGTACTCCATTGTGTAAATGTACCATGTTTTCTGTATCCATTCCTCTGTTGAAGGACATCTGAGTTGTTTCCAATTTCTGGATATTATAAATAAGGCTGCTATAAACATAGTAGAGCATGTGTTATTGTTGTATATTAAAGCATTTTTCTTCAGTATATGCCCAGGAATGGTATAGCTGGGTCCTCTGTTTTTCTTTTTATTTTTTTTGTTTTTGTTTTGTTTTGGTTCTTTCATTTTTGTTTCTTTGTTTGTTTTATCAGTGCCATTTAAAACAAAAGCTTAGTAATAGAACTTTGGTAATGAGAGAGAGGAAATGGTCACTGCCTTATACAAACACTTCATGACATATATGCTTAGAGAGAGTCAGGATTATATTCTTTGTTAATGTTAGTGTCATAAAATAACATGAGCAATTCTATGTTGAAGTATTGTAATAACTTGAAAATCCTTATAAGAATCTGGTTTATGAAATAATATGTTAAGCTAAAATTATTTCATAATTTGCTTTGTATAAAATTATAGAATAAAATGGAAATATTTTTCTTTAATCAACTTTACTAATTTATAACAATTAAAATTGCCATTCAAAGAAATTGACTTTCCCAGACTTTCCATTAAGAGAAAAAATTTTTTAAATCTACTATTAAATGCATAAACTGTCTTGATTGAAGGTGTTAAAAATGACATACCTGAGCACAAATAGTTAGGTACTACATTCAGCCATTGATTATATATCCTGATAATATTCTTTGTACTACACAATTTTAAAATATCAATAGCCATTGGCTTTGATTATTCCTCACTGGCAGAACATTTGTCTAGATTATATATGATATTATGTTCCACTCAATGGAACCAACAAGAAACATCAATTTATCAATAATGGATACAATAGCCCACGATATAACTCATAGAATTTAGTGAGGTCATTAAAAGATGTTAATTGTTTTGTTTTGTTTTTTTAATTTGGTAACTTTAATTTTATATTGTACTGAGAAAGACTGTAGGATGACTAAATTAAGTTTTGTGAGGTATTATTTCAGGTGCTCCCCATTACACTGAGATTTTCTAAATCTCACTTGACAGTACTCTCCTAAAATATTAGACATTTCTAAAAGTTGAGTTGACTCTTTTGTGCAATCTACCTCTCGAATTTACTTCGCCTCTTTGCAGTTCTTTTACTTCCTGCATCTAGTCATGGCAACTATCATTCTCTGTCTTTCAAAGTTTAATTGTTTAGAGATTTAGGTATCAATGAATTTATAGAGGTTTGTCTGAATACTAACACCCTATGAGTGAGAAAAACAGTCCAAAGTTTACTCAACAGATCGACACTTATAATTTATTTTGTCTCTAGGTAATTATGATTCATGCAGCAACAAATACCTACTGAATAAGCTCGTTTTATGTCTTTTAAAAATAAACAGGAGCATAAATCCACGTCATGATTTCCACTTTTAATTCTTTTAAGGCATCTCCATAATACATTTTAATGTGCATGCTAATTTAATTATAATCTTTCTTTTTTTTTCTTTTTTTCTTACCACTTTATTTTTAAAAAAGAGGGATTGATGTACAGATTTTTAAAGGCATTTTGGCATAAAATTATATGAATATTTTTGTCACTACTTAACTCTCTTAGAGGTTTGATAGCGTGAATTGAAATCCCACTAGTTACCATAAGCATGAAGTACATGTAGGACAGAATGTAACATAAAAACAGATCTCTTGTTGAGTATAGATTAAGCATAATAATCTGTGAATACCCAAAATTGCTACAAGGCTATTATCTTAGCTCTTAGATTATTAATGATTTAAGGTCCAGGTGTACAACACTCTGAGAGGGTGCTATACATTTATTTATTTTTTCTAAAAAGGACTTGGGCTTTCTTTTCTTCTTCTTCTTTTTTTCTTTTTTTGCCTTTGATTTCTTAAGTTTCATATAGCCTGTGAGTTGTTTCTGGGGTGTTCAGAGATTTTTGGGGTTAGTATCCAATTATCAGTTACTGCATATTATGCCTGTTCTTTTGTGACTGGGTTATCTCACTCAGGATGATATTCGCTAGATGCATCCATTTTCTTAAGAAATTTTTAAAGTCATTGTTTCTGATAGGTGAGTGGTACTCCATTGTGTAAATATACCAAAATTTTTGTATCCATTCATCAACTGAAGAACATCTGTGTTCTTTCCAGCTTTTGGCTATTATAATTAGGGCTGCTATGAATCTTTGTTTTTAAACATAATCTTTTTTCATCATTTTAAACTTTTTCATGAATAAACAACTGTATTCAGAGCTTCAAATAATGTATTTGTTGAGGATTAAGAAAGGTCAGGTGGGGAAAGTTCTCATGAGTTCATGCTGTATATAATAGGAAGGATAAGTCAAGCGTGACAAAATAATGATTTTTTTCAAAACATCATTGTGATGGCTATTCCTGAATTTCAAATTTACTACATGTGAAATGAACTACACAAGAAATAGAGGGCACAGCTGTCATCCAGATCTTGAGGCCGAAGACACCAGATTCTAACCTGGATCCTGATGTAGAGGTTTCCAGGCATAGTGGTCATAAAAAAAAAATTAGACCCAAGTATGTACATGCCTTTAATCCCAGGAGACTTTAGCAAACAGATATCTGAGTAAAGTTCAGCCTGAAAAAAGCAAGTTTCTGATCTATCTTTATTCTGAGTCACACCTCCTGCTGAAGGCCTGCATAAGGACACTAGAAGAAAGACTCACTCTCTATGCCTGCTTGTGTTCACTTACCTGTAATTTCGTTAGAACCTACCTCTTTAGGATTCAAGCTTATACAGAGGACCAGGTGAGACAACTAGCTTCATGGAATGAGCAACTATTGGATGTTGGGATGTCACATTCACAGCTACCCATTGTTGGGTTAGGTAGACTACATGCTTAAGTCATTACAATAAATTGCATTGATATATAAAGATATATCTCTATATATTGATATATAGATATAGATATAGATATAGATATAGATATAGATATAGATAGATATAGATAGATATATTCATAAATTGTGTAACTCTAGAGACCCCTGACTTGTATAAAAATTTTAAACAGGATTGGTTCTAGAATTGCAGAAATATAGGGAAAAAACTTTTAAGAATCTGGAACTTGATTAATAATCTGCCAGCATTTATAACTACAAGAACCTGTCCAGACATTTTCCTGGAAGCTCAGAAAATATGGAAAATGGAGGCAAGTAATAAAAATGATTTTGTTAGTTTGTTGCCTTTAGTATCTCTGGACAAATTGGTCAAAAAAAGAATGAGTTGTATTATAAAATTGAACTGCTCCAGATACAAATAGTACCCTCAGCACCAACTTTTCCAATAATGCCTTTTTCACCTGTGGAAATTAATCCTTCATTGTCTGATAAACTGGCAGTGACTTTCTTTGAAGAAAATGATGGGCAAGATATTTTTTTCAAGATATGGTCAAGTTGACAACCAGGAATAGCTATTATCGTGTCCTACATTTTTATCTGGTTCTTTCATACTTTCTATCTACTTCTCTGCAGGGTTCACTTGGTTCTGAGGTGAATGATTTGATGACAATATTCCATTTAGGGCTGAATTTCAACAGTCTCTATTTGGTCTCCATATTTGTTCTCATCTGCTATTGGGTCTTTGGTCTCCATTTTTGTTCTCATCTGCTACAGGTAGAAGTTTCTCTGGGGATTATTTAATATGGCACTGATCTATGCGGGTAGCAGAATATAGGTTCTAAGTTTAATGTGGTATTCTGAGAAGGATAACCTTGCAGATACTAGATTGGAGAGGAGATTCTGAGTTTATTGAGGTATACAGAATATGGTTATAAATAATATTTACGTAATTTCTTTGTTTCTTTCCTTTCTTCTCTGTGTCTCTCTGTTTCTCTCTGTTTCTCTCTCTCTCTCTCTCTCTCTCTCTCTCTCTCTCTCTCTCTCTCTCTTTCTCTCTCTTTCTCTCTCTCTCTCTCTTCCTCTCTCTCTCTCTCTCTCTCTCTCACACACACACACCAGTATTATTTTGATTTTCTTCATGTTCTTGGGCTACCTCGTCTCAAATTCTTGGTCACACTGTGTTGGGCATGCATTCAATCTCATGGTGTGGACATTATTCTGATCAATTACTAATTGATTGCTCCCACAATGTTAGTGGCATCAGTGCCATTCAAGCATATCTTTGTAGATAAATAATCTGTGTCTGGCTTTCTGTTGACATTTTGCTTTTTGATATCTCAAAAATACCTTCTTGTAATAAAGATTATATAACTCAGGAGAGAACGCTCTATGTAGGTACCGCCTTGCCAGCTCCATGTGTTCCTGCAATGGGGCCTTGCTGACAGGCTGTGTTGGTCAATCTATAGTCATCTAAGAGTCTGTGTTATTTCGGGATTATTTTCAGGGTTCTTTTCACTAGCAACATGGAGGTTGGTCTGCAAATCAGGAACATGATGACCAATGTTGTACAAGAGTTTTTATGAAACATGTAGCCTTAGATCACGAAAGAAAAAATCCAAGGGATTTGAAAAATTGGTTGCAGTTCATTGACAGTCTGTGAACATGGAGTTCTGCTTGGGTTGTATATAGTGGTGAATGTTCAAGATTATTTCTATATTTTACTTACTTAGATACTATGTTTATCTAAAGTATGCAGTCCATTGTAATTGGATTGGATGACATTGTAAGTATAAACATGTTCTCTCTATGTTTATCATCCTTTTTTCTTAACTCTGTATTATACACATACATGTTCTAGATCTCTCATCTGGATTATTTATCACTTGGGACATTTTTTTCCTGTGATGATGTTACTTGTCTTTTTTCTGTCAAACAACAAGCTGTTGAGATTAATAGTTTCCATCTTTCTGAATTAATGCTTTTTTCCACCTAACATTTTTAAATATTGCTTTATTAAATATTGATATGATGTTTTGACAAAATTTATCTCGACTTTAGCATAAAATGTAATTGTTTAAGGTTATAAACATGTAAGCTCTACAGCAGAAAATGTAAAATTAGAAAAATATAACATAACTAAATACATAAGAAGAGTGCATATAAAGCAAATACTTCCAAGAAGAGTAGAGAGAAGAAAATAATCAAACTCAGAACTGAAACTAGGCAAGTAGAAACAAAAAGAACTATACAAAGAATCAACAAAACCAGGAGCTGGTTCTTTGAGAAAATCACAAAAAGTTGATCAACCCTTAGCCAGGCTAACAAGGGCACAGAGACAGTATCTAAATTAACAAAATCAGAAATTAAAGGGGACACATAACAACAGAAAATGAGGAAACTCAAGAAATTGTCTGATCCTACGAAAAGAACTACATTCAACAAAATTGTAAAATCAAGAGGAAATGGACAAGTTTCTAGAGAAATACCAGGTAACAAAATTAAATCAGGATCCGATAAGCAATCTAAACAAGCCCATAACCTCTACAGAAATAGAAGTGGTCATCAAAGCCTCCCAAACAAAAAATGCCCAGGACAAGTTGGATTCAGTGCAGAATTCTATCAGACTTTCATAGAAGATGTAATAACAATAATGTCCAAACTATTGTAAAAAATAGAAGGAACACTACCCAACTCATTCTATGAAGCCACAATTACACTCATACCTAAAGGAAACAAAGACCCTACAAAGAAAGAGAACTTCAAACAACTTTCCATCATGAACATTGATGCAAAATTACTAAATAAAATTCTTGCAAACCGAATTCAAGAACACATCAAACTGATCATTCACCATGATCAAGTAGGCTTCATTGTAGGGATGCATGGAAGATTCAGTATTTGGAAATCCATCAAAGTAATCCACTATATAAACAAATTCAATTTAAAAAAAAAAAAAAAAAAAAAACATGATCATCTCATTTGATGCTGAGAAAGCATTTGACAAAATTCAATAGCCCTTCATGTTAAAAGTCTTAGAAAGAGCAGGAATTCAAGGCCCATGCTGAAACATAGTAAAAACATTATGCAGAAAACCAGAAGCAAACATCAAACCAAATGGTGAGAAACTTGAAGTAATCCCACTAAAATCAGGGAATAGAAAAGACTGTTCACTCTCTCTCTCTACTTGTTCAATGTAGTACTGGAAATCCTGGTCAAAGCAATCAGAGAGTAAAAGAAAGTTAAAGAGATACAAATTAGAACAGACATAATATGCAGTCACTGATAGTGGGATGCTAACCCCAGAGGCTTGCACTCCCCCAGAAACAACTCACAGACTGTATGAAGTCCAAGAAATAAAAAAACAAAACAAAACAAAAAAATATTTACAAAACAAGAAAACTTTAACTATTTCCATGTTACATTTTGTTTTACATGTACTTTAGCTCATTGTAATTATTAAGTTTTTAAGGCATACAATCAAACCTTGAAAAAAATCAAGTACTGACTAAAAATATATTCATATAATTTTATAAAAAAATTATGTTAAAATCTGAAAAAAGTACTGACAAAAATGTATAATTTTAAGCAAAAAATATTTAAAATATGTACATTTATCTTTGTTTTGTAAAATAAAGTTGTTTAAAAAAAAGAAAAATAGAAGTAAAAATTTTTGCAAATAATATCATGGTATACTTAAGTGACCTCAAAATTTCCACCAGAGAGCTCCTACAGCTAATAAACAATTTCAGCAAAGTGTCTGGGTATAAAATCAACTAAAGCAAATTAGTCTTCCTCTACTCAAAGAATTAATAGTATGAGAAAGAAATGGGAACTAAATAGGAAAATGACATCTTTCCCAATAGTTACAAACAATATGAAATTTCTTGGTTTGACCCTAACTAAGCTAGGAAAAGATATATATGGAAAGAACTTCAAGCCTGTGAAGAACAAAAATAAAGAAAATCTCAGAAGATGAAAAGATTTTCCATGTTCATAGATTTAAAGGATCAATATTGTAAAAACATGGCCAATATCCCTAAAGGAAATATAGATTCATTGCAATCCCCATCAAAATTCCATCTCATTTCTTCATAGAGTTAGAAAGAGCAATTTGCAAATTCGTGTGGAATAACAAAAAATCCAGGATATTGAAAAATATTCTCAACAATAAAGAACTTCCTGGGGACTCACTCTCCCTGACCTCAAGTTATATTACAGATCAAAAGAGATAAAAAAAAAGAAACCTGCATGGTATTCATACAGAGACAGACAGGTAGATAAGGGCAACAGAACTGAAGACCTAGAAAAGAACCCACACACCTATGGTCACTTGATCTTTGACAAAGGAGCTGAAAACTTTCAATGGAAAAAGAACAACCTCTTCAACAAATGGTGCTTGTTAAACCAGTGATTAGCATGCATCAAAATGCAAATTGATCCTGATCCTTTCTTATCTCCTTGTAAAAATCTCAAATCCAATCGGATCAAAGATCTCCACATAAAAGCAGGTACTGAAACAAATAGAACAGAAAGTGGGGAAAACTTAGAATGCATACACTCAGGGGAAATTTTCCTGAATAGAGAACCAGTGGCTTATGCTCCAAAATGCAGGTTGGACAAATGAAACCTCATGAAATTGCAAAGTTTCTGTAAGGCTAAGGACATTATCAAAAGGCAAAACAGCAGCCAGCAGATAGGGAAAGTGTCTTTACCATTCTATATCAGACAGAAGGTTAATATCCAATATATACAAAGATCACAAGAAGTTAGACTTTAGAGAATCAAATAATCCTCTTTAAAAATGGGGCACCGAGCTTAACAAAGAATTTTAAACTGAGGAATACTGAATGGCTGAGAAGAACCTAAAGATGCTCAACATCTCTAGTCATCGGGTTAATGCAAATCAAAAATAAAATAAAATAAAAATAAAAACCCTAAGATTCCAACTCATACCAGTCAGAATCTTAAAATAAAAAACACAGGTGACAGCAGATTAGGACAAGGATGTGGAGAAAGAGGAACACTTCCCCATTTTTGGTTGAATTGTAGGCTGTCACAACCACTCTAGAAATCAGTCTAGTAGAACCTCAGAAAATTGGACATAGAACCCAGCTATTCCACTCCTTAGCATATATTCAAAAGAAGCTCCAACATATAAGAAGGATATATGCTCCAGTATGTTCATAGCAGCCTTATTTATAATAGGCAGAAGTCAAAAAGAAACCCAGATATTTTACAGCAGATGAGTGGATATAGAAATTGTGGTACATTTACACAATGGAGTATTTCTCAGCTATTAAACAAATTCATGAAATTCCTAGGCAAATGGATGGAACTCAAAACTAGCATCCTAAGTGAAGTAACTGAGTCATAAAAGAGCACACATGTATCAGTATCACTGATAAGATTATACTACCCCCAACAGCTCTGAATACTCAAGAAACTATTCATAGACCTTATGAAGCTCAAAAAGAAGGAGGCCAGATTGTGGATGTCTCAGTCCTTCTTAGAAGTAAGAACAAACCACTCATTGGAAGAAATAAAAGGTCAAATAAAGGAGCAAGAATTAAAGAAATGATAATTCAGAGAATGCCTCACCTTCGAATCCAACCAATATGCAGCTACCAAACCCAAGCACTATTGCTAATGCCAAATAGTGCATACTGGCAGGTCCTGATATGGATGCCTCTTCAGAGGATCTACCAGAGTCATTCAGATATAGTTGTGGATGCTTGCAGCTAACCATAGGACAGAACATGGGGACCAAAATTAACGAGCAAGAGAAACTTGGCTTAATGAGCTGAAAAGGTTTGCAACCTCATGGGAAGAACAACATTATCAACCAACTAAACCACCCTGAACCTCCATGGACTAAAACACCAACCAGTGAGCACATGTGGAGAAAACTATGTCTCCAGTTGCATATGTAGGAGAGGAAAACACTGTCTGGCATCAATGGGATAAGAGACTTTTGGCCCAATAAAGACACATTTTCTCAATGAAGGAGAATTCCAAGGCACTGAGGTTGAGGAGTGTTGGAAGAGGGAGTATACTCATGGAAGCACATGGTTGGGTATGGTTGATGGGCATGTGGGGGGGATAATATATGAGATATAATTACAGACAATATCCAAAAAATAATTTTAAAAAGAAGAATGCATTTAGATCCAGTATATTAAATTTTATCCCAAATTATTATTTATTATGACCAAGTACATTTTACAAAGCAAGAATATCTTAAGATAGCAATATATACAAATTCATATGTATATATCTATAAGTATATGTGAGTGATTGTACCAGTTTTATGACAAGAAATTTTCAAATTATGTACACCATTTGTTGAATAGGCTTCCTTTTTCCATTGAATGTTTACAGCTCCTTTGTCAAAAATCAGGTGAACATATATGTGAGGGATTGGACCTTCTATTCTATTCCATTGATCCACATGCCTATTTCTGTACCAGTACCATGCAGTTTTTAGCAAAATACCAAGTGAAATTACATATTGCTCTTTCAAACTCAATGAAGTATTGGGTTGGTATTTTGATGGGGATTGCATTGACTCAGTAGATTGCTTTTGGTAAGATGGACAGTTTTAAACTATTGATCCTTCTTATCCATGAGCATGGGATATCTTTCCATTTTCTGAGATCTTCCTCGATTTCCTTCTTTAGAGATTTGAAGTTCTTGTCTTACAAGTCCTTCACTTGCTTAGTTAGAGTCACACCAAGTTATTTCATATTGTTTGTGACTATTGTGAAGGGTATTTTCTCCCTAATTTCTTTCCCCATATCTTTGTCCTTTGAGTAGAGGAAGGCTACTAATTTGTTTGAGTTAATTTTATATCTAGCCACTTTGCTGAACTTGTTTATCAGCTGTAGGAGTTTTCTGTTGGAATTTGTGGGGTCGCTTAAGTACACGATCATGTCATCTGCATAAGTAATGTTTTTACATCTTCCTTTCCAATTTGTATCCCTTTGATTTACTTTTGTTATCTGGCCAGGACTTCTACTACTAAGTTGAATAGGTAGGAGGAGAGTGGGCTACCTTGTCGAGTCCCTATTTTTAGTGGAATTGCTTCAAATTTCCCACCGTTAAGTTTGATGTTGGCTCTTGGTTTGCTGTATATTGCTTTTATAATGTTTAGCTATGGACCTTGAATCTTGTTCTATCCAAGGCTTTTAAAATGAAAGGGTGTTGAATTTTGTCAAATGCTTTCTCAAAATCTAGTGAGATGACCATGTTGTTTTTTTTTTCTTTGAGTTTGTTTATATGGTGGATTACATTGATGGATTTCCATATATTAAACCATCCATGCCTCCCAGGAATGAAGCCTACTTGACCATGGTGAACGATCATTTTCATGTGTTCTTGGATTCGGGTTGCAAAGATTTTGTTGAGTATTTTTGCATCAATGTTAATAAATGAGATTGGTCTGAAGTTCTTTTTCCTTGTAGGGTCTTTGTGTGGTTTAGGAACGAGGGTTATTGTAGCCTCAAAAAATGAATTAAGTAGTGTTCCATCTGATTATATTTTGTGGAATAGTTTGGATAGTATTGGTATTATTTCGTTAATAAATGTCTGATAAAATTGTGCACTAAACCCATCTGGACCTGGGCCTTTTTTGGTTAAGAGGCTTTCGATGATTGCTTTTATTTTATTAGGTGTTATATGATTTTTTAGATGGTTTACCTGGTCCTGGTTTAACTTTAATATCTGTTATTTGTATAGGAATTCATCCATTTCTTTGAGATTTTCCATCTTTTTGAGTATAAGATTTTATAGTAGGATCTGATGTTTTCTTGAATTTCCTCAGTTTCAGTTGTTACGTCCCCACTTTCATTTCTGATTTTCTTAATTTGGATACCCTCTCTTTGCCCTCTAGTTAGTCTGGCTAAGGGCTTATCTATCTTGTTAATTTTCTCAAAGAACCAATATTGGTTTTATTGATTCTTTGAATGGTTCTTTTTGTTTCTATTTGGTCTATTTCTGCCCTAAGTTTGATTATTTCTTGCCGTCTACTCCTATTGGGTGTATCTGATTTTTTTTTGTTCTAGAGCTTTCAGCTGTGCTGTCAAGTTGCTGGTGTATGCCATGAGGTGCTGAGAAGAAGGTATATTCTTTTGTTTTAGGATGATATGTTTTGTAGATATCTATTAATTCCAGTTGCATCATAACCTCTGCTAGTTTCACAGTGTTCTTGTTCATTTTCTGTTTCCATAATTTGTTCAGTGGTGGGAGTGGGGAAATTATGTCTCAAACTATTATTTTTAGGACGCAATACATGTTTTGAGCTTTTGTAGGGTTTCTTTTATGAATATTGGTGCTTTAGTATTTGGAGCATATATGTTCAGGATTGAGAATTCCTCCTGACAAAGTTCCCCTGTAATGAGTAAAAAGTGTTTTTACTTTGCTTTTTTGATAACTTTTGGTTGAAAATCTACTTTATTTGATTTTATAATGGCCACTCCAGTTTGTTTCTTGCGGCCATTTGCTTGGAAGTTTTTTCCCAACATTTTACTCTGAGATAATGTCTGATTTGTCTCTGACATGAGTTTCCTGCATGCAGCAAAATGCTGGTTTTGTTTGTGTATCCAGTCTGATAGTCTATATCTTTTTTATTGGGGAATTGAGTCCATTTATGTTAATAGATATCAAGGAATAGTGGTTGTTGTTTTCTGCTACTTTTGCGTTTGGAGTTTGAATTGTGCCTGTGTGTCTTTCTTCTTTTGGTTTTCTAGCTTTGGAGTTTTCTTGTTTTTGACAGGATGTAGTTCCCCTCATTGTATTGGGTTTTCCACCTATATTTATTTATAGTGCTTTGTTTTTGGTCATAAATTCTGAAAATTTATTTTTTTCTTGGAATATCTTAATCTCTAAATCTATGGTGATTGAGTGTTTTGCTGGGTATAGCAGCTGGGGCTGACACTTTTGCTCTCTTAGGGTCTGCATGATGTCTGTCCAGGCTCTTCTTGCTTTCATAGTCTCTGTTGAGAAATTGGTCATGATTTTGATTGGTCTGCCTTTATATGTTTCCTGACCTTTTTCCCTTATTGCTTTCTGTACTCTTTCTTTGCTTTGGGCACATGGCATTGTGACTATAATGTTTCAGGAGCAATTTCTTTTCTGGTCCAATTATTTAGAGTTCTGTAGGCTTCTTTTATGCTAATGGTCATCTCTTTCTTAAGGGTAGGGAAATTTTCTTCTACAAGTTTGTTGAAGATATATACTGTGCCTTTTAGTTGATATTCTTCACCCTCTTGTATTCCTACTATCCTTAGGTTTGGTCTTCTCATTGTGCCCTGTATCTCCTGGATATTTTGGGTTAGGAGCATTTTGGTTTTTACATCTTCTCTGACTGTTTTGTCTATGTTTTCAATGTTGTCTTCGGCCCCTGAGATTCTCTCTTCCTTCTCTTGTAGTCTGTTGGAAATGCTTGCATCTTTGACTCCTGATTTCTTTTTTAGGTTTTCTACCCCTTTGGGTTTCTCTTTTAGTGTTTTCTTTTTTGTGTCTATTTCCATTTTAAATTCCTACTTCCATTATTTCATCTCTTTGGTTCTGTTTTCCTCTAGTTCTTTCAGTTCTTTGACTGTTTTTGTTTCCTCTTTAAAAGCTTCTAATTCTTTATGCTTTTCCTCCGTTCTTTTTTAAGGATCTCTATCATCATCAAAAGGTATGATTTCAGGTCTCAGTCTTCTTTATCTGGAGTGTTTGGCATTCTGCTCTTTGCTGTGATGGGAGAGCTGGGTTCTAGTGTTGCCAGGTTGTCTTGGTTTCCCTGGGGTACGTTCTTTAGCTTTCCTCTTGCCATCTTGCTGTCAGTGATTGGTTCTCACCTTTCCCTTGTACCTGGCCTGTGTCCCTGGATTTCTGTGTGTTCCTGGTGGCAGATGTCTTGAGGGCCTCTTCTACACCCATATGCCGCTGGCTAGGAATAGACATTCCAATGCCAGGTTCTTGGTTCCCTGAACCAAATGTGGTGGGGGACGCACTTTCTGCGGGTTTTGCAGAGATCTCTCTGTGCCCAGGCTAATAGGAATGCCTTCTCACCAGGGCTGTGTCACTGGATCTCAGCTCTTCCTGGTGGTGAAAGGCCTGAGTACCTGTTCTGCACCCAAAGGCTGGTGGCTGGGAACAGACAGCCCAAGGCCAGTTTCCTGGTTCCCTGAACCATGTGTGGGGAGCGCATATTTTGTGTGCTCAGCAGAGATCTCTCTGCTTCCCAGTTACTTGGAACGCCTTTTCACCAGGTCTCTGTCCCTTCATCTCCCGGTTAAACCTTTTAATGACATTTTATACTTTGCCTGAAACTTGAAAAAATTATCAGGGAAAAATATTATTAGCCAGTAGATGTCTTGAAGAGAAGGAAGCACATCATTATTCAGTGTTGTTTTATCTGTAAACAGCGGAAATAGATAGTGAAACAAATCAATTATTTCGTGATGAATCTTATTAATTTACAAAATAATAATTTTTACTTCAGCACACACAAATATGAGTATTAGATATCTTATAAGTTGTGGATATGAATGGATAAAATTCTTGATATTGAAAGCCAAGGAATGAACAAAACTGAAAGAAATCAATAAAGAAATGAGTTATACAAGGGCCCAGATCACCAAGGGTATATTTCATATACATCACAACATGTATGAAATATTATAAAACAAGCACAACCAATCATCTGGAATGCACAGAGACACAAGGAACACATGATTTAATATTCTTCTGTTGGATTCTATAGCACATTTTGAATGATGTATTTGATAATAATAAATGCCCTTTTCCAGTGTCAATGACATAAAGATACATTATGTATTTAATGATTAAATATATCTTAGGGAAATAAAAATGTAGCTTGTATTTTAGTATGATAAAATGACAGGTTACTAATAAAAACAAAAACAATAATATTAATTATTAATGTTCTCAGTAGAAATAAAACTCAAGAGAAATGGTCATACATGGATGTTTGGATGCACACAGGTTATCCTTGTGTGACTGCTTTTTAAGTTTGTTTCACAAAGACAAAGGTGACATCTCCAAAGATACAGATAAGAATAAAGAGAGTTATTTATAAAGCTTTACATGGAACACTTTGTTTCTTTGCTTGAGGAATAAATATGTAGTGAGTATTTCTCCTTTTATCTTCACAATATGGTTATCAAGTGTGTACAATTCACCTTCCTTTAAACAAACAAAACACAAGAAAGTCTCTTTATCTGAAAATATATAAAATATATTTTTCTATCTCTGTTTTACATTTATATCTCTTGCTCTTTTTCACAGCGAGAGTATTCCAGTAGTGTGAATATACAAGAGCAGTTCTGACATTTGGTTGATAAGATTTGCATTAAAATATATTTACAGAAGTAATGTGTAGCAAGTAGATAGCTCTTCACAACCTTTATTATTTTGAAACACAGTTGCTTCATGAATAAAACTTACTGAAATGCCTGCCAAGAAAAGCAATTCTAAATAGGAGGCAAAAAAAGGTAAGGAATACTGTAAATAATTGGTTTCATAGAGCTGAGATAAAGTCGAGAATCAAAGGTGGCATAAAAATTCATGGTTTATGAACCTATATATATTTTGCATAAAGTGTCATATGCAAATATCAGCCATTAATATCATTTTATTTGACAACTATTGTTTATGTATTCTTGTAGGCATATAAAACATTGGTGTTCCATAATTTTAACCTGAAAGTTAACAAAACTGAGTCTAAGAGTTGCTCTGAGTCATATTCTATCTTAATTTATGTGAGACACACAGAAATCATTTCCTATGATAGAGTGTTCTTCTACCTGTTGACATTTCTCAAATATGATATTTCATGTTAACAAGGAATCAAGTTCTAGCTAACTTAAAGTGTTACGTGACTTATGTCAGATGTCATCCTTGAACTCCTATGCATTAATTTTTATAAGATTTATCTTCAAGTTAAGCTGTAAGGCAACTTTCAGAAGTTGAGTCAATGGTTTTGTATTTTTGCAAGTCTAAGGATATATTCCCTCAGCCATATTTACTAGGCAGCACCTCTGCATATATGCTGTGTCCTCTGCCCTCTGGTTGCTTTATTTTGGTGCAGAATATGTTTCTCATGATGTCTTTCAAATCACTATGTAGCCTCTGATTTCCATTCACCCCATGCCTTTGTGATTGCCTCGTCTCTATTTGTCAGGATACCTCCAAGTCTAGCTTAATCTTTGAAGTAACATTTCTACTAATAAGTATGTTCATATTTCAACATTTGAATTATAGTATATTAATAGAAAATATGGCAAGAAATATGTTGAAAAGAAGTCCAAGTAATTTAAATTGTCTTGCAATTAATGTTTGTGTTCATAAATACAGTGAACAATATATAACCTGTAAATATTGTGTTGTCCTTACAAAAAAAATTGAAGTTAGGTGAAAAAAAAAATGGACTCTTTTTTAAAACAAATATATTTTGAGGAAAAATAATCTTCTATGTGTGAAAATATATTTGGGTAATAGAAAAATTTCAACATTAGCAAAGTTACAAACTCTGGGAGTAGAGCAAGGTATACAGAATTTAATCCTGTACCAATAATTTCCATAGATTCATTCATTAAAATGCCATTTTGTTCAATGCTTGCCTGATATTTCATATTGTTGCTACTTGCCATTATTTACACAGAAAAATAACTTGACTCACAGTAAGGTCATGGTGAACATGTACCCTATTATGTTCTGTATGAGGTTTGTTAATCTTAAGAAGTTCCTCAGTGTTTTAGGAAGGACCCAGTAACTAAAGGTAAATATAAAATGTAATGTCTAAAATGGCTTCAATCATGGCTGACTGTAATAAAAAAAGATATTTAAAAAAATCTGGTACTGAGTTACTCCCTGCCTTTGACTATTTTTGTTCCTGGATCTCTCTCTCTCTCTCTCTCTCTCTCTCTCTCTCTCTTTCTCTCTCTCTCTCTCTCTCTCTCTCTCTCTCTCATACACACACACACACACACACACACACACATACACCACATACACACATACACATAGACACACACACACGGACGTACACACACATCCTTTATATTTTAATATGCCTTAAAAAGCACAACAACAGCTGTGTAACCACCTACCCTCCATGCTGTTAGAATATATTACTGATATCTGCAAGTTACTACTCACTAATATCTGTGTTCCATTTGCAGTGATCTTACCTCCAATTGTGAAGTTCTTTGGGCCATGTTCTCTTGGTCTTTAGCCCATGTCAACTCCCCTTCTCCCTCCATCATGTTCTTCTCTATCCCATGGTAACTGTTTTCTCGCTCTCCTCTTCATGGTTCCAAGTCCCAGAAACCTAAACCACACCCTAGTAACTTCTCCCCAACTTTTAATAATGGCAAGTTTATTTACCAATAAGAATTAACTGGGGACAGAGTCTGTCAGTGTCTTAAATTCAGACTTATCTTTGGGGTAGTTTTCAGGAGACAATTAGCATTGTAATACAAGCAGAATTAGGCCAAACCACTAGATTTCTACCTTTTTCCCAGTTAAAAAGGGTTGATTCTCTCAGAGATAAATTGAACAAAATTGTAACAAATAAAATTATGCAAATAATAAATATGGTATACATTTATAATATTTAGTCTATCATATTTTATAATTTAGAGGAAATGTTTTATTATCTATCCTAATTTGAAGAGTTTACAACTTTATACCTCCAATAATGTTGGATATCAAGTTGTATTCCAATCTGAAAACCTTCCTTTAAGATCTAGAACATCTTCTTTACTGTTAAACAATACAAATCCACTTGTGAGACTAGAACTAGTTTTTAATCCTGACAGAGATTTGAGAAGGAATTCTATATTTCCTGATTATGTAGAAAGTACAAAGACATGCCTTCAAAACCTTAAACAACTGGCTGAGACAGGCAACTACCTTGACAGTCCTTCATACTCCTTAGGATGCTGGAGTATCTTTTTTCAGCCTTCTCACCCAGAACATTTGCTGGACTTTAAGTAAAGCAGGGATTAGGAAGGACCTGATTATCCTGTCTTTTGGCAGAGTATAGAATTTGACTATCCTGCATCCATTTGTCGATTTTGGACACCATTCTCTCTGTAGAGGAAATTAGGGCATTTCTTGCCCAGTGGATGGCTTGCCTCAGTTGAAGCATAATGATGTTCAATATCGTCTTAGAGTTGGAATCAAGCAGACAAACAAAAAGATCATTAAATAATAGTAAAATATAAATGTGATGTTCTATAAATCTCTAATGGTTTTGAAGACCATCTATCTATATGTAACACAACTGAATTTTTATACATTTATTATTCTTAGGTATTTACTATTTAAACCACCTTGAAAACAGGTTATTATAATTTGCTAAATTAGAATCTAACATGACAATGAGTTTACTAACTATTACCTTGTATTGCTTAATCATCCTAAACAGTCTTTAATATCACCTAGTTGAATAACTGGGTGTAAGTATTGTATTCTTTCATTTTTTGAATCATTTCTAAATTTATTTCTTAATTGTTTTTATTTTATTTTCTTAGTTTTAATATTTAATAGGATATTCTCAGCCTTTTACATTTCAGATGTTACACCCTTACCCCAATTCCATCCCACATCTCCCTCTAATTGCCTCCATGAAGGTGCTACCTCTCCTAACCACTTTCTCCCACTTCAGCATCTTGGCATTCCTCTACTCTTGGAAAATGAGCCTTCACTGGTACAAAGGCCTCTTCTTCCATTGATTCCAGAGAATGGTATCCTCTGCTGCATATGCATCTGGGGTCTTTCTATGTGAACTCATTAGTTGGTGTTTTATTCCCTGGGATCTGTGGTGGGTTTGGTTAGTTGATATTTTTTTTTCTTCCCATGAGGATGCAGACCTTTTAAACTCCTTCAGTCTTTACACTAGCTTCTTCATTGGGGTCCCCATATTCAGTCTGATGGTTAGCTGCAAGCATCCTCCTCTGTATCAGTATGGCTCTGTCTAAACCTCTGAGGAGGCATCCATATCAGGTTCCTGCCAGTAAGCACTACTTGGCATCAGCAATAGTGCTTGGGTTTGGTGGTTTCATATGGTGTGGATCCCAGGTGAGACAGTCTCTGGATGATCTTTTCCCCAATCCCTGCTTCTCTATTTGTCCCTTGATTTTCTCCCATGAGTGTTTTGTTCTCCCTTCTAAGAAGGACTGAGGCATGCACCTTCTGGTCTTCCTTCTCTTTTCTATGAATTATTATATGGGTATTTAAAGCTTTTTTGGACTTGTATCTACTTATCAGTGAGTGTATACCATGAATGTTCATTTGTGATTGAGTTACCTCAGTCAGAACAAGAGCTTCAAGTTCCATCCTTTTGCTTAGGAATTTCATGAATTCACTGTTTTTAATAGCTGAGTAGTACTCCACTGTGTGTATGTACCACAATTTCTGTATCCATTCCTCTGTGCAAGGACATCTGTGTTCTTTTCAGCTCTGACTATTATACATAAGGCTGTTATGAACATGCTGTAACATGTGTTCTTGTTATATGGTGGGGCAACTTTGGGGTATATACCCAGAAGTAGAATAGCCAAGTCTCCAGGTAGTACAATGTTCCATTTTCTGAGAAACCACCAGATTGATTTTCAGAGTGGTTGTACTGAAGAGTAAAAGGTTGTCAAAGGACACTGATTTCTTGCCCTAGGGATTTCCTCTGCAGGAAATCACTCCCAGGAAATCCCTCCCAGGAAATCCCACTTTCTTGAGATTTGAGTTCCCAAAATACCACAGAAGGTCCGGATGACCTCTGTGGAATGTTCCAACACCCTAGGTGTGCCTGGGGGTGTACTGATAAAAATTGTATGATTCTTCCCCTTTGAATTTCCTCATTCCTCCTGTCCTCCCCCTCCTTTGTGATTTTTGCCTTTATAAGCCCGTTACAAGTTCAGGCCAGGGTCGAACTCCTCTACCCCTGCATGGTGTATGAGTCTCGACCCCAGCATGCTGGCCTGAGATCTCACTCTGTTTCACTTTCAATAAACTTCCTCATGCGATTGCAGCAAGTCTGGTCTCGGTGCCTCGCTGGGTGCGCGCCTCTCCTGAGATTTGAGTGAGGGTCTCCCTTCGGAGGTCTTTCAAGACAATAGTGATATTTAAAATCAAAATTACAAACTAATATTAAAAGTGCTATTTTTTGAAAGCATGCTCCAAATACTCTTCCATTTTCAGGTATGTGTTTGTGTTCATATGCCCATTTACATATAGATCTGTTGTTTCATTTTTCCTTTTCTTCTGACTGTTATGTTTCTGTATTAAACCAATCCCAGTAACATCAAAAAGTCTGCCCTTGTTAAATCTGCCATACACACATATCATACAACACCTGCTCTCTTATTTGCTACACTTTAGTAGCTTCTCCTTTGTTGTCCTTGTGTGAGTTTTGTATATTGTATCTCTAACTCATACTGTCAAATCATTTTCTGATTCATTACTTTGTCTGTTCTTCAATTAGATATCACTTTCAAACATCACTGCTTCCCTTTACAACCAAATCTTATCGTTTCAGAGATGAAGGTTTTCTACTAAGGATGTGTGTGTTTGCCAGGCAAATCATACTGTAATCCAGGAAGTCAGCATTCCATCTAGACTATATAGAAGGTATTTAGATATGATCCTTTACCAGAGATGACCTCTTACTGGATTAAAATTCTTTTCTGTTTGATGTCTAACTTAAGAAAGCAGAAAGGCCAGGACCAAACCACATTTTATTGTAAAGGAGACAGACCAAATCAAGAGTGATAGGAAAAAAAAATATTTGAGAAGAAATAAAAGAGACGAAGGTAAAATACAAAGAAGTCTTGCTTTTTAAATAAAATGCTCATTTTTCAAAATGATAAGCATTTTTTCCCACTGAAAGACTAAGATTAGAAAAAAAAGAGGAAAGAAGATCCAAATATATGAAATCAGAAATGAATTCAGACTGATACAGCAGAAATGAAAGGATGCATGGAGAATGTTATGAACCGTTTCACATCAACAAAACTTATATACTAGAAAATATGAAAATAGTATACATACAAATAATTTGGAAAAATAAATCATGGATAAATTTAAATGTAGAAAATTCTAATAATAGGTAAATTGGCTAAAGAAGTAGAGAGACTCTCATTTCTTCAAGATCTAATATCAGGTTGATATGCAGTTAAATTCTACAGATGATTTAAAGATATTTTACTCATTTTTAAATTATTAATAAACCTTGAAAAAAAGAATTAGTTTGAATTACTTCTATGATGTCAGAATGATCTCAGTACAAATTCAAAATATAAAACATTAAGGAAAAGTACAAAAAGTGTTCCTAATGAACACTGGCTGAACAAGAATTTGTAAATGGAATCAGAACAAACAAAATCCAACAGCATAATAAGAGGTTTTATAGCTATTAGATGTAATTTAATATGATTCTTTAATTAAATTAAGTCAATCTTGAATTTGTTAGTTCTAGTTTTTATAGAGCCATAAATCCCTAAAGATAGATAACATGAACATAGAAGTAGCACAGCCTGGGGAACAATTTGTCTAATAGGAAAGAGGAGAGTGGGTGGAGCGTGGGGGGTTTGCACTCAAACTGGATAATATAATGCACTTCTGGGAGGTATAAGAAAGGCTGAAAGGAAGCCTGTGAATCAAACCAGTAAGCAGAATTCTTCATAGCCTTTGTGTTAGTTCTGGCCTCTAGATGCCAGCTTGGAATTCCTGACCTCACTTCCTTTCATGTTTGTCTATAAATTGTAAGAGGAAATAAATCCCTTTTCTTCTCTAAGGGGCTTTTTTCATGGTGACAGCAACAGACAGTAAACTAGAAGATCAATGTTGTGTTTCTATTGTTCTCGATGTTTAAGATAACTTAAAATATAAAAGAAAAGGAATAGAAATTTTCAGATAATTATTTGATATTTTGACACATTCAGGGGATGGTGAGATTGTTCATTAGTTAGAACACCTGATGCTGTTAATAGGGACCTATATTTGATTTACAGTACCCATATGGTAGCTTACAACCACTCAATACTACCATTGCAGGGAATCTCTTGCTCTCTTTTGGTCTTTGCACTGCACTGCACAGGTATTCTACAAATACCATACAGTAGGCAAAATACACATAAATTAAACACAAATCTTAAAAGAGAAATCAACTCTGCAATTATTTTATTAATCTACAAGCTAGATAAAGTGTTCATGTAATGACTTTATGCCTTATTCATATATAGAAGTTGAATTTAGAAGAAACAAAAAGAATATTGAAGAATGCAGAATATGAAATTTTAATGAATTGTTGTTTGGAATTAATAAAAGCAAGTTTTGAACCCTGCTCTTAAAAAGTACTAAACTTGTGATTTTAAACAATTTAGTTAGGCTTTCTTAATATCAACCTCATTATTTATAAAGTGTAAAATATCTTTTGAAAGCCGGCTATATGATAAAGTTCTCGCCAAGAGGAAGTAATAGCTGTCTTTATTTTCAGAACTCAGGAAACAGAGGTAAGTGAATCTCTGAGTTTGAGGCCTGCCTGGTTAACAGAGAGTTTCTAGTCAGGAATCAAGGTCTACAGAAAGAACCCCATCTCTAAAATAGCAAAACAAGAAAATAATTCATAGTTTTAATGGGCAACATGCGATATGCAGTAAACATGTGTAAGTAATGACACATTCATGCAACTCCTGAATGTGCACATGACTCAGGGACCCAATTTCCTAATGTACTCAATGTAACATGACTCGGGGACTCAAATTCGATGTACTTGTTACACAAAGTACTCTTGAAAATATGTTTCCCAAACTGATTTTCCTTTCATAATAGAAGCTACTATGAATCCATATAATCATGATTGTATTTATCAAATACATAGCTAGACACAAAATAATTAATGTTAAGATGGCTGGTATCAGGTCCTATTGAGGGTATCATGAACATATCTTTCACAACTTTCTGTATATTCTGTTATTTCATATCAGATATCTCAATCTGCCCAGTAATGTTTGGTTGAGGTGCTCACATTGATGCAAATACTGAGTCATCAATAAGCATGCCGATACTTATTGCAGCCCTATCCTGGAAAAATACTAAGATGTATTCAAAGAGAATCTGTCTTCCTGGCTTTGCAGTTTGTCCTATAAGCCCTGACATGCCACATCTAGTCCTAACTCATGATGACAGGGATACCTTTGTAAAAATACACAAAAACTACTTTCTATGTGAAGATTTATTATAATTCAATAATTCCTTATTCTGAAATTTTGATAGTGAGTTCTCCCTTTTTGTATTTTCTTATGTTCAAATTACAATTTGAAAACAATTTTTCTGTCATGTACATTGTCACATTAAAAATAAAAATTGCTCCTAATTTCTTAAAGCTCAGAAATTCTTAGTGGCAGATTCTTCTGGGAATGACCCCAAAAGTGGGTTAACTGACACTGCTTTACAGATTTGATTAGGCTTCCAAGTGCTACTAAGTTTTTCTTGCAAAGTTTTTTATGGTCTTCTTTTAAATATTCTGTTTCCCAGTTATACGATGCCAAATAAATGCCAATATTGCTAATGTACTAACCTCTTAATTTACCAAATATTTATAGAGAAAAACCTATGAAGTTAGGTTTCACAAAATGTAATGCTTTTAAATACTTAAATGTCTTTCCCTGAAGCCTGCAATACCATTTTGTGAAATGGTGTTTCTTTCAAATTCATCAGCTATTAGAGTGCAGGACATTTTAGTTTATTAGTAATACAAATGTTATGACTGAATTAGGGAAGCTTCTCTAATCACTGAAAGGTCTTTGAAAGCTCCAAAGTAATTATACCTTGTAATTATCAGAAAATAAAGTTCTCCAATCATTTCCACAGTCAAGCATTTACTGGTTCTCAGCCTGCAGCTATGTGTGGATAAGATTAGCTTCTAATTATAGGAATGGAAAATAATTAAGGTGAAATAAAACTTTCATTTTAACTTGGATATGCTGTTTGGAATAAGAAAGTTTTCTGATTTTATGAAATGTTTCAGAAGTCTTGAAGATCAAATTGTTATTGAAATTTAAGAACCAATCGAAAGAGAGGTGAACAGCTTTCTTTCATTTATTTTGCAAAATAAGTAAGTATGCAGAATAGTTATACTATAGTGAGTGGTTTAATTTTATTACACTAATTTATTAAGTTCATTGAGTTAAGAAAGAACATACTGTCAAACAAATGCTAGTTTTAATGAATAGTTAATAAATGAGCACTGACCTATATAATATCTTTTGAATTATCCACTTTTAAATTTTAATATCAGGAAAGCAATAATCTACACAATTTTTTTCAAAATACCTTGATAGAATACAAGCTGTGCTAATAAAATTCAATATTACATTTCTTTAAAATATGTGTATTTTGCAAACACCATGATAACTACAAAACTTTGACTTACAATGTGTCCTGCCTGCAAGATCTACTATCACACCAGAGAAGTTGTAAGAGTAGTCAATTCATGATGTGACTAAAGGCTCATTCCATGACACAGAACATAGCTGACTCTTGCTGTGTGATAAAGGATCAGGGACTAGACAGATCAGACAACTCAGGTAAAACCAAACATGAGTGGTGTTAAAAATGTTTCAATAAGTGACTCCTAAAAATAGTCTGCTGTACTAAGAAATCGGTGTTTTATACAATCATCATCAGAGAATATTCCTTCTGCAGCAGATGGGAACAGATGATTAGATCCCCAGCTGGACATTTTAGAGAGAGAGAGAGAGAGAGAGAGAGAGAGAGAGAGAGAGAGAGAGAGAGAGAGAGAATGAGGCCCACTGAATCAGCTAACCAAGGCTCATGTAAACTCACAGAGACTGAAAGAGCTATGGCAGCGACAACACCTAAGGGGTCTGCACCAGATCCCTAGAATATTTATTATAACTTGAGGCTTAGTAAATTTATAGGACACCTCATTGTATGAAAAAGTAGATATCTGAATCTTTTGCATGTTTTTGGGATACTTCTTGTTCTGTTTGGTTATCTTGTTCAGCCTCGCTGTGATAATTTTCACTTTATAAAGTTATATTTTATTTGCCTAATGTTTGGTTGTTATCATTTAGAAACTTGTTCTTCTCTAATGAGAGAGAGAGAAATTAGCTGTACCTACTAGGAATGGGAGGTGGAGATGAACTGGGAAGAGTAGACAAAGAGTTAACTGTTATCACAGTATACTGCAGAAGAATAACATCTGTTAAAATAAGCAAATAAAAGATAAATGCTCTATCAAAAAGGAAAATAGTTGGGTTCAGAAATTTATATTTATTAATGAAGTAATCTGTCATAATGGAACAATCTCTCATATCTTTCCTGTCTATTGTATTTTAACTCTTGTTGTTTTTGTTGTTATACAATGCAGAATTTCATGATTATTTGTCCTGAAAGCTAAGATTTTTCTTAGAAATATTTTAGATAAGTTATGTGATTTTTTTGGTTAAGCAAGCATAATTCAGTATTTTTAAGTTCTTACCCATTCAGGGTAAAGCATATTTAAATTTTCTTTTATGTTCTTCATAGCAACATTTCTCAATCAAGATAGGTATCTTTACTTACTTATCTTCATACAACTGTATATTAATTCTTCATGTGGCTCTGCTTACAAATAAGATACACAAATAAAACAAAAAATGACATTTTACTAAACTTAATCCTGATGTCAGATGTGAGTCAGGATTTTTTTTACCTTAATACACGGGAGAAAGAAGTAACAACAACAACAAAAATTAGTAGATATTGGCATGGGGTCAGGTTGGACAGGACCAGCTCAATGCTGCTGAGGAAGCCATTATGAGCTATGCAGGAGTTATTGCTCAGCATGAAAGATCTCTCATCTAATCTGTTATAGGAGAGGCTTCATTACCCTTAAGCAGGGATCTCTTGTCAGAAATAGCTATACTGGACTCTTCCACTGTCACTTTAGAATAGATGTATAGGCCTAGAGTGGGGTGGAGATAAAAATTGTCAATTTAGAGGACTGAAAAGAAAAGAGCAATTTCAAATATCATTTCTACCTGATCCTTGTCAAGATTTTCACTTTCAATCACCTTGGACTTTTGTTGCCTTGTCTACACTGTTGTCTAGTATGTTTATTTAAGGTTTATTTATTTATTTCCATTCCAGAATCAGGCAAAACTTCATTCCATAAAGAGCCATACATCCCACATTGATTTGACAGTACTGTAGATTAAACTCAGGGCTTTGTAGATGCCTGATAAGCCCTCTCTATTAATGAGCTACACCCTCAGACCTCCAGAATCCCCTTTTTTACTTACAACTTTATTTACAAAAGAGAGATACATTACAGATTTTATAAAGCATTGTGGCATAAATCTATGTGAATATATTTTGTCAGTACATGATTCTTTTAGAGGTTTGATAGTATGCATTGAAATCTTACTAGTTACCATGAACATAAAGTACATGTAAAACAGAATGTAACATGGAAACAGTGAGCGGTGTGTATAGATGAAACATAACATTTTTTGAATAGCAAAAACTACCACAAGGCTATATTCTTAGCTCTTGGATTATTAATGATTTAAGGTCCAGGTATACCACACTCTGAGAGAGTGCTATACACTTATTTACTTATTTTTTCTAAGAAGGACTGAGGCTTTCTTTTTTAGGCCTTTTTGTTTTTGTTTTTGTTTCTTTTCTTTTCTTTCTTTCTTTCTTTCTTTCTTTCTTTCTTTCTTTCTTTCTTTTGAGCTTCATATAGCCTGTGAGTTTTTTTCTTCGGTATTCAGAGCTTTCTGGGGCTAGTATCCAATTATCACTAACTGCATATTATGTTTTTTCTTTTGTAACTAGGTTACCTCTCTCTGGATGATATTCTCTAGATGCATCCATTTTCCTTGAAATTTTATAAAACTATTGTTTCTATAGGTAAGTGGTACTTCACTGTGTAAATATGCCACAATTTTGGGGGCAAATGTGTACTCTGTAGCAAAGTTGTCTTGAAGTGCCTTGTTCTTCACAATCTAGGCTATGCTCACTGCCCAGCTTTAGGTGCACATCACACTTCAGTCAGGTAAAGACACCACCAATGAGGATTAGAGATAGTCAACTTCCCAATCGTCTTTTTTCATGATTTACCTTAGTTTCTAGAGCTTTGTCTTGCTCTTCTCCATTTTCTTTTCCTCTTCACTGTTGTGTGTAATTTAAAAATGCACACTTTACCTTCTTGGGACCATGTTCTCACCTCAGCTCAAAGAAAAAGCCTCCCCTGGCTCTGCTTCCAACCCACCTATTTCTCTGCTAGATGCCTATAGTTGCTGTCTGGCTCTGGTTCTCCTGGTTGACTTGCTAAGCCACCCAATCCAGTTCTTCTAGTGAACTCCTGTAGTTACCACTCTGGGGCTGGTCTATAGACTGCCAATAATTGCCTAAATATTCACAAATGGAAAACACCAGACAGCTGTAATATTTAATACAAGCCAGATTTGAATCTGTAAATCTCCAACCTCAATATGCCCAGCAAGGAACACATAACTCAGTGACAATATTTATAAGCTACACATCTGGATTGGGCAGATGCACCACTTTACTCAATTTCTGAGCTTTTTTTGAGGTCAGCCTTGGTATACCAGTGCCTATGTCCATCAAAGGGTAGTTTGTAAGCGTTGGAAATGGTACTAACTTTCAGTGTTAACCACTGTCGAAATAGTAAATCTCTGTTGTGCTCTCATAGTAGATAATGACCAAGGTATCAGAATCATTAGAGATCAACTAGTAGAGAGAAATTCCTGCATTAAAATAGATCTTATTCATGATGAGAGATGTATGTTTGGGAAATTTTTTCAGAAAGGCAAACTTTGGATTTTTCTAGAGGAGTCTTGGAAGTAACTGAAACAATAGTGAGCAGCAGGTCTTGGACCATGACACTCTTTGATGAACACTTAGGCTACATGAGGATGACAAAGAATGTTGTTTACTTTCATCAGTTGTCACTGGTCTCATACAGAACAGCTCAATTTAAAATTTCATTTATAGTATGAATTGTATCAAAGACTAATATATAAAATATGTGATTTATTGCATATATTTGCCAGCTTAACTATTGGGACAATTGTTAAAGACCTTAGCCAGAGTCAACTATCATTGAGTTTCTTCTAAATGTGTACACCTGAAAATCTAGGTCATTGATACTGTCATTCAGAATTGTAAGAAATGAGTCATGTTTTTTAGCATTTGCAAATGACTTTTGCTGAACTACACACACTGTAAGCAGTCAGAAATAATATTTATTCTATGTTATGATACGATCTATATTATAATCAATACCCACCAAAATTTTTAATATTTTAATATGCATTAAAGTGTATTTTAATTAGCTAGCTTTTTTCATGTAAATTAATTCTATGAATGATCTGACTGGAAGCAGAAGATTAAATATGCAGACACAGAGGAAATGATGTGCTAGTGGGTGGTATGATGACCAGCAATGATTTATTACATGGTGACGTGCACTGTGAAATAGTCACTCTTCATGAAATTTTAGACAAAAGTAATTTCTCTTTTTTCAGTCATAATGATTTTCAGTAAACTCGTGTGTTTTTGTAATATTCAATCAAGTTTTGACTTTTTCAGTTTTTTTCTGTCATGTTTTAACAATGGCCAGAGATAAAACTAGGTTGTTTTTTTTTTTTTACCCAAGTTGTCTATTTTTATAAATTTATTAAATATAGTACTTTGAAGTTGATATATTTTAGTTGCTCTTTAATCTCTTAGATAATGTGTTTTGAAGACAGATAGAAATAGGATATGTTTATAGTTTAAATGGTAAATGTCTGCCTAATACAAAAATGTTTCATTCCCATCAAAGAAATAAGAAAAGAACAACATTATATCTGAAAATTTCGAGAAATAACAAACCCCAAATTGTCTAATTGCTCTAAGCTTCTTTATTTTTGAGGTGGCCAGCAAGCTCTCTTACACTGAGTCAGGATTTTACAGTATAATCCAAGATATGAAGAAAATAGCTTTTTATGTAACCTTGGAGTAAAAAATTTCTGTTAGAAAAAGGATGAAGAGAGTGGGGGGATATGGCCCATGGACCTGAGGCAAGGCTTGGGGGCAAGGGAGATGCCCCTGGGAGCCCATGTTGGAAATCCCTTCCCCCAGAAAGGCTAGCCACACTATGGTATAGTACAGAATAGAGTTTATTTAGGTCATGGGGGAGTTAAGAGGGTAGTAGAGGCAGAGAGAGAAGAGAGGAATAGAGGAGTTAAGAAACGAGTAGAGGAATAGAGGCTAGCCATGATCACGTGGAGGGAGAGGAGAGAAAGGAAGGGGAAGAGGAGGGCAATAGAGGGAAAGCAAGAGAGAGAGAGAGAGAGAGAGAGAGAGAGAGAGAGAGAGAGAGCAAGAGTGCCAGAACAAGAGGAAGAGGACAAGCAGCCTCTTTTATAGTGTCCAGTCCCTAGGGCAGAGCATACCTGGCTACTGCCAGGTAACTGAGGAGTGGGGTATACCTGGCTGTTGCTAGGTAACTGAGGGGTGTGGTTTATAAAACCCCAACAAATATTTAATATGGAAATTGACAGGCAATATAGGTGGGGTTCCAGGAGCAGAACAAACATAAAAAGTTAGTTGTGACAACCCCTGAAAGAGAGACTCATTACCATTCCTGGAACAGGTAGCACAGAACCATTTGCATTTAAGGTTATATTTGGGCATAGTCAATATATAGAGAACAGACATTTAATCATAAACTAAAATGACCTAGTTTGTCTTTACTATAATATTTCTCAAATGTAAGATGAAGGCAGGCTACTTCTTCATCCAAAATCTACAGAGAAACAGACAGACAGAGATAGAAAGAGAGATAAGGGAGTGATTGACTTCATTGTTTTATGTTGCTATGTTTATACCACATAACACATACCCACACCAACACACACACACACACACACAGACAGACATCTATTTACTATACTAAAAAAAGAACTCAACAGGTCAACGTAACAATTGTACCCAATTGTCACGCGCCCCACGTCCCGCCTGTAGGAATAGGCATGCAACAACAGGATTCTTCTGCGAACAACCTTTATTGTACAATACTCTGAGTAGGGGATCTCCCTTTGAGCAAGGAACTTCTCTACGTGGGAGAGAAATGCATTGCTTATATATGCCCAGGAGACTTGTGTCGCTACCTGATTGGTGCACCCTCCAGTAACTCATTAGTATGTCCGCAGAGCAGGCTATGACATAAATGGCACATGCACTCTAAGTCCGTTGGCTAGGCAATAGCTCTGTTTGCCAAGTCCTCGGCGGGAAGCTGGCGCCATGTTTGGGTGCGGCACAAACGGCTCTCTACATTTCCCCCTTCTTTCTTAAATAAATATATGGCCGATCAACCATCAGGCTCTTGTTGGACCTTTAGGGTTCAAGACCATGATCAGCAATAATTTTGGGTAAGGGACCTTCCTGCGTGCAATGGGAACAAGCCCTGCAGGGTGCAAAGGCTGCCTATGGTTAGGATACCCAATCCTGGTGCAATGCCTCAAAGGCTCAGGGTGCAAGGGCTATCCATACACAGACCCAACATTTTTCCTAAAGGATACTAAGCCAAACAGAGGGAGAGGTGACCATTTCGAGTGCAGCAAGAGCTTGTGCTATGACCACTTTGTCACGTTATTGTTGCGTACGGAGTTTGCACACCATCCAGAGCAGAAACACAGTCTCTCTGCACAAAAGCATGCCAAAAATTAATTGATAAGGCAAGAGTTCTATAATCCTCAAACCCTGCTATCTCCATGTTTAAGGGCAAGTACGGTACATCAAAGGTTTTAATGGTGTCAAACAAACAAGAAAATAGTTTTGCATTAAGGCAAAAGGGCATCAGTTTTGGAAACACCAACAGAATCGCCCATCTCGCCTCTCCTCTGACTCTCTGGTTCCAAAGCATCAGGAGCAGGGCTGTCATCACCCCGAACTATCTAGCCCATCCCCTTATATAGGAATCCATCCTCACCTTGGACATGGAGCCCCCTGATTGGTTGAACCTCATCAGGCCCTATGACGCCACGGGAGAGGCAGAGCTCAAGGAGTGGAAAGTTACCCAGCATGTGCGCACATGACTTGTTTACTGCTAACTCCAGCTGGATGTCAGCGCCATCTTGTAATGGAGAATGTGCAGGTAGTGCTCCACATCTCTCCCTATCTTTTATTCTTTAAGCAAAGTAGGACACCCATATTAGGAGGGCTGAGATAGAAGTCAAATCCTTATTTAGGTGTATAAAGACCATGTACAGGAGTAACCGCTATGCTTTTTGTAGCCCGTAGTACTCTTGAACTGTCACTCTGCCATTTTTCTGAGGGAGGGACACTGGGGCAGGCAACCCTCACGCCAGATGACATATCTCCCAGAGATACCCCGCGACAAGGGGCTCTCAGTGCAATGCTTTGCTCGGCATCCCTCATGAGCTGCTCAAACCAGGCACTCTAATCCTGTGCAATGAACCGAAGTTCTAGGAGTGCAAGAGCTGTTTGTCTGGCGACCTACTGCTTAAGCATAGACAACCAGATATCGGCTGATGCTCTATGTTCTAGAGCAACAAGCACTTGGGCAATAACCACCTTGTCTCTCTTTTGTTTTGGGCCTTGAGGTTACAAACCAGCCAGAGAAGCAACGCAAGTCCGCAGCAAAGGATTTCTCCAAAGAGTCCCACCCCTACCCAAGTTGATATCGGTGGTGAAAAACTTAGGGAAGACTGTAGCATCATGTTCCACTGGAATTGGTTTTGGAAACACAGACAGAATCTCCCAACTCGGTTCTGCTTGAATCGTCATGCAGGACAGGCTCATCAGAAGCAGGTGGAACAGCTTCTTGTTCTGGTAGCACTCGACGTGTTAGACGTTCTGGGATCCAAATTGAGCTTTTTTTCTGCCTGTGGAAAAATACAAATAGCTCCCCTGGATTGTATTAAGATAGGATCCGGGCCTTTCCAATTATCAGTGAGGACATCTTTCCATTTTACTAACTCTTTAGGTGGCACAGGCCATTGTCCATGGCGCTCGGCAGCTGAATGGCCATGAGCATCCAAATTTAAAAAAAAATTAAGGTAAGAAGCATAGCAGAAATGGCCATTTTAGGCATAGGGGTACCTCTTCAATTCCCTCATTTTGTTTGTTTAAATAAACCTTTAGGGTGCGATGAGCACGTTCAATGATGCCTTGACCCTGAGGATTATAAGGCAATCCTGTCAGGAGTGAAACTCCCATGTGATGGCAAAATTCAAGCAATTTTGCTGATGTATAGGCAGGACCATTATCCATTTTTAACACTTTAGGAATGCCCCATGCACTCTATGCTTCAAGACAATGAGGAATAACATGAAAAGCCTTTTCTCCTGATAAAGGAGAAGCAAAGATAACTCCTGAGCAGGTATCAATGGATACATGTATATATTTTAATTTTCTGAAGGAGGGAACATGGATGACATCCATTTGCCAATGCCTCTTTTGGGGATATACCCCATATTAGTCATTATCTCTTTTGCAGGCAGGGAATAATTATTCATAAGGTTAAGACCTAGTTTTGTTAGAATGTCTCTTTCCCATAGATTAACCGGTAGTGGAAGGACATAAGGTATAAAAGTTGCTTTTTGTCCCTCAGTTGTTTTCCATTTTAATAATTTAGAACTAATAGCAGGACTGGCTTCATATCCAAGGCCTTGCAAATAATGGGAAGATTGATTTACTGGTCACTTAGCAGGCCACCACCTAGTAGATATGATGCTTTTGTTTGCCCCAGAGTCCAAAAGTCCTTTAAAAAGTTTTCTTTTAATTTCCAAATTTAGGTTGGTTGAGTATTCAAATCTACTAATAGATATGCTAAGTCAGTTCCTGAAGAACTGAAGCCTTTGTTTCCTCTTCTCCCTTTGTTCTCCCTTCTCACCCAGTTTGATGTAAATTGGGCAGGACAATTGGGGAGGATGAGCAATTGAGATGAGAAACAAACCCCTAGGGGAGGAGCACATGATCTTTAGTTGGCCTTATAATTTTGATCAATAACCCTAGGGTGTACTACCAAACCTTTAAGGGTGGCAGGTGACCATCCCAAAAGCAGCCCTATTGTATTAGCCGGTAATAGCCCATTAAAGTCACAGGGATAGGCTGAACTCCCATTTGTGGGGTCAGGACAATTCTGGTGGTGGCACGGAGGTCCAAACCCGAGGAACCTGGAGTGGCTCTCCGTGGAGGTTTATTTTGCTCCCAGACTACTGGGGAGCTGGTTGCCCCGTAAACTTGAGGGCCCTTAACTGCCCAACGTATACCCCGAGATTGACAGCCAATCTAAGGATACAGGGCTGAATCTTTTCTTCCTGTACAGAAAGGTGACCATTTAGGTTGGCCTGGAATAAACAAATTACCCTTTGGCTGGGAAATAGGCTAGCAACCGGCAATCCAGGTGGCATTAGCCTATCCAGGTTTTTGTATAATTAGCAGTGATTCTATAAGTTTGACTGACTTTGCCAACTCTTTAACTTGCTTATGTTCGAGGCAGTGATCATCCTCAAACAAGGGAAATATTTGCCTGATGTTATGGCATGTTTCCTGAGTACAAAAGAACTCACACTTCCTCTCTGGGTAAAGTGGAAAAGCAGAGACGGCAGCTGCTTTAAGAGCTTCCAGTTGTGCTACAGGAGTCCTCCGTCCAGGCTGAAACCACTCCACCTCACATTCTGTTGCCTCCTCCTCTAAATCTTCCTCCACAGATTCAAATAGTTCACCCTCTAATTTTTCTTCTGCCAGCTCTAAAGCTTTTTGCTCTTTTAGCGGATACAAAGTATCCTTTCCGGGAAACTTGTACTTCGTTTCCCGGGGCACAATCCTCTCTTTTCCCAGTGTTCTTTCTGATTTTAAATTCGCTCCATTTCTGACTTGTTTTGAACATGCCTCTTGGAGTCTACCTCTTTACTTTTTTCTTGCACGCTCCCTTTTTTATTATGCTCCGTTTCTGACCCGCCCTTTTGGTGCTGCATGATAACTTTCTGTCTAGATAACTTCCACAACAGTAATGTTACAACAGTTACCACAAATGCAAGCAATAACCCTTCTACTTCCAGAGAAAATCCAAGAAGAGACATGCCTAAGTTTTTGGCATGCTCTTTTGGCACCCCGGAAAATCCAAAGAGAGACATATCTCTCGGAGCTTTTCTGAATCCACTTCAGCGACCTGAAGGGTCCCCTCGGTGCTCCAGGGATTTTCATCACTACTTGTCATGCGCCCCACGTCCCGCCGGCAGGAATAGGCGAGCAACAACAGGATTCTTCTGCAAACAACCTTTATTGTACAATACTCTGAGCAGGGGATCTCCCTTTGAGCAGGGGACTTCTCTACGTGGGAGAGAAATGCATTGCTTATATATGCCCAGGAGACTCGTGTCGCTACCTGATTGGTGTGCCCTCCAGTAACTCATTAGTATGCCCCGAGAGTGGGCTATGATGTAAGTGGCGCATGCGCTCTAAGTCTCTTGGCTGGGCAACAGCTCTGTTTGCCGAGTCCTCGGCGGGAAGCCGGCGCCATGTTTGGGTGCGGCACAAATGGCTCTCTACATCCAATGTTAAACTTTGGTGAAACGAGAAGGCTTATTGGTATTCTAACTGGAATATAGGTGAGAGGTTATATACAAGAACAGAAGTAACTCAGAGAAGCAGCTGCATTATGGGAAAGCCTACTAAAACATGGGCAACTCATGAAATCTACACCATAGCATTCAGAACAGATATGAGATAGCTTCAGATTCTCTGCTGCTTGGGTGGGTGGATTTTCCTCCACCAGCAGCTGTTTCTCCTTTTCTACTTCTGTAAGAGGCTATAGAATATCCTCCAAGTTTCTCTTCTCTTAGACCTGTGACCTTAATTCTTGCATCTCAAAAGTCTCCTCCTAGATACTAGAGAAAGTATTTCAACTGTCATGTAACAACTCAAGAACTATTCTGTTTATTGTTCTTTATTTTTATTTTTCTTCTCTGATTTTATCTCAACAATATTCATTATGAGTCACTGTTTAGTTAAGGATCCCTGCTGGGTTAAGTTCAGGGGAAAGTAGTATATGGAGAATAAAAGGTGACTGGGGGAAAAAAACAGAGATAAGCAATGACAGCAAGAGAAATTGGAATATTTCTTCATTTCTTATTGAATTCTGGGGTCAAGCTGGATGTCTCAGCCCTTCGGTATATACTAATGGACTCTCTTGCAACATTTCTACCAACAGGAAGCCTTCCTGATGTTTCCTCTTGTTTTTCTCCACTCCCTAGGTTGTCACCTGCTTCCTGACATAAGTGGCAGTTGAATTCATTATTTCTCTTTGCATTTTGGATGTACAGCTCTACAGAGTAGTAGATATTCACCTCATATGCAGCTTCATGTTCTGAGATTTCAGCTAACAGTGTTGCACTGCAACGAGAAAATATTCTATAGAAAATACCAGAAATAAACTTTATATTTGAATATAATTTGTCTTAAAACTGTGTGTATAGTAGTTGTCTTCATTAGAAAATCAACTATGGAATACTGACAATTAAGAGCTCAAATAACAGCTATTTCACATCAGAATGGCTCAGAAACACAAGAATATTGACTCTGGCAACTTGACTGGGCCATAAAGAAGCGAAAATTAATTTCTTTAAGTGAAAGTTATTGAACTAATGTAAAATGGGAAGGAGTATGTTAAAGTTGCTAATAATTAGCTTAAGAACAAAATTCTGTATCACAAAATATGGAATATGAAATAAAAAGAAACTCACATTAGCAATCAAATTAACCTGTGGCTATACCTTTTGTATACTTACAGCCGCAGTACATAATCTGTGTTTACTTATGATGGAAAGGGCAATACATTCATGAGGTACAAAGAGGATATGATGGCAATGTTTTACATCAGAAAGTGTGTAACAACCTATGCAAAAGTAATACCATGTTATATTTCTTGCTTTTCTCAGAACTGCAACAAAAGACCATGTAAAACCTTGATTCCAAACATGGGAGAACAAAGAACACCAACCCAAAGCATCATGGCCAATTTATTTAAAACAGGCAATCAACGAATGCACGCATTTTACTCATTCTCAAATACTGCATCCCACACTCATGCTCCTAAACAAGGTTTATAAGGTCATTACAGGATATAAGAAAGATCAGGGGTAGAATGTTTCCTAATAAGGGAAGAAGATGGAGTTACAGCAGAGATTGTAAGGGGTAGTTAAAATAAAATAGTCATGATAGGTAGTCATTACAACAGCTTTGAGCAAGTGTAGGTCATCATTACATGGGGCCACTTTGGACAGGCATTATTTAGATAACCTTCAGAAAACTTTGTTGGCTGCAGCTAGCTGAATTCTGGATGATGTCTTCAATCTTAGTGGAGATTTATCAAGATGGATTACAAAATAGGAATAAATCAATATCTTAAATAAAAATTTTATATTTAGACTGTAGTCCAAGTGCAAATGAGTTCATTTCAGCTAGGTTAAGCCCTTTAAATTAGCTATAAACTATCTGAGTGGGCTCATTTTTCATGGACTCACCATAACACTGTTACATCTCAAGCAGTGTTGAACTACAATGCCTATATAATGAATTAAGCTTTCTTATGCATATGTACATATAGCAAAACAAAGTATTTGTAACCTTTGGTTCTATCTAGGATCTTATAATGCATTTTCTATGGATAAAGCATATGGTTAGTGTGAATGTTTTTTTTTTTTTTAAACTGGGTTTCATATTAATGCTATGTCTGAAAGAAATAAAGCATGTGAATGTTGAGGTTTTGTCTTTTTATTGTATATTGAATTTCTAAGTGTGGACCCCCAAGACTGGAGTGCATTTAGACCTATGTGAACTTGACTTTAAGTTATTTTTTGATTGGTAAATAAAAATGACAATAGCCAATAATTGGGCAGGAAAGAAAAAGGTAGGGTTTGGTTCTCCGGGCTTGGATCAGAGAAGTACCATGAGAAGGTGAAGAAGAAGAAGAAGAAGAAGAAGAAGGAGGAGGAGGAGGAGGAGGAGGAGGAGGAGGCGGAGGAGGACGACGAGGACGAGGACGAGGAGAAGAAGGAGGAGGAGGAGGAGAAGAAGAAGAAGAAGAAGAAGAAGAAGAAGAAGAAGAAGAAGAAGAAGAAGAAGAAGAAGAAGAAGAAGAAGAAGACCTATAAAAACATGGCCTTAAGGGTTGGCCAAAGTGACATAAGAGCAGCCCAGATGCATTAAATGGTTATATATATAATTTCTCAAATATAAATCAGTTTATTCAATAATAAACATAATTGTGTTTTTAAAAAAACATTGATATTCTTTTCTATGAAGGTATTATTTAAGTTGTATATTTTTACTTTTTAATTCCCACTGTAATCAATATGCTAATCATCAGTTATTGTTGCACAGTAACAATGAAAATATAATTGTCATTTATAATAGATGAAATTGTATTTCCTCACCCTTGGTTTGTTTACAGAATGGAATTGTGTTACTTTCTTAGGTTTTCTAAATACATTATAAAAATAATGTTAAAATTTGTACTCACATAAATATGGAACTCAAAAGCATGAATCAAGTTATCCGCAAGGACACTCCTTTCCATGTGAGTCGAGAAATTGTTTCTTCTTTTGTCTCTGAGTCTCTAATTCTCTTTAATCTCTGACCCAAGACTCCAAAGTCTTTTGATCATCATATGGCTATATGTGTATGTGTAGAACATGTATCAGTTTTTCTTTAAATAGATCCTTTGATTTATGAAGCACCTTATATCTGACATGATCTTCCATTTATTCATAATTGTTGAAGATTTGTCTTTCATATAACATTTAACTCCAGGGTTTGGATATAGATAACCTTTTTTGGAGATATCATTGAATTATGAAAATGTGTGTGATCCCAAATAAAAATAAATGAGTGTGCTTTCTGTCTATGTCTGCTAGGATAGTACATGGTTTGACAGTTCCATTAGTTCTCACAGTAAAATCACTTCATGTCAGATATGACAACTTCTAGAAAAGTACATTTTAGTTTCTTCATTTTTTTTTTCTGTGTAATAGCGGCTGAATTGCCTTACATTTATTCATTCAAATATTGAAGTTCTCATTATATATTCCTTGCTAAGGAACTCACAACCATTTACTTCTTTAAATTAAGAAACATTTAGATTTTGAGTGCAATAAATATTGTCAAGTAGAGGCATTTTTATCTTGAAGTCACAAATTTTCCTTTCTTACTTCTCTATACAAAAGTATAATTTAAAAGATAAAGAACAGTATTCCAGATTATCCCCTTACAACTTTTCAATTTTATGCCATGCACGTTTTATGATTTTTTTTTTATAATTTGCAACTTTTTGAAAGAAAGTATTGATATGTAACCAGTATTTATATTTCCTTACCTATAAGAATGCTATGAAAGTCTAGAAAAATGTTCTCAGAAAAACCTTTTTTTTTTTTTTTTTTTTTTTTTTTAATTAAATTGGGCAAGCAGACCAAACACTCAGGCCATCTGGAACCAGGAACAGCAGATATCCAGGGTCAAGGCCTGATGAAACTGCATTGTGAGTAGCCGAGGAACAGACAAGACTGGGCTGAGCACAGAGAAATTATGCCCCTGTGATTGGTTCAGAGGAGCAGGAACCCAGCTTTGGGGCTCAGTTTCAACCCAGAGGGCCCGTGCACACGGACCAAATGCTCAGGCCATTTGTCACCTGGAACAGCAGAGATCCAGGAACACAGGACAGGAACATGGGAGATAGGAACCAGTCACTGACAATGAGAACACTTATAATCAGAGACAACAAGATGGCAAGAGGAAAGCAAAAGAACTTACCCAATAGAAACCTAGACAACCTGGCAACACAAGAACCAAGCTCTCCCATCACAGCAAATAAAATGCCAACACTCAAGAAAAGAAGACTCAGACCTGAAATTGTACCTCAAATGATGATAGAGACCCTTAAACAAGAACAGAAAGAAAAGAATAAAGAAATAGAAGCTTTTAAAGATGAAAAAAGAAAAACACTTAAAGAAATCAAAGAACTAGAGGAAAACAAAACCAAAGAGATGAAGGAATTGAAGAAGGAATTTAAAATTGAAATGGAAAAAATAAAGAAAAAAACTGAAAGAGACAACCCTGGAAGTAGAAAACCTAAAAAAGAAATCAGCAGTCACGGATACAAGCATATCCAAAAGACTAAAAGAAAGGGAAGACAGAATCTCAGGCACCGAAGACAACATTGAATACATAGACAAAACAGTCAGAGAACATGTCAAAGCCAAAAAGCTCCTAACAGGAAATATCCAGGAGAACAGAACACAATGAGGACAACAAACCTAAGTATAATAGGAATAGAAGAGGGCAAAGAATATCAGCTAAGAGGCACTGTAAATAGCTTCAAGAAAATCATAGAAGAAAAGTTCCTTATCCTTTAGAATGAGATAACCAGGAGAATAAAAGAAGCCTACAGAACTCCAAATAGAATGGATAAGAAAAAAAAAAAAATTTCCTAGCACATAACAGTCAAAATGCAAAGTGCCCAAAGCAAAGAAAGAATACTAAAAGCAGTGAGGGAAAAAGGTCATGTAACATATACATCAGACTAATCAGAATCACACTCTACTTTACAATGGAGACTATGAAAATTGAAGATCCTGGACAGACATCATGCAGGACCTAAGGGAACACTAGTGTCTGTCCAAGCTGCTATATCAAGCAAAACTATCAATCACGGTAGATGGAGAAATCAAGATATTCCAGGACAAAATTAACTTTGCACAATATTTAACCACAAACCCAGCACTATAATGAATTATAGGTGGAAAACTCAATACAAAGAGGAAAACTACATTGTAGTAAAAAAAGAAAATACCTAAGCAAAAAAACCAAAAGAACAAAGACACACAGGCACAATTCTACCTTTGAAAGCAAAAATTGCAGGAAACAGCAACCACTATTTGTTAATATTTGATAACATAAATAGACTCAATAAGCCAATCAAAAGACATAGGCGATCATACTTGACACATAAACAGAATCCATCATTTTGCTGTATACAGGAAACTCATCTCAGAGACAAAGACAGACACTACCTATGAGTAAAAGGTTGAGAAAATAACTTCCTGGAAAACAGCACTAAGAAAAAAGCTGGAGTGACCATTCTAATATCAAATAAAGTAGTATTTCAATCAAAAGTTATCCAAAAAAGATAAGGAAGGTCAATTTTTACTCATTACAAGGAAAATTTGTCAGGGGGAACTCACAATTTTTAACATATTTGCTTAAAATGCAAGAGCATCCATATTCATAAAAGAAACCCTACTAAAGCTCAAAAATGCATTTCACTCCACACAGTAATAGTTGGAGCCCTCAACATCTCACTCTCATCAATAGATAGATCATGGAAACAAAAACTGAACAATGACACAGTAAAATTAGTAGATGTTATGAACCCATTGGAAGTAATAAACATCTATAGAACATTCCATCCATAAACAAAAGAATATAACTTCTTCTCAGCACCTCATAGCATCTTCTCCAAGCTGAACATACAATGGGTCACAAAAAAATGTCTCAGTTGATCTAAGAAGACTGAAATACTCCCATGCATTCATTCAGAACACCATGATCTAAAGTTGGTCTTTAATAACAACAAAGACAACAAAAGCACAACTATACATGGAAACTAAACAATGCTCTATTAAACTATAGCATGGTCAAAGAAGAAATAAAGAAATAAATAAGGATTTTCTAGAATTTAATGAAAATGAAAATACAACATACACAAAGCTATGGGACGCAATGAAAGCAGTACAAAGAGAAAAACTCATAGCTCTGAGTGCTTCCAAAAAGACTGGAGAGATCATATACTAGCAGCTTGACAGCACAGTTTAACCTTTAGAACAAAAGTAAGCAGATACACCCAAGAGGAGTAGATGGCAAGAAATATCAAAATCAGAGCAGAAATTGACCAAATAGAAACAAAAAGAACCATTCAAAGAATTAGCAAAATCAAGAGCTGGTTCTTTGAGAAAACTAACAAGATTGATAAACCGTTAGACAGAATTACTAGAGGGCAAAGAGAGAGAGTATCCAAATTAACAAAATCAGAAATGGAAGTAGAGACAAAACAACTGAAACTGAGGAAATTCAAGAAATCATCAAATCCTACTACTTAAGCCTATACTCAATGAAGTGGAAAATCTTGAGGAAATGAATGAATTTCTAGACAGATGCAAGATTCTAACATTAAAAGAGGACCAGGCCATCTAAATAATTCCATAACATCTAAAGAAATAGAAGCAGTCATCATAAGCATCCCAACCAAAAAAAGCCCAGGTCCAGATGTGTTCAGTGCAGACTTTTATTAGATATTTATTGACAACCTAATACCAATACTCTCCAAATTATTCCACAAAATAGAGTCAGATGGAACACTACCTAACTAACATTTTGAGGCCACAATAACCCTTGTTCCTAAAACAGGAATAGACCCTACAAGAAAAGAGAACTTCAGATCAATCTCACTTATGAACATTGGTAAAAAAATACTCAACAAAATCCTTGAAAACTGAATCCAAGAGCACATCGAAATGATCATTCATCATGATCAAGTATGCTTCATCCCTGTGTTGCCTAAATGGTTTAATAAATGGAAATCCATCAATGTAATCCACCATATAAACAAACTCAAGAAAAAAACCATATGTCATCTCACTAGATGCTCAGAAAGTATTTGACAAAATTCAACACCCCTTCATGTTAAAGTCTTGGAAAAAACAGGAATCCAAGGCCCATATCTAAACATAATAGAAGCAATATATAGCAAACCAATAGCCAATATCAAACTTAACAGTAAGAATATTGAAGGAATCCCACTAAAATCAGGGACTAGACAAAGCTGCCTAGTTTTCTCATACCTATTCAATATAGTACTGGAAGTCCTGACCGGAGCAATTAGACAGCAATAGGAAATCATTGAGATACAAATTGGAAAGGAAGAAGTAAAAACATCACTGTTTGCAGATGGCATGACAATATATGTAAGTGACCCCAAAAATTCCACCAAAAAATTTTATACCTGATAAGCAAATTCAGCAAAGTGGCTGGATATAAAATTACATAAATCAATCAGTAGCCTTCTTCTACTTAAAGGACAAGCTTGTGGAGAAAAAATTAGGGAAAGATACCCTTTACAATACTCACAAAAAATATGAGATAACTTTGTGTTACTCTAAGAAAGTGAAGGACATGTATGATAAGAATTTCAAATCTCTAAAGAAGGAAACTGAGGAAGATCTCAGAAAATGGAAACATCTCCTATGCTCATGGATTGGAAGGATCAACAATGTAAAAATGGCCATCTTACCAAAAGCAATCTACAGATTCAGTGCAATCCTCATCAAAATTACAACTCAATGCTTCATAGAGTTGAAAAGAGCAATGTTCAATTTTATCTGTAATAACAAAAGGCCTAAAATAGCTAAATCCATCCTCAACATCAAGAAAATATGTGTGTGAATCACCATCCCTGACTTCAAGATATATTACAAGGAAATTGTGTTAGAAACTGCATGATACTGGTACAAAGATAGGCATGTGGATCAGTGGAATAGAATAGAAAATCCAGAAATGAGCCCTCATGTATATGGTCACTTGATTTTTGACTAAGGATCTGTAAACATTCAATTGAAAAAAGAAAGCCTCACCATATACTGTTTTTCTAAATGTCACTCAGCATGCAGAAGAATGAAAATAGAACCTTCCTTATCACCTTGAACAAAGCTCAAGTGCAAGTCGATCAAGGATCTCCACATTAAACCAGGTACACTGAAACTATTAGAAGAGAAATGGGGAAAACCTTTGAACGCATAGGTACTGGAGAAAATTACCTGAACAGAACACCAATGACTGGTGCTCTAAAGTCAAATATTGACAATTGGGACTTAATCAGATTGCAAAGTTTTTGTAAGGCGTAGGACACTGTCAAGAAAATAAAAGGGCAACCAACAGATAGGGTAAATATTTTTACCAACCCCACATGTGATAAAGGCCTATTTTCCAAGGTATACAAAGAACTCAAAAAAAACTAGACACCAGAGAATCAAACAACCCTATTAAAAATGTGGTACAGAGCTAAAAAAAAGTTTTCAATTGAGGAATATGAAATGCCTGAGAATCATCTAAGGAATGCTGGACCTGCTTAGCCATCATGGAAATGCAAATCAAAACAACCCTGAGATCCCATGTCACACCAACCAGAATGGCTAAGATCAAAAAATCAGATGACAGCAGATGCTAGCGGGATGCAGAGAAAGAGGAACACTTCTCCAATGTTGGTGGGGTTGTAAACTGGCACAACCACTGTGGAAATCAGTCTGGCATTTCCTCAAAGATTGGACATAGCACTACCTGGAGACCCAGTTATTCCACTTCTGGGCTTATACCCCAGAGAAGCTCCAACTTACAACAAAGCCATATGCATCACAATGTTTATAGCAGCCCTATTTATAATAGGCAGAAGCTGTGAAGAACCCAGATGTCCTTCAATAGATGAATGAATACAAAATGGTGGTACATTTACACAATGGAGTACTACTCAGCTATCAGAAACAATGACTTTATGAAATTCTTAAGAAAATTGATGCAACTAGAGAATATCATCTTGAGTGAGATATTCCATTCTCAAAAGAATAGACATAATATGCAGTGACTGGTATTTGGATATTAACCCCAGAGAGCTCTGATACCCTACAAACAACTCACAGACTATATGAAGTTCAAGAAAAACAAAGGCCAAAAAAGAAAAAGAAAAAACGAAAAATTATTACATCTAATCTTTACACACCAAGAAATCTTTGACTATTTCCAGGATACATCTTGCTTTACATGTACTTTATGCTCATTGTAACTAGTAAAATTTTAAAGCATACTATCAAACCTTTATAAAAATCAAGTATTGACAAAAATGTATTCATATACTTTTATGCAAAAATGGTTTTAAAATCTGTACATTTATCTTGTGTTTTAAAATAAAGTTGTTCTATTAAAAAAAGAAAGTAAAAAAAAATCTATGAAGAGTTTTGAAATAGGGAATAAAAATATGTATAAATGAAAAATGAACAAAAAACTAATTATAATTCCTGATGGAAAAACAGAGCTGCCACCATCTACTTGTTGTGGCACTTCCTATTTGGTTCTAAGCATTTATGTTGCTAGTAAGCATAGGAGGATGCATGCTGCTAACCATCAGACTGAACACAGGGACACCAGTGAAAATGTTAGAGAAATGATTGAAGGAGCTGAAAAGGTTTCCAACCTTATGGGAAGAACAACATTGTCAACCAACCAAACCCTACAGAACTCCCAGGGACTAAAACACCAACCATTGATCACACGTAGAGAGACCCATGGCTCCAGCTGCATATATAGCAGAGGATGGCATTGTCTGTCATCATTGAGAGAAGAGGCCTTTGGTCCAATGAAGGCACTTTTTCCCAGTAGAGGGGAATGCCAAGGCACTGAGGTAGAGAGGGTGATTGGAAGAGAGAGCACCTTAAAGGAAGCAAGTGGAGGGGAAGGATGGTGGGAGCAAAGTGGGGAGGTAACATTTAAAACATAAATACAGAGAAGTTATATTTTTAAAAAAGAGAAATTTTAGGTCTAAATTTAGAGATGGGTTTATCTGTAATTTTTTACAAAATATCAGCAGGAAAATTTATACTATTTTTACTTCATATGTTAGAAAATTATTTTAATGCTTTCCTTAGCCTAATTCATTCTTTAGTGACTGTCACTATGGTGACAGTGATATTCTGCAGTATCAGCCACAGGAATTTTTAAAGGTGGAGAACTTTGTCCAGCAATATATGTAAAGTCGTTAAGTAAAAACAGTTTTACTAGGGAGTTGTTCATACCTTCTAGGTCTCTCCACTGAGAATAAAACATGTTTCTCATTTATAAAAAATAAAAATAGACAAATAAATAAAAATTAAATTGGTATTTTTCATGTGGTTCTATTCTTTGAATATAGAATTCAAAAAAGTTTCCCAAATACTTTCCTATATCTTTACTATTTTTTTCAATTATGCTTTGGTTGAATTGATCATTCACTTGATTCTATTATGCCGTTGTTATTTATCACTTACTAGCTCTAACTGCAGAGTGTGTTTTATTATATATATTTACAAATTGTTTCCAATTAGACCAAAAACTCTTTTTACGACAACCCTTTTTATGTAATGTACTCTATCACTGTCTTAAATTCAGTAGATTTTTTTTTTTTTTTTGGTGCCTCCCTGGTTTCTTGGCTTTGTAATCTTCTTAGCTATTAGTGTTATGTCTTTAAATAATACTTTGCAGTATCTTTATCATTCTTTTTCTACCTTTTAATTTTTTCAAAGCTATTACTTTATTTTATGTGAACGGGTCTTTATTTTTCCTAAGAAATAAAAATAAAAGACAGAGATATTCAAATGCTTGCATAATGCTTTAAGAATGATCTTTGGAATTGTGTTCTCCTCTACTCATTGTTATGAAGGATAGCAACTCATAATAAAAATTAAGTAAATATTAAAGCAAAATTATGCATAATTTATCTTTCCATTGTCACTGTTGTTTAAATTCCTTTTTTCTCTAAAATTTAGAACTGTAGTCAGTAATGGGAATCATATGAGAACTGTACTATGTGAGGCCTCTGAAAAATTAGTCACAGATATATAGCTAGACTTCAGCAAAGCCTTCACACTGTAAACTATCTCTTTATTCACTGAAACTATGGGTTAGAAAGGGGAATGTCAGCTATCGTGAGCAATTCAACATAGAAAGAATTTTAAAATGTCTGCATATATGCATATATTTGTATAGCACATATATGAACACTGTTGCTTAACATAAGCAACTCACTCAGATTTAAAAGCAGTGAATAGATTCTATAATAAAAGATTTGTGTACAATAATATATGTTTATTAATATATTAAATATAAGATATAAATACAATATATTAATGTTTATTTACTGAATGGTTATTCCATTCTTCCCCAAAACCTTTGAGTAAACATCTCATTGAGATAAAGGAGAAACAGCTTGACATCGTGACTTCTAAATTAATTTATCTTAGAAAAATACACATTTAAATATATTGATTTAAAAAAGTATATGAGACACAATGAAATTAAAATACATTATTTATAAAAGGTTTCTTTATAATTTAATGTTTCCAATTAGTTGTTTTCTACCTTACCAAATATGCTAAGGTCTTGTACTAATTATATTTATATTTTCAGTATCATTTTATGTTACATACCTAAAAATCAAACAATGCTTTGTAAGAGAAAAATACATAAAATTCTAGTGAGAAGTAATATGATAATCTATTAGCATATAAGCTATATAGGAATTAGTGAAATGGCTAAGAATAAAAAATTACCTACAGATTGAGTTGGAACTGAAGAAAACGGAGTAGAAGGTGTCTAATTCAACAAACTTCACTTCTGTCATGTTTTGCTGATCATACCAGTGGAAAAGCTGAATACTACCTGCAGGGACATTCAAAATTAACCTGACCTCCATAGCTACTTCAATGTCTGTTAAAAAATGCACATATTAATATTTAATGTAAAACTTGAACTGAGGACATTAAATATTTTACAGCCAATACCTGCACATAGTAATGATACTTCTTTTCCCCCCCAAATACTATGTTTTTTTCTCATTATATATTCTTTCTCATGGATTATATCCTGACTGCAGTTTCTCCTCTTTCCCCTAATATTACTTAAGTGCAATATATTTTACATTTTGCAACATATACTGTAAGTGTTTATTTTTGACATCAGATAATTAGGAGTCCCATGATAAGAATGAGATAATTTAGAATGAATTAAGTAATTCTCATTTTGTGTGCTTATTTATATTCACTTGTCCTGTTAAAATTTGTACCTTATGTATTAAGAAAATTTTAGATGTTACAGAGATGTGAAATAAATAATATTTCTGGTTTGAAGAAATAGGGATTTTAGTATGAGAAGAACTACCACTGGTATTATGGTACAGTTCTGATATGAAGAAAATAAAAAAAATATTGATGATTACAACCTTTATTTGACATAAATGTAAATATTATTTATAGAAAAATATGCATAGTATTTAGATACAAATGCAATGTCCATACAAAGTATATAATATTCCTTTTTGTGTTAACAACTTTATTTTAAAAAACAAAGATAAAAGAACAAATTTTATGCATTTTTGCATAAATGTATATGAATATATTTTTGTCAGTGCTTGGCTTTTTTTATCCAACAGTTTGATAGTGTGCATTAAGGTTTTACTAGGTTCAGTGAGCAAAAAGTACAAAGGATGTAACCCAGAATTAGTCAAAGTTTTGTTCCTGAGTAAGAATTGAGCATAATGTTTTTTTTTTCCTTAAACTTTACCAAGTCTGTGAGTTTTTTCTGGGGTGTTCAAAGCTTTCTGAGGTTATTGTCTCATTATCAGTGACTGCATATTATGCCTGTTCTTTTGTGACTGGGTTATCTCACTCAGGATGATATTCTCTAGATGCAACCATTTCTTAAGAATTTCTTTAAGTCATTTTTTCTGATAGCTGAGTAGTACGCCATTGTGTAAATGTACCAGAATTTTTGTATCTATTCATCGACTGAAGGACATCTGGGTTCTTTCCAGCTTCTATCTATTATAAATAGAGCTGCTATGAACATTGTGGTGCATGTATCTTTGTTGTATATTGATTGTCTCTGGGGTATATGCCCAGAAGTGGAATAGCTAGATCTTCAGGGAGTACTATGACCAATTTTCTGAGGAATTGCCAGACTGATTTAGAGAGTGATTGTATCAGTTCACAACCCCACCAAGAGTGGAGAAGTGTTCCTCTTTCTCCACATTCTCGCCAGCATCTGTTGTCATCTGAGTTTTGGATCTTGACCAATCTGACTGGTGTCAGGTGGAATATCAGTGTTGTTTTGATGTGCAATTCCCTGATGGCTAAGAATGTCGAGCACTTTCTTAGATGTTTCTCACCCATTCAATATCCCTCAATTGAGAATATTTTGTTTAGCTCTGTATCCCATTTTTAATTGGGTTGTTTCATTCCCTGGTGTCTAGTTTTTTGAGTTATTTGTATAACTTGAATATTAGGCCTCTATCTGATGTGGGGTTGTTAAAGATATTTTTCCACTCTGTTGGATGCAATTTTGCTTTCTTGAGTGTCCTTAGCCTTACAGAAACTTTGCAATCTCATTAAGTCTCATTTGTCAATCTTTGATCTTAGAGGTCAAACCATTGGTGTTTTGTTCAGGAATTTTTCTCCTGTGCCTATGTGTTCTAAGGTTTTCCCTACTATCTCATCTAATAGTTTTAGTGTACCTGGTTTAATGTGGAGAACTTTGATAAACTTACAATTCAACTTTGTAAAGGAGATAGGAAAGGGTCTATTTTTATCTGCATGCTGATTGCCAGTTGGACCATTATCACGGGAGATGTCAAATGCTTTCTCAGCATCTAGTGAGATGACCATGTGGTTTTGCTCTTTGAGTGTGTTTATATGGTGGAATACACTGATCTATTTCCATATATTAAACAATCCCCGCATGCCAAGGATGAAGCCTACTTGATCATGGTGAATGATTGTTTTGATGTGTTCATGAATTCAGTTTGCAAGGATTTTTTTTTGAGTATTTTTGCATCAATGTTCATAAGTGAGATTGGTCTGAATTTCTGTTTCCTTGTAGGGTCTTTGTGTGATTTAGGAATGAGGATTATTTTAGCCTCAAAAAATGAGTAAGGTAGTATTCATGTGATTCTATCTTGTGGAATAGTTTGGAGAGTATTGGTATTAGGTCACCAATTCATGTCTGATCAAATTTTGCACTGAACCCATCTGGACATGGGCTTTTTTTGTTTGGGAGGCTTTTGATGACTGCTTCTATTTCTTTAGGTGTTATGGGATTATTTACATGATTTTTCTGGTACTGGTTTAACTTTAGTATCTTGTATCTGTCTAGGAATTCATCCATTTCCTTCTGATTTACCAGCTTTGTTGAGTATAGGCTTTTGTAGTAGCCTCTGATGATTTTTTGAATTTCCTCAGTTTCAGTTGTTATTTCTCCACTTTCCTTTCTGATTTTGTTAATTTGTATTCTCTCTTTGCCCTCTAGTTAGTCTGGCTAAGTGTTTATCAATCTTGTTAATTTTCTCAAAGAACAAGCTCTTGGTTTTGTTGATTCTTTGGATGGTTTGTTTGTTTCTATTTGGTCTATTTCTGCCTTACGTTTGATTATTTCTTGCTGTCTATTCCTCTTTGGTGTTTCTGCATTCTTTTGATCTATAGCTTGCATTTTTGCTGTCAGGTTGCTTGTGTATGCTCTCTCCAGATTCTTTTTGGAAGCACTCATATCTATGAGTTTTTATTCTCAGTACTGCTTTCATTGCATCCCATAGGTTTGGGTATGTTGTGTTTTAATTTTCATTGAATACCAGAAAATTCTTAATTTCTTTCTTTATTTCTTCTTTGACCCTGCCATCATTTAATAGAGCATTGCTTAATTTCCATGTGTATATGGGCTTTTTGTTGTCTTTGTTATTATTAAAGACCAGCCTTAGATGATGGTGATCTTAAAGGATGCATGGGAGTATTTCAATCTTCTTAATATTGATTGAGGCTTGCTCTGTATCCAATTATGTGGTCAATTTTTGATAAGGTGCTGTGATGTGCTGAGAGGAAGGTGCATTCTTTTGTTTTAGGATGATATGTTTAGGGATTTCTTTTCTGGTCCAACCTATTTGGAGTTCTGCAGGCTTCTTTCATACTCGTGGTCATCTCATTCTTAAGGGTAGGAAAAATTTCTTCTACAATTTTGTTGAAGATATTTTCTGTGCTTCTTAGTTGATATTCTTTGCCCTCTTATATTCCTATTATCCTTAGGTTTGGTCTTCTCATTGTGTACTGGATCTCCTGCATATTTTGTGTTAGGAGCCTTTTGGTTTTTGCATCTTCTCTTACTGTTTTGTCTTTGTTTTCATTGTTGTCTTCAGCCTCTGAAATTCTTTCTTCCATCTCTTGTAGTCTGTTGGAAATGCTTGCATCTGCGATTCCTGATTTCCTTTTTAGGATTTCTACTTCTAGGGTTGTCTCCTTTAGTATTTTCTTTATTGTGTCCATTTCCATTTAAATTCCTTCTACCATTCCTTCATCTCATTGCTTCTGCTTTCTTCTAGTTCTTTGAGTGTTTTTCTTCTTTCTTTTTTAAAAGCTTCTTATTATTTATGCTTTTCCTCTCAATTTTGTTTAAGAATCTCTATCATCATCTTGAGGTAAGATTTCGTTTCTGTGTCTTTTATTTTTTTTTCTGGAGTGTTTGGCATTCTCCTGTTTGCTGTGATGGGAGAGCTGAGTTCTAGTGTTGCCTGGTTGTCTTGGTTTCCCTGGTGTATGCTCTTTAGCTTTCCACTTGCAATCTTTTTGTCAGTGATTGGTTCTTGCCTTTCCCTTGTACCTGGCCTGTGTCCCTGGATCTCTGCTGTTCCTCGTGGAGGATTCTCTGAGCCCTGTTCTGCACCCAGAATCCACATGCTGGAAACAGAGGGCCCAATGCTGTGTTCCTGGTACCTGGATCAGCAGGGCAAGGGCGTGCTTTCTGAGTGTGCTTGGAAGCGATCTCTCTGCCCCCTGGCTAGGAACCCCTTCTCACCATTCCTTTATCTCTGGGTCTCCACTGTTTCTGGTGGTGAATGGTTCAAGCCCTGTTCTGTGCCTCCATGTATAATATTCCTAATATCATAATTCAGGAGGTCTTTGATGCTGTGTAGGCTTAGTTTTTAAATCCTACATTTAATAAAGTTTTTTAAATGCTTTAATCTCCCTTCTAGCACACAACCAACCAAAGCTAATAGCAAAGAAAGTTTAGTAGGATACAAGAAATCAGACCTGTTTAGAAATTGTACTTTGGAGCAAATCAAATCTGCATTGTGATGATATCATCAGTTCAGTTCACATGAATCAGCAGTGGCGGGTCAATCCTGAAGAAGTCATGAAGATTTGCTCTATGCTGTTAAGAATTAGTTTATTGGGGGCAATTTCAATCTCTAATTTCCAGGGTACCAGCAGTACTGTAAGGATAGTAAACACAAATTAGTAGTAGTGGCACAACCCAGAAGAAACAGCCAGTCCATTGCTGAATTGGCACAAGTCAGCAGGCATAACCTTAGTTCTCTACTATGTGTCTCTCAACCAAGTGACAATCTACAAAGATGCAAGATCAATGAATCCTTGCAAAGGTAAATATGCCAGTCACCCATCATTGTCCACTGATTCATATTTATAGTCCATCTAAACACTAACTCTCCACAAACATATATTGCCTCAGAAAACCTCTATCTGTGTCTGTATCAATAAATTTCAACTTAACTCTGCTTATTGGCCCAAGTATGAAGAAGCCACCAGAATACCTCCAGAAGTTTTTTGTTATATTTCTTTGTATGAAGTCATAACACAGAATGATAAGTAAGGAGTAAGAATGCATAGCAAAACCATCTGGTGTCTGTTGGGTTATTTCTTCTTAACATTTTACCTCCCTCTTATGTGGTGTTTGCTTTTGGAAAACATTGTTTACACATGCATTGCTTTAAGAATACATTTACTTATGTGGGGCAGGAGACTGTGCCTCCAGATAGAAATATTGGTAAGGTCTATAATATTCAGAAACCTAGGCATTGTTCATCATTGAGAAAGGTAGACATTTAAGTCTGCTCAACCAGGTTCCTGTCCTCTACCACTTTACCAGACACTTTATGGAAATAACTGTAAGAATCAGTCACATAGAATCATCCCCTCCATTTGCAGATGAGTCATACCTAACATCTCAGGCCAAGCTATTAGACCCCAACCCACACGAAATTGTATATATTCAGGAGGAATAACATGGATGAATTATTTCACCAAAGTCTGGCTGGGAGTCCCTGTTTTATAAAGTTTTAACACCCTAAAGGAAAAGTATTTTTTTTTTGTGATTCAGTGTCTGAACTTTTCTTGAGTCTACTGTAGCCACTTCCTGCCCTTTAGTCCCAACCTTGGACACTAGCTGCCAGCTGCATCCCTTCTCCAGTCGCCGATCAAGGGCAGTGACTTTGGCTCCTAAGCAGCTTCTGCGTCCAGCTGCCTGACATGGGATCTGAGGCAGTCAGTGGCAGCCACAGAAGGTTTGTTCCAGCTCTCAATTGAAGAACTGCATCTCTTCGGCAACTTCAGCCAGGCCAGATTCCCACAGTTTCCTGGGGATAGTGTCCAGTACACAGAATGACACCTCCATGTGTCTGATTTAGTAAAACATCCTTTACCTGTGTCTCCTCCAAGAAAACATTGTTCATGTGCCTTGTTTAATAAAACATGCTGTCACCTGTGTGTCCCAGCAAAACATTCTTTGATATAACTGACTTTCCAAAGAAACCCGATGTTTCCAGTTCAATGCTGTATTTCACTTGATAAGAAAATTTAGATAAAGGATAAATTGCATATAGAATTGATTTTGGAGTTACGAATTTATCAGGAAATATTAGAGAATTGCTTGATTCTTGCAAAAATTTTAAATAAATACCAAAAATGATTCTTATATTAAAACCAAAATGGCAAATATTCTGAAAATTGGGTTTCTTTGTTTTGTTTGTTTTGTGATGTTTTGTTTTTAAGAAAATGAACTGATTTCTCTTGTTGATTCTGACAAGTGGATGAGTTATCATCCCTCAGAAGTGTTATGCATGGGAGACTGAAATTTTCTAATTCTTGATTTCAATGTGATAGATATACCTTAAATATCTTGGATGTTCCTTTTTGTACTAGATCTGTTAGGACCTGTTAAATCTTAAGCTCAATAAATATTAATTGAATCACATGTATAGGTCACTAACTTTGGCTGTAAAATACTTATAGCTTTTAATAGAATTACATATAAACAGTTATTTTATCTATTTTTTTCTCATCATCATTCTTCCACTACACATAGAAAACATGCAATCAGAAATTATGTAATGTTCTCTAATCTTGAACAACAATGGAGCCTCTCTTCGACTTGTGATTTTAGGAATCTACTCCTAAGTTTATTTGGCAGAACATTTTCCCAATTTCCCCAGCTTATTTGAACCTTATTGTACTTGATGATTTTTATTAATATGTTTTGCAAGGAAGGGAATTCAGGTATTCACACACACCACACACACCAACTTCAGTTTTATCTTTTGACAAATTTCTAGAAAATAAAAGGGGGGAGATAGCCTTAATGGTTTCTAAAAATAAAGTAATATGCTGCTAAAACATGAAATATTAATATAAATTAAAAGCTTGTGTGGCTGATCCCCCAGCTACTTTTTTATTATAAAGTTTTGATGCCAAAGGCTTTTAGATAATATAAGACATAAAAGCCATAATTTGAAAATATTAGCTTATGAAATTAGAAAGCACCAGGTTGTTTGAAATTATTTCTTGTTAGAGGTTAGGTAGCCTCTTTTTGCATTTGTATTCATAAAATTTGTTAGTGCCTCTAATTTAAATCATCATCTTCCAGTAGTCTTTTAGATGCAATAGAGAGGAATCCCAGGGTATTAACTAGTAGTGTATATACACAGTATGTAAGTATATTTTTCTACATCTCTTTTGAAAAGGCACTGAAATTTACAATCAGACCACAGAGTAGGTATATTAACTGTTGCAGTGTATCATGAGGGTATAAGAGTTACCAGATATATTTTATATCATTGTTAAGTGTTCCATTTGAATATATATATTCAATATATTTATATATTGTATATATATACATATATTTGAATGTCTCTGTTTGTATGTGTTTTAGTATCTATCTGGCTGAATTTATTAAAATCAGCAATTATTCATCACTACTCATTAACAGATTTTATTATTGTAATGTATAGCTGTTTCTTTGTATTGAAAAAAAACAGATTGTACATTAATGATTGTGTAATTTGTGCAACAATCAATGCAGAACAAACTTAGAAGAACCAAACAATAGATAAAAGAACATTTCTAGTGTTAAAACTTTGATGGACAAAGAGGAGGCAACTTCTAAAATCCTAGAATCAAAAGTGAATAATCACCTTCTATATAGCCATCCCCTATACTCATTCTTACTTAACACATTTCAGAAAATGACAGGCATATGATACTTGTTTCCTTTAGACTAAAAAAAAAGTCTCTCATAGTAAGAGACAAGGTATGAACTAAAGTCAAAGACTCAGTACAATCTAATCATGATGGAGTCTTGCCAGCATTTTTATCATATTTTGTTCATAGAAATCAGCCATTATGCAAATGGTATACAGAGCCAAGTGCTTAAGATGTCAGGGCACTGGAGCCATTGAAGAAACTGATAGCCACATGGCTAATGTAAGATTGCTGACTATACAAATGGTCATTACCATTTTTGGTTGTTGGGTAATTAAGAAATGTGTACATACAATAAGTCAAAGATGCACAAAGAAAAGTGATATTGATATCTCAGAACCAAATATCTGACTTAAAAAATTACTGAAAGAATTGTATACAGCATGCTATTTCTAACAAATCCATTGAAAGATCTTAATTATATCGCCAAATATACCTATTTTATATACTGAAAATACATATTCATAAAAATATATTTTCAGAAAAAAAATTGGTGCTAAGAGACAGAAGTAAAAATGATATCATCAGTTTTAGATGGTTATTTTATGACCTCCATTTCAACAAACTTGCTGTATTTGACAATTACGGTGATAAACAGAATAAGCTATTGGATTTAAATAGACATTTTATACAGAAGAATTGTCTGGATGAGTATTTGTTACAGGAGAATAAGAGAAAACAGAACATATCAGTACTACCTCCATGAATTTGGTTAAAATCCACAGATGGGATAAGAGGCTATTTGGTAAGACAAAGAAGACAGGAATGAGATTTGTCAGCACTATTCCTGTCACTGCTTCTCACTTTTATAAATTATAAAGCATTTATTCTAGCAATGAAACTAACTGGAAGCCTTCTGTTTGGTAGTATTGATCTGGCATACAGAAGATCACAAAAAAAAAAAAAAAAAGATGGCTTATTTATAGCAATGCAAACACATCTTATATAGAAATTTTCTATTAGCAAAGCCATAGAGATTATTGCCATCTATACTTAAGTGCCCACATTATTTTGTTACAACACTGGGAAATTTTTTCTTCTAAACATATTTTTTCAGGCTTAAGTGACTTCAACATTGGTGTTGCATTCTCTTTAACAGTGAGTAAATAAACAATTTGTTCAAATTGTCTGATTACCCAAAGAAGACATCTGCATGAAGAATAAAATAATTGTCCCATTCTTTTGTGACAACAGTTCTTGTTCCATTGATATGAAAATTTGTAGCTTCTAGAGGTTAAACTCACAAAATTATACTTAATTTTAATTTAGATTATCATATTCAATTTATGAATACATATTGTTTCTTAGCATTAAACTTTGATTTCTAAAAAGTAAATCATAAGCCATATGAGAATAAAGTTTTTACAGTATAATTTTAAGGACAATATATACCAGAAAGTAGTAATTTAAAATTGTATGTAAAAAAATATAAAATAAAACAAAGACTTTTGGCACCAGGTTAAAATTCCATGTACTAGAGAGTCTAAGACAAGAATACCATAAATTCAAGGTCAGCATGAACTCCATAGTATATTGAAAGCCAGTCAGAAAAGTGTAGCAAAACCCTATTCCACAACTTTATTTTAAAAGGGGTAATTAGATGGAAATGCAGTTCAATGTTAAAACGGAACATTTGCTTGAATACTTACAATCTTCACTACTATAAAAATAATTTTACAAAATATTAGTAGAGAAGAATGATATTTCAAATAGTGAATGATTCCATCCAGACCTAAAAAAACAAAGATATAACTAAATTAATTTTTGAACAACTTTATTTTAAAAAAAAAGATAAATGTACAGATTTTAAGCATTTTTTCCATAAAAGTATATAATACATTTTTGTCAGTAATATTTTTTTTTTTTAGGATTTGATAGTGTGATCAATTTCCCACCAGTTACAATTAGCATAAAGTACATGTAAAACAAGATGCAACCTGGAAATAGTCAAAGTTTCTTGGTGTGTAAAGATTTTTTTTTTTTTAACAATGAGCAGACAGTACATGTAATACAGGGTAAAACCTGGAATTTGTCAATGTGATCTTGGTGGGTAAGGATTGAGCATGACTTTTTTTTTTTTTTTTTTTTTTTTTTCTTGCTTTCTTTTTTTCTTGGACTTCATACAGTCTGTGAGTTGTTTCTGGGGAAGTGCAAGCCGCTGGGCTTAGCATCCCACTATCAGTGACTGCATATTTTTTCTGTTCTTTTGTGACTGGGTTATTTCACTCAGAATGATATTCTCTAGATGCAGCCATTTTCTTAAGAATTTTGTTAAGTCATTGTTTCTGGTGGCTGAGTAGTATTCCATTGTGTAAATGTACCACAATTTTTGTATCCATCTTCTGAAGGACATCTGGGTTCTTTCCAGCTTCTGGCTTTTACAAATAGAGCTGCTATGAACATTGTAGTACATATATCTTTGTTGTGTATTAAAGTGTCTCTGGGGTATATGCTCAGAAGTGGAATAGCTGGGTCTTCAGGTAGTACTATGTCCAATTTTCTGAGGTATTGCCAGACTGATTTCCAGAGTGGTTGTATTAGTTTGCAACCCCACCAACAGTGGAGAAGTGTTCCTCTTTCTCTGCAACCTCGCAAGCATCTGTTGTCATCTGTGTTTTGGATCTTGGGCAATCTGACTGGTGTGAGGTAGAATCTCAGGGTTGTTTTGATTTGCATTTCTCTGATGGCTAAGGATGTTGAGCACTTCCTCAGATGTTTCTCAGCCATTTGATATTCCTCAGCTGAGAATGTTTTGTTTAGCTCTGTACCCCATTTTTTAAATAGGGTTGTTTGATTCTCTGGTGCCTAGCTTTTTGAGTTCTTTGTATACCTTGGATATTAGGTCTCTATCTGAAGTAGAGCTGGTAAAGATTTTTTTCCCAGTCTGTTGGCTGCTATTTTGTTTTCTTGACAATTTCCTTAGCCTTACAGAAAACTTGCAATCTCATTAAGTCCCATTTGTTAATCTTTGACCTTAGAGCTTGAGCCATTGGTGTTTTTTTCAGAAAATTTTCTCCTGTGCCTATGTGTTCTAAGTCTTTCCCTACTTTTTCATCAAATAGTTTCAATTTATCTGGTTTAATGTGGAGATCTATTATCCACTTACACTTGAGCTTTGTACAAGGAGATAAGAAAGGGTCTATTTTCATTCTTTGGCATGCTGAGTGCCAGTTGGACCAGCACCATTTGTTGAATAGGCTGTCCTTTTTCCATTGAAACTTTACAGCTATTTTGTCAAAAATCAAGTAACCATATACATGAGGGCTCATTTCTGGATCTTCTATTCTAGTCCATTGATCCACATGCCTATTTCTGTACCAGTACCATGCGGGTTTCAGCACAATTGCCTTGTAATATAGCTTGAGTTCAGGGATAGTGATACCCACAGATGTATTCTTGTTGTTGAGGATAGATTTCGCTATTCTAGGTCTTATGTTATTCCATATGAAATTGCACATTGATCTTTCCAATACAATGAAGTACTGGGTTGAAATTTTGATGGGGATTGCATTGAATCTGTAGATTCCTTTTGGTAGGATGGCCATTTTTAAAATGTCAATCCTTCCAATCCATGAGCATCGAAGATCTTTCCATTTTCTGAGATCCTCCTCGATTTCCTTCTTTAGAGGTTAGAAGTTCTTGTCATGCAGGTGCTTCACTTGCTTAGTTAGAGTCACACCAAGGTATTTCATAGTTTTTGTGATCATTGTGAAGGGTACCTTTTCCCTAATTTCTTTATCCACATGTTTATCCTTTGAGTATAGGAAGTCTACTGATTTGTTTGAGTTCATTTTGTATCCAGCTACATTGCTGAGCTTGTTTATCAGCTGTAGGAGTTCTCTGTTGAAATTTTTGGGGTCACTTAAGTGCTTTATCATGTCATCGGCCAAGTGTGATGTTTTGATCTCTTCCTTTCGGATTTGTATCACCTTGATCTCCTTTTACTGTCTAATTGCTCCAGCCAGGACTTCCAGTACTATGTTGAATAGGTATGGGGAGAGCGGGCAGCCTTGTCGAGTCCCTGATTTTAGTGGGATTGCTTCAAGTTTTCTACCATTAAATTTGATGTTGGCTGTTGGTTTGCTGTATATTGCTTTTATTATGTTTAGGTATGGACATTGGATTTCTGTTCTTTCCAGGACTTTTAACATGGAGGTGTGTTGAATTGTGTCAAATGGTTTCTCAGCATCTAGTGAGATGACCATGTGATTTTGTTCTTTGAGTTTGTTTATATGGTGGATTACATTGATGGTTTTCCTTATATTAAACCATCCCTGCATTCCGGAGATGAAGCCTACTTGATCATGATGAATGATCGTTTTGATGTGTTCTTTGATTTGGTTTGCAAGGATTTTGTTGAGTATTTTTGTGTCAATGTTTCTAAGTGAGATTGGTCTAAAGTTCTCTTTCCTTGTAGGGTCTTTGTGTGGTTTAGGAATGAGGGTTATTGTAGCCTCAAAAAATGTGTTAGGTAGTATTCCACCTGATTCTATCTGGTGGAATATTTTGGATAGTATTGGTGTTATAACTGCAATAAATGTCTGATAAAATTCTGCATTGAACCTGTCTGGACCTGGGCTTTTATTGGTTGGGAGGCTTTTGATGAATTCTTCTATTTCTTTAGGTGCTATGGGATTGTTTAGATGGTTTACTTGGTCCTGGTTCAACTTTAGGATCTTTTATCTGTCTAGGAATTTGTCCAGTTCCTCCAGATTTTCCAATTTTGTGGAGTATAAGTGTTTGTAGTAGGATCTGATGATTTCTTCAATTTCCTCAGTTTCAGTTGTTATGTCTCCACTTTCTTTGCTGATTTCGTTATTTTGTATACTCTCTCTTTGCCCTCCTGGTCCCTGGATCAGGCAGGGCTGGGGGGTGTACTTTTTTTGTGGAGTCTGCTGAGATTTCTCTGCTCTCTGGCTGCCTAGATCTCCTACTCACCAGACTTTAAACCTTTAGGAACTGCTGTTAGCGTGGGCAGGTGTGTGGAGCCCTGTTCTGCGCCCTGAAGTCACTGCAGCCGGGTGGAAACAGAAGTTCCAAAGTTGTGTTCCTGGTCACTGGATCAGGCAGGGCGGGGGGTGCGCTTTCCGTGTGCACTCTGCAGAGATATCTCTGCTCCCTGGCTGCCCAGATCTCCTACTCACCAGTCTTTAAACCTTTAGGAGCTGCTGGTCCAGGTGGCAGATCCTAAATTAATTTTAGTGGATGAATAATTACTGTAATAATTTAATAATTTAAAATTATATAGGCTCACTTGATCCCAAAGTATAAAAAAAATATAAAGCAGCAAAGTGTTGTGCTTCAAGATGCTGTGTCTATACAACATAAAGGCACTACTATTAACTTGTCAAATAATAGGGTCTATATTAACCTTAATGAAATTCCATGGCTTCAGAATATAAATAACAAATGCATTTTCTCACAATCCAAGGTATTGGAAGAATATGAACAAAGTGCCAATGGTTTTGGTTTCTAGATGAAGCCTCTAGCTTGCAGACTTCTGTCTCTGGTTGTGTGTTCCTATGGCCTTCTCATTTGCCTGATGGGGTAAAGTATTAAGTTCCTTATTGATCTTCGTCTTTCACATAGAGCTTCACATAGAGCTGGATTTTTGTAAAAATATGTGGCTTCTCAAACTTCACATGTTGAAACCTAACCACTGATCTGATTGATAACAGAATAAAGGAGAGCTTTGGAAGGTGATTAGGTCACAAGTACAGTGACTTCATGAGGATGATTAGCACCTTTATTAAAAGGTGCTTTAAAGTTCTGCCTTGCTTACTTCTTGTAAGTGATAATATTCAGAAAGCATCCTGCCTAAATCAGAACACATCCATTCATTTGAAGCTTGAAACTATCTTTTGTCTATCACAGATTCCCACATTCTTAAACTGTAGCAAATATATTTCTATTATTTCTAAGCTATCCAGTCTGTACTCTTGGTTACAGCAGTACCTACATTGTAAGGCAATTCAGATTCATAGGATCACATCTAAAATAAAAATGACCAGCAATAGCATTTTTAAATACAATCATCTCATGATAGAGTTGCAGATGTAGAGTTGTGTAATGTATAATTCAGTCCATAGTAGCAAATGAAATAATCTACCAGAAAAAGAAAACAAGAAGCAAAACTAAAACAAACAAATGAACAACAACAAAAAAAAACTTTTAGTATTGTTCTGAGCTTTAGAACTTTGTACTGAGTAAAGCCAAAATTGCCTTTGCTCTATACAAATTGCTATACACGTTACTAAACAGTTCTTTTCCATTTCTTGATTTGGACTTGGCCTCAAAACAGTTTTAGATCATCATTAGTTCAGATAATATAATTGGGTTAATTTATGTGTGATTATTTAGGTTAAAAAACCTGCATTCATCTGGAACAACAAAGGAAGATGGACCTTGAAGTGTTCTGTCAGATCTACACATGCAACAGTATCTTTATACATGAGCATCTGTATAAAGCAGAAGAAACTAATGGCATTGGTTACATGAGCAATTTATTGTATAAACAGCAACAGCTTAGCAAAAGTTGATAAGGATATCAGACCTTAGTGTACATATTTTAATTGAAAACAGTCTACAACATTACTGGTTTCTTTGTCTCCTGGCAGTGATGTTTTTATTTTTTAGTCACAATATAGACACTTCAAAATGAATACTGTGAAGATCTATCCACTAAATGGATTTTTTTCTTGTTATCCCTTCTTAGAAGAATGAAAGAAAAAAAATTGTTAAGGGTAGAACTTCAAAAAAAATTGAGAATTGCTGCCATCAATAGGCATTCAGGAGTATAGATTATCCTAAGAACTGATGAATGGCTATTTGATATGTCCTTAGAGACTTATACTATATGAGTGCCCACTTTTTCATTTATTTCCTCCAGCATCAATTAGGTTTGATATAGCATATAAAACTGAATGTCACATTTGGTATGTTTCTGGATGACTGCATTGATTTTTTGGCTTGTGGATAAATTCAATTACATGCAGCATTCAGAGATTTCTGTAATTGTAATTTTGTTGGATCTCTTCACTCAATAACTTCCCAATTTCCTAATCTCCTCTAAGGTCGAAGGTGTTAGAATGTTGAGTCATTTTTTAAAGCAGTACATGAGGAAAATCCAATATCTAATAATAGGCAAAGCAAATGCCATTATGCACACAGTATTCGGCCTTTAAAATTCATATTAATTGCAATGTACCATCTGCTCACGTTCCATAGCTTAATGGTACCTGAAACCCTGGACTTGTTATGTATGAAATAAAAGCTTCAGGTTTACCCAGATGAATGGTTTGAAATTATTGTACTAAAACTTTCAGTGAAATAATTATTATTTCACTTAAATGTTAAGTTGGAATTATCATATTTAACAGTATTGTGGTGATATATATTTTAGAATGTTCTGGATATCATACACATACCCAATGTCAAGCAATAAAGATGTTTCCTCTGGTTTTAGGGTTGGGTAGAAAGGATAAAAGAAGACCAGTAGTAAAAGAGAAGGAAGAGTTAGAGATTGGAGAAGAGAGAAGAAAGAGAAGAGAAGAGAGAGAATTAGAAATAGACAGACAGTGACAGACAGAAAGAAGCAGAAAGAGGATATTAGGAATAGCACAAATACACACTTCCCTAGAGAATGTAAGAGAAGAGAAGAGAAGAGAAGGGAAGAGAAGAGAAGAGAAGAGAAGAGAAGAGAGAGAATTAGAGACACACAGAAAAAAGCTGACAGAGGTTATTAGGAATAACACGCACGCGTGCGCGCGCACACACACACACACACACACACACACACACACACACTTCACCAACTCATTTGCCCTTATTAACTATAATATATTATTATGCTGATATTTCATGCTTAGTTATCATTCCATATCTGTGTCGATAATAGTATAATTTGGAATACATTAATAAGAATATTATTTTCAGCTTGCTAATATATGTGACAAAAGAAGCAGCATAAATATCTCCATCTTTAAAATGAGGCATAGATATTTATAGAACACATTTAGCTATTTAAGAATTTACCTAGAACAAGATTCAGGGATCAAGAGTATATAGAGGTGAAAGACTTCGGTTAGAAGGCATTATATTACTACATCCAGGAGAAGATGGAGACAATCAGAAGGCCTTATGATAGGCATTCATTCTATTATAATTGGTTTTGTAATGTAACATCCATTAGCTTGGTAGAATCTTTAGAACTACATTGCTGACATGGTGCAGTAAAGTTAGTAACAAGCCCCAGGAATGACAGTGAAAATGCTGGTTTGTGTAAACAGAAAAAAGACTAGGTCTCTGATGATGGGGTCTTGAAACTACAGTGCTGAAGCGATGTCTATAATGGTATTCAGCAAAACAGTAATTTCAGGAGTCTATGAATTGCAAAAAGCAGCAGTGTTGTTATAGACATCCTGGTGTGCAGCTAACACATTTTTTCCACTCAGCTACACATCTCTTTTGATGTATGTTCTTTGTATGTTTTTGATGACTCATTTCCATGTTTCTTACTCAAGTCCACATTTCATACTCAAAGTTGTATGTCTTTAGCATGAGATTCCTAATTGTCATAGACTAGTAATATAAATCAGCATTTAAAGTTTTGGCAGATTTCAAAAGCCTAGAGAGATGTGGCTTGTTGTGGGGCAAGTGGAGAGTAAAACCAGAGAGAACTGGTAAGGTTTAATGAGCTCAGACCCAGTGGATCTAAAAACTGAAAAAAGCAGTATAGCCATCCTCTGCCTACCTCTTTCTGCTCTAGATCTCTGTAACCATGACACCTCACTGAGAGAACCATGAAAATTAGTCTTGCATTGAAACCATCTGGAGGCCTTCCCCCATTCAAATAGAGCATCACTAAAATATCTGACTGAGCCAAGTGGAAACATCTACCTCTAAATCCTTCAGTACTTCTTAATGTTTGTGTAGTCCCTGTCCGCCTGGAATAAAGGGCACAAGTTATATTAGCAAGGAGAGTCTGTTTTTACAGAGTAGAATACTTGGAAACATGATCTCCCTTGAAGCACTCATGGATGAACTTTGGACCCACCTGGCAGGCCAGGCTCATGTCACTGCCACTCCCACTAAAGGCACTGGCAACTGGTGCTGGCACTAACCTGGTAGTGAGACCTTGGCTTCCAAAACCTCCTCATTTTGTTTCCAATACCTGCAGTAGTTCTTGCTTACCATTCTCAATATGGTCATGGAAACCCAGCCTACTTTTCCCTTCAGGTGGATAGAGGATGACTGCTAGTGATTCAATATTTCTATCATGGTTTTTGCATGAATTAATTGTGGAAGTACCTGAAGGAACTGAGGCATGATTAGAATATATGATTAGAATTGTATGATTAGATTAGCTGATGTTATGAAAATGCTTTGGTTCTCTTGTTTTTTGCAATAGTTTGTTGCCATGAATTAGAGAATCTCTTGGTGATCTTGTGTGAAATAACTGTTCATAACAAAGTCCTGGGCTGCAGTTGTCCTCCGGACAACTCTTCTCAAACATTTTGTGTGCTGGGTATTTAATACCATCAAATGTTCAATGAAGAAATATTTTACATCAATATTTAGTCTGTAAGAGAGTAAAAACATGTCAATTTCAAAACTTACATGCAAAGTGATTTAAAAGTACTATAAAATTCTATAAGAAGTATTGAAATTTTTACAAATATGAATATTTTCAGAACTAAAAAGAAAATATGGTATTATATTGGCATTTTTTAAATAGTAGAGTATTCAATTTAATTAATAATGATTTATAGTTATTTTGCCTCTTCATTTATCTGGTGAATATATATTTTATGTGAAGTAAATAATCTTATTCATCAATTTCTTATTATACATGTAATAGAAAATATAGCATGTAGTATATAGAAAACTGTATAGTACATACTTGAAAAAATAAATATAGGTAAGATAAATATCAAGCATTATGACATCAGCATTAGCCTTCAGGTCCTTTTTAAGGCAACATGGTTAAATTACCTTTGTTTTGAGTAAGTTTAATACAAACACATATGCATGTGCATATACTCACATACACAGTGGATAAAACAACAAGAAACTACAAAGTTTAGCAGAGGAGAACATGATCAACTAGAACCACATATTACATTCAAAGAGAGTAGAGTTGAGGTGCTACTAAGAAGTATAATTGTCATATTTGTTAGAACATGTGAACATTGTAGCTGGGTAATTGTTTAACTGTTGTGAATGTGCATATACATAGTTCAAAAGAACCAGTCCAAGTGGTTGATTGCTTTCTACAAAATAGTCTCCATGTGGACAAGAGTATAGTATAAACTCTGAGAGTAATACTCAGATCACATTCATGAACAGTTTTCATTTTCCATCTATCTTGAAATTTGCCAAAGGTCTTTTTATCTACTACTGTAATGCGTAAAGTATAAACACTCACAAAGCTTAACACTGGGACCACAAAGCAAGCATTTAATTGTTTGGCATCCCTGCAATCCCATAAGAAGCCTGAGAACACAAAACAGTGCTTCAGCTAAGTCCTTAGTGCACTTATAGTGCCTTTCTCTGATGACAGATACATACTGGAAATCATGAAAAAAAAGTTTTGTCACAATTTTCTTCTCTTGTTATAATTTTACTTAGGTAAAATTCTGTCAGTTTTATGGCTTGATTATTATAACCTGTATATTTCTATCATCCTCACCAGTCAATCATCCTTGCTACTTTTAGAGTTGATACAAGATAAGTAATCAACTTGGAAATATTTAAACCTTCATCTTAGATATTTGTTTCTATGACAAATGCAAGGTTTCTTAGTATGTATTCACTTTCTTTCCTCAACTTGGTTCATGTCCAGTTTTCAAAGACATTTTCTTAAAAGATTTCTTAACTGATTAGGATAAAATCTCTCTTTTCATTTCTCTTTCATTCTAACCCCATCTACTTCTTCCTCTCCACTATACATCTGGACAGAACAAAATTAGCACACTAAGGTATATTCAACTTGGCTTCAGTGGTATCTGATGAAACATCATTTTCACAAATAGGTAAACCAATAACAAAGTCCTATATAGTGATAGAAAAAAATTATATGAAGAAGATTTGAATTATGTAACAGGTAAAAATGGAAATGTATGGATAAACTCTTCAAAGGATTCTAAGCTAACTGGCATCTGGTGCATATGAAGTTTTTCCCCCCTTTTTTAAATTGAATATTCTCTGTATTTACATTTTAGATGTTACCCCCTTTCCAGCAGGTGTGGGGGTTCATTTCTGGGTCCTCAATTTTATTCCAGAGACCTTCCTGACTCTGTGACATTACCAGGCAGTTTTTATCACAATTAACCTGTAATACAGCTTGAGGTCAGGAATGGTGATTCCCACAGAAGGTTTTTTTTTTTTTTTTTTTTTTTTTATGTTTTGATTTACAATTTCCTGATGACCAGGAATGTTGAACATTTCTTTAGGTAATTCTGAGAAATTTGATATTTCCCAGTTCAAAATTCTTTGTTTAGTTCTGAACCCCATTTTAATAAGATTATTTGATTCTCTAGATTCTAACTTTTTTTAGTTCTTTGTATATACTGAATACTAGCCCTCTATCAGATTTGTTTTCTTGACAGTGTCCTTTGCCTTTCAAAAGCTTTGAAATTTCATGATGTCCCATTTGTCAATTCTTGTTCTTAGAGCATAAGCCATTGGTGTTTTAGAAAATTTTAGAAAATTTTCCTCTGTGCCTATGCTTTCTAAGCTCTTCCCCACTTTCTGTTCTATTACTTTCAGTGTACCTGGTTTTTTGTGGATGTCGTTGTTCCACTTGGACTTGAGCTTTGTACAAGGAGATAAGAAAGAATCAATTTGCATTTTCAGCATGCTGACTGCCAGATGAACCACCTCCATTAGTTGAAGATGCTGTCCTTTTTCCACTGAATGTTTTTAGCATCTTTGTCAAAGATCAAGTGGCCATAGGTGTGTGAGTTCATTTCTAGGTATTCAATTCTACTCTATTGATCTACCTGCTTGTCTCTGTGACAATGCTATGCAGATTTTGTCACAATTCATCTATAATACAGCTTGAGCTCAGGAATGTCAGGAATGTTGGTGAGGCCCACAGAAGTTTCTTTTTTGTTTTGTTTTTTTTTTTTTTGTTGTTGTTTTTTTTTTTTTATTGTTGAGAATAATTTTTGCTATACTGGATTTTTTATTATTTCAAATGGCTTTGCAAATTGTTCTTTCTAACTTTGTGAAAAACTGAGCTGGAATTTTGATAGGAATTACATTGAACCTGTAGATTGCTTTAGGCAAGATGGCCATTTTTACTATGTTGATCCTTACAATTCATGAGCATGAGAGATCTTTCCACATTCTGAGATCTTCTTCAATTTCTTTCTTCAGAGCCTTTAATTTCTTGTCATACAGGTCCTTCACTAGTTTAGTTAGGGTCACACCAATGTATTTTATATTGTTTGTGACTATTGTGAATAGTGTCGATTCTCCAATTTCTTTCTCAGCCTGATTATCGTTTGAGTAAAGGAAGACTACTGATTTGTTCAAATTAATTTTATATCCAGAAATGTTCATGAAGTTGGTTATCAGTTGTGAGAGTTCTCTGGTGGAATATTTGGAGGCACTTAAGTATACTATCATATCATCTGTAAATAGTGATATTTAGACTTTTTTCTTTCCAATTTATATCCCTTTGAATTCTTTTTGCTGTCTTATTACTCTGGCTAGTACTTCTAGTAATATGTTAAATAGGTAGTAAGACAGATAGCTGCCTTGTCAAGTCCCTGATTTTACTAAGATTGCTTCAAGTTTTTTACAATTTAGTTTGATATTGTCTACTAGCTTGCTGTATATTGCTTTTACTATGTTTAAGTATGAGCCTTGAATTCTTATCTTTTCAAGAGTTTTAATATTAAGGGGTGTTGTATTTTGTCAAATGTTTTCTCAGCATCTAAAGAGATGATCATGTGATATTTTTCTTTGAGTTTGTTTATACAGTGAAGTACATTGACAGATTTCCATTTATTTAATCATTTTTGAATCCCTGAAATGAAGCCTATTCATCATGGTGAATTATCATTTCCATGTGTTCTTGGATTGGGATTGCAAAAATTTTACTGATTATTTTTGCATCAGTGTACATGAGGGAAATTGGTCTGAAGTTCTCTTTCTTTGTAGGGTCTTTGTGTGGTTTGGAATGAGCATAATTGTTGGTTCCAAGAATGAGATGGGTTGTGTTCCCTCTTTTTCTAATTTTTAAAATAGTTTGGTGAGTATTTGTCTTAGGGCATCTATGAAGGTTTGATAGAATTCAGCACTAAACTTATATTGCCCTGGCCTTTTATTTGTTGGGAGGCCATTGATAACTGCTTCTACTTCTTTATAGGTTATGGAGTTATTGAATGGCTTATCTGGTCCTGATTTAACTTTGGTACCTAGTAACTCTAGAAAATTTTACATTTCCTCTAGATTTTCCAGTTTTGTTGAGTATAAGTTTTTTAATAGGACATTATGACTTCTTGAATTTCTTCTATAATTTTAGTGAAGGTATTTACTGGGCCTTTCAGTTTGGAGTCATTGCTCTCTTCTACACCTGTTATCCTTAGGTTGGTTATCTTATTGTGTACTGAATTTTCTGTATATTTGTGGTTAGGAGCTTTTCAACTTTTACATTTTCCTGAACGTTTTATCAATGCTTTCTATGTTATCTTCTGCCCCTGGGATTTTCTCTTCCATCTATTGTATTCTTTTCATGATGCTTGTGTCTATGACTTTTGACCTCTTTCCTAAGTTTTCTGTCTCCAGGCTTGTCTCTCTTTGTGGTTTCTTTATTGTTTCTATTTTTGTTTTTAGATCCTGGAGGATTTTGTTTAATTCCTTGATCATTTTACTTGTGCTTTTCTGTTTCTTTATGGGCTTGTAGTTGGTTTTCTGTGTTTTCTTGTATTTCTATGAGGGAGTTATTTATGTATTACTTGAGCCACCCCACACCGTCTTCAGCATGAGATATGATTTTAAGACCAAATCTCATTTTTATGGTTTGTTGGTATATACACTGCTTGCTGTGGTGGGAGAGCTAGGTTCTGATGTTGCCAGGTTGTCTTGGTTTCTATTACATCAGTTCTTGCAGTTGGCTCTTGCCATCTTCTTATCTTTGATTTTAGTTGATCTTGTTGTCTCTGAATGGAGTTTGTCATTTCTTTGTGTCTCTGGGCTGTGGGCTACAGAAAGACACTGGTCCTGGGTGTTCAGCTCCCTATGAGCAGGCTGTGAATTCTGAGTTCTGATGGCAATAGGGTGGCTCTATCTCTGGGTGTATATGGTGTTCTGAAGGGTACAGACCCAAGCAGTAGAATGATAACTGATCCCTGAGAGTTCCCAGAGGTCTCTCCCCAGACATGTCTTTGAAGAAAGAGTGTAGGTTCACATGTGGGCTCAGTAAGGAGAGTGCTCCTGCATCTCCTTCTTTTGTCTGTATTGTGTCCTTAGATACCACTTTCTGCATTCACACATGCATATGTCTTTGTGTGTGTATATACGTGTGTTATGAATTGCATACAGGCACACATATATATTTGTATATATACATATGAGAAAATGCAGAGGCTAGAAGAGGATATTTAGACTTTCGGTGTAACACTATATATTTTCTTTTATTCAATACTTATTCCATCACAGAATTTTAGATCATATTAGCAGAGAGAAAGACCCAGGAATTATCCTGTTCATGAGCCTGAACTCCAGAGTTAAAAGTGTACATGTCAACAAGTTTATTATTATTATACACTGAACCTGGAATCTAAAGACAAACCTTTATGCTTGCACATATGAGCTAAATGTTTCACACTGAAACAATTTTCTGAACTTCTGAAGAGTTTGAGAGGTTCAATCATTCACTATATTTTTTTTAAAATTACATTAAGTAATAAAACAAAATTATTGTCAACCAACAATACTTACAATGCTGTATGTAGAAACAGTTGTCTTCACAATCAGAAGACAGGTACATGAGAAGGCAATATACAAGTGTGAAACACTGGCCAGCAAATAGACCTAATGCTGTTCTAATGCTGTCCAGCATGAATTTTTTGAATAAAGACTCTGGCTAGGAAGTTCTAAAGTATTTCAGAAGCTTCTTTTTTTAAAAAAGGAGCTTGGATAATCACTGTCAATTCTCCTAAGTTTATTATATCTTGTACTTCACAGCAGTTGTTCTTTTAGTTCAGTAAATATAATCACTTCAAAAAATAAAGTTTTTCTTCATCAGCTCTCCCTTCCTACTTGTAATACATTTTAGATCTTTCATCTCAAAAGAAATTATTTTTCTTCATGTTGATATCACCAAAAGGCAACTAAAATGGGAAAATGAAATCTTATACAATATATTAATTGATTTCAGGCCTCTTTGTAGAAAGAATCTCTAACAAGCAACATCTGCCAATAAAGAGGCAATGGCCCCCTTCTGCCTTGTCTTTTCTGATGGAACAAACTTCCAGTGTGTTCCCTGGAAACCACCATATCTTAAGGCATACCTGTTGATACAATGCATTCAGAGCATTTGATACCACATTCTGAGGAATTCCAGGTAATTTGCTGTACTCTTGGATTCTAACACAACAACCAGAGACATCCCAAGACATCCCCTGCACTCAGGACACTACAGCTTGAAGGGATTCCAGGAGTTCGTTTGTACATAGGGCAACTTGGCAACTGACACCACCGTCTAAAGACTTCAAGGAACTCGGTGGATACAGGGCAACTGACCCAAATAAACATAAAGACTCCCTGTAGTTCTGATGAAAACAGAAGCAGAAGGGCCCATGGAGAATAGCTTCAGACAGGTCAACAGCTTCACTGATCATCTGAAGAACCAACAGTCTGACAGCCTCTCAGGAGATTACTGCCAGAGCAACAAATTGGCAGCTTCTCTGCCCCTCTGAAAACCCTGAAATTGGATGACCACAAAGGAGATCTGCTATAGCCAGAGCTACAGGCCTACTAGGAGAGAGAAGCAATGAAGTTACAGAAAAGAGAGACACGAAATAGAGCCATCCAGACCAGCAAGCATCAGGAATGACCAGATGGGAAAAGACAAGCACAAGGCCATAAACAACAAAAGCCAATATACATGGGAATAAAAAGTGCCCAGTTCTCATGCTAAAGCAAGCCTAGAATACACCAAAACAACATAGTTGAAATTAAGGAAGCTGACATGCAAAGATAATAAAGTCTTTCAAAATTTTATAAATAACTCACAGAAGAAATACTGAGAAACACAGGTAAACAGGTAGAAGCCTTTAAAGAGAGTGAAAAAATACATAAATTGCTTAAATAAATACAGGAAAGTGCAATCAAATAGTTGATAGAATTGCATAAAGTGGTCTAAGACCTAAAAGTGGAAGTAGAAATAATAATAATAATTTAAAAAACTTACAAATAGAGGCAAACCTGAAAATGAAAAACCTAGAAAAGTGGTCAGGAATTACAGGTGTGTGTATCGCCAACAGAATGCAAGAGACAGGAGAGAAAATCTCGGTGCATAAGATATTGTAGAAGAGACCGACTGTCTCTTCTGTCAAAGAAAATTCAATTATTTAAAAAAATCCTAACCCGAAACATGCAGGAATTTCAGGAAAAAACTAAATAAAATAAAACTAAAATAAAAAAATCAAATCTAAGAATAGTTGCAATGGAGGAGAACAAAATTTCCCAGCTCAAAGGAACTGAAAATGTCTTCAACAAGATCATAGAAAAAAAAACTTCCCTAACCTAAAGAAAGAGATGGACATAAAGGTACAGGAAACCTATACAACACCAAACAAATTGGAGAAGAAAATGAAATCATTTTGTCATATAACAATCAAATAACTAAATGCACTGAACAAACAAAGAATGTTAAAAGCTGCAAGAGAAAAGTGCCAAGTGAAAAAAAAAAGTAGACCTAACATAATTGCACCAGACTTCTCAATAGAGACTATGAAAGTCAGAAGAACCTGGTCAGAGGCCACAGACTCTAAGAGAACACAAATGAATACCCAGCCTACTATAGCCAGCAAAACACTAAATCAACATATATGGAGAAATCAAAATATCTCAGGGCAAAACCAAAATTAACACTATCTATCTACTAATCCAGCCCTACAGAGGATTCTAGATAGAAAAATAAAACACAAAGAAGGTACCTACACCAAAGAAAACAAAAGATATTAAGAATTTAACAACTAAACCAAAAGGAGAGAACCACGGCACATAAAGCCACCTACAAAAACAAATATAACAGGAACCAACATTCATCTGTACTTAATATCTCGCAACATCAATGGTCTCAACTCACCTATAAAAAGACATAAGGGAATATACTGTATACACAAACAAGAGCCAGCATTTTCTCCATACAAGAAATATACCTCATTAACAAAGGCAGAAACTATCTCAAAGTGAAAAGTTAGAAAAAGTTCTTCCAAGCAAATGGTCCTAAGAAATAAGCTGGAGTCACCACCCTAATATCCATTGAAATATATATTCAATGAAAAGTCATCAAGTATAATGAGGAAACAAATTTTATATTTATCAAAGAGAAAATCATTCAAGAGAAAGTCTCAATTCTCAACATCTATGCGCCAAATGTAATGGCACACACATTCATAAAAGAAACTTATTAAGCTCAAAACTCACATTGAACTCCAAATAATAATAGTGCAAGACTTCAATACTCTTACTAATGGACAGGTCATTGAGAAAGAACCTAAAATGAAACACAGAGAAACTAATTGAGGCTATGAACCAAATGGATTTAAAAGATTTCTACACAACATTTCACCCTAAACAATAAATACACCATCTTCTCAGAATTTCATGGTACCTTTCCCGAAATCAACCATATAATTGGTCACAAAAGAACACGCAACAGATACAAGAAGATTTAAATAATTCCATGCATCCTATCAGACCACATGGACTATAGGTCCAATAACAGCAAAAACAGCAGAAAGCCCACATTCACACGGAAACTGCAAACAAACCTCTCAACTCAATGATAACTTTGTCAGAGAAGAAGTAAAGAAGGAAATAAAAGACTTGCTGGAATTTAAGGAAAATGTAGACACGTCATACCCAAATGTATGGGACACAATGAAGCAGAGAAAATCTCTTTACACTAAGTGCCCTGATAAGGAAACTGGAGTGATCTTTCAGTAGCCTTCCTAAGAGCTCTAGGACAAAAATAAGCAAACTCACCCAAGACAAGTAAATAGCAGTAAATTGTCAAATTCATAGCTGAAATCTACCAAATAAAAACAAACAGTACAATGAATCAAAAATACAACAAAACAAAACCAAAAAACCAACAAAAACAAAACAACAAAAACAAAAAAAAAAATGTGAAGGTGGATTTTTGAGAAAATCAAAAAGATAGATAAACCCCTAGCCAAACTAACTAAAGGACCAAGAGGCAATATCTAAATTAAAAAAAATCAGAAATGAAAAGGGAGATATAACAACAGAAATTGAGCAAATTCAAAAAATCATCAGATCCTACTACAAAAGCCTCAACTCAACAAAAATGAAAAAAAATCTAGAGGGAATTGATGGTATTCTAGAGAGATATCACAAACCAATATTAAATCAAGAGCAGGTAAAATATCTAATCAAACCCATATCCCATTTAAAACAAAACAAACAAAACAAAAAAAAAAAAAAACCAAAAAAACAAAAAACCATAAAAACAAAAAAAAAAAAAAACAAAAAAAAAAAACAAAAAAAAAACAAAAAAAAAACAAAAAAAAACAAAAAAAAAAAAAAAAAAAAAAAAAAAAAAAAAAAAAAACTTCCAAAGTCTAGGGCCAAATAGATTTAGTGCAAAATTTAAAAGAAGACTTGAAAACAATATTCCTCAAACTATACTGTAAAATTGAAACAGAAAGAACACTACCTAATTCATTCTATGAAACCACAATTTCTCTAATATATAACCCACACAAGGACCGAACCAAAAAAGAAAACTTCAGACTTGCTTAAGAATAGTGGTACAAAAATACTCAATAAACTTCTTGCAAAGAGAATTCAAGAATATATCAAAACCATCATTCACCACAATCAAGTAAGCTTCATCTCAGGTTGGTTCAATATACAAAGATCTATTAAAGTAATCCACCATATAAACAAATTGGACAAAAAATCCAATGATCATCTTCTTAGATGCATAAAAAGCATTTGACAAACTACAACACCCCTTCATATTTAAAGTATTGGAGAAATCAGGACTTCAAGACCATACCTTAACTATAGAAAATCAATTTACTGCAGAGACAGGTTGTGGTGGAGGAAACATGATCTGGTATTGGGTGGAGAAAAGAACTAAAGCCATCAGGGCTAACAAAAAAAGAAAGAAAGATAGAAAGAAAGAAAACAGGCAACCTTAGGAGGTAGGAATTCGGAAGGACCCTGCAGAATGTACCAAGACTTGGGAGATGAGAGAACCTCAGGACTTAAAGGGAGGGACCCTACTTGAAATGTGCTACACTAAGGGAGAGGGAACATGTAGTTCCCTCCTCCAGCTGAAAAGCTGCAATCAAGTGAGGGATGGGGTTACTACTATCCCACAGTCAAACTCTGACTCATTATTCTTGTTTGAGAGAACTGCAGAGATGGAAATGAAGAAGGACTTAAGGAAAAGATGACCCAGTGACAGGCCCTTGATCCATCCAACTAAAGGGGAGGCCCCAAGGCCTGACACTATTACTGAGGCTATGAGTACTCACCAAAATGGACCTATCATGACTGCCCTCCAAAAGACCCAACAAGCAGCTAAACACTCAGATGCAAATATTTGCTTCCAACCAATGAACAGAAGATGTTGACCACTGTGGTTGAATTAGGGAAAAGCTGGTAGAAGCTGACGAGCATGGTTACCCTGTAGGAGGACCAACAGTCTCAATTAACCTGGATTCCAGAGATCTCTGAGACACCGGATCACCAAAAATGCAGAATACACTAGCTGATATGAGGCTCCCAACATATACACAGAAGAGGACTGCCGGGTTTGGGTTCAGTCAGAGATGATGCACTTAACCCTCAAGAGACATGAAGGCCCCATGGAATTTAAAGAACTGGATGGGTTAGTGTGGTATGTGGAGTGAGGTCATCCTAGTGGAGACCAGGGAGAAGAGACAGGTAGGTGATATGGGGTATGAAACAGTTTGATTGTGAATAAAATCTGAAGTATAAAAGAAAGAAAACAACAACAACAACAACAACAATAATAATAACAATAATAATAATAATAATAATAATAATAATAATAATAATAATAATAATAATAATAATAATAATAATAATGGAGGAAATGGAAGAGAAGGAGAAGGAGAAAAAGAAAAAGAAGAAGAAGAAGAAGAAGAAGAAGAAGAAGAAGAAGAAGAAGAAGAAGAAGAAGAAGAAGAAGAAGAAGAAGAAGAAGGAGAAGAAGAAGAAGAAGAAGAAGAAGGAGAAGAAGAAGAAGAAGGAGAAGAAGAAGGAGAAGAAGAAGAAGAAGAAGAAGAAGAAGAAGAAGAAGAATCCAATGGCCAATTATCAATGAGGTGAGGAAGAAAATAGAATATGAGACACTGGAAGGAAAATAGAAGGCTGAGAAATAGTGACAGAATAAAAATGGAGAGACTCTAGGACAGACACTGAGGAAGACATAAAGGAGAGGTAACTTTCTGTATGGAAGATAGAGAATAGTAAGAATTGTTTTAATAACTTACGAGCTAGTCAGGGAATTAGCCAAAGCTATCGCCTTGTCATTCATTATTATTTTTGGGATCATTGTTGATAAGAAATAAATAGCCAGAATTCAAAAATGAATTTATTTTTTACAACAGTTTACTGTTTTAATTCTGTTTAAAATTTTATACATATATTGATAGTTAGTTTTACAGTGTTATATAACTTGTGAAAACTCCATTACTTAGTAGATAGACAACAGACCTGTTTGATGCCCACACACACAATTTTTTTCTGTCCTGATTTTCTTTCCCAAAGGCATTGAATAGAGCTTATTAAAACATGATAGATCTCAAATAGAGACACAAAAAATACACATACATATGTATCTAAATATTATATTTATAAACATATGTGATTCATCATTCATTATAAATAATAAATGATTGTAGATAATTAAAGACATGATAGAATTCTATAAAAATACCTGAGATATTTAACTATATGACTGAAAAACGTTTTATGTGTTTGCCAACATAGGAGTATTATTTCTGAAAACAGTATTATACCTTCAGTATCAGCAATTTTGATTTAAAAGTAAAGGGTGACCCTGACTTTGGCAAGACAAGATATTAATGTCAGTATAGTTGGCAGACTGTGAGTTCTGGGTCTGACAAAAGTTCAGCATATTTCTGCTGACATCTCATTTTGCCTAATCAACATCTTAATAACAGGTGAATAGATTAAGAGTAATAAGTAGGCTAAGTTTTTTTTTATTGCTGATTGCTGTGATATTTAAAAGATTTGAATCAATAATTAAGATAATTAAGTCATTCAATGTCAACCTTCTATGCAGACATTTGAAACTACTTAAAATACTGTAATGCATTCATGTGACATTTACATTCTGCTTAGAGTCTTTCCCTTATACATGAGCAGTGACAAAGAAGATGAAAAGGAACATTTACAAATGCACTGAGGTCCAAACAATGCTCAGTAGGAGTTATCTGAATTAACCTCTAAAGAGATGGAAATGTGATGCTTCATGTGGCTGCACACAGCCTCAGTGCTGCTGTTTTCCTGAAGCATTTTCAGTCATATTACCTTCTTCAGTAGCTACCATCATTCAGAGAATTGTGCATAGCTGATAGGATACCCAGTGGTCTACTAGGTCCATCTGTTCATTCGTCAGCCTTATGGTACATGTGCAAAAGGAGATGTTTGCCTAGGTCACAAACCAAAGGCAAAATGTCATGGAAGTTTTTCATTAAAATAAAATGTTATTTTCTTAGAGAGAGAATTATATAATGTTCCCATTGTATTTTATAGAAAAATAATAATATAACCATCATACAAATAACAGAACTATATGAAATGTCATTTGATAGTTTATATAATTCACACAAAATTTTAATCCAACAGAAAAGGTCCATATTTTTTTGTCTGGTATAAATGTGAATGAAAAAGACACTGATTACTTTCAATTATTGCTAGTCTATAATGTATTGCTACTCACACCATAACATATGGCTATACATTTGGTATGTATACTGCACAGTTATTTAAACTGGCCAACCAGCCAGGGTTGACCTGGTACTTCTTTATAACAATGAACACCATTGTCATGTTCCTTCTTAGCACTTCGCATTAAAAATACACATACAGTTTAATTCCTATCTAATTTTGTAATAAAACTGTATTACTAATTTTATTCATTTGGTGAACACTATAGTTATATCAGCATATATATATATATATACAGAGAGAGAGAGAGAGAGAGAGAGAGAGAGAGAGAGAGAGAGAGAGAGAGAGAGAGAGAGAGAGAGATAGGAAAAGAGAGAGGGAGAGAGAGCAAGAGAGGAGAAAAATCAAGTTAGAGTGATAGAGAGGGAGAGAGGGAAAAGAGAAACAGCAGTATGGTAATGAAGAGATAGGAAAGAAGAGGGAGAGAGAAGGGCGATGAGAGAGACAGAGCAAGAGGGAGGTGTGTTGTGTAGTCTATGATACAAGGCATGGTTCTTTTACTCTATTTATTCTGCTGCTGAGATCATGGACCTCTGACAGTATATGACTGTCAGCAAGGATTATTTTTTAACATTGCTAATTCTCCAAGATATACAAAAGAGGAAAATCTCACTAAAGACAGAAAAGTTTTATGCCAAATGTAAAGAATACAGAGATATATAGCCAATGTGTCATTACCCAACAGGAAATCTCTGTTCTTGTAGACGATGAAAATGTTCTGAAAACAAGAAATCCATATCCAGATATAAACTGTCTATCCAAAACCTTATGAAATATTTTAATTGAAGGAACATTTTGAGCTGGTGAGGTGGCTGTGAAAATTATGGGATATGCTATGAGAACTGAATACCTGGTTTTTGTTATTGGAACTCACTTGATGTAAGGAAAGACAGAATCCTGCCTCATTGTCCTCTGATCTCTATGTGTATACAGACCTGTCACCTGGATAGTAACACATGTGAACATGAAATGAAGAAAATTTTAAAGTTGTTTTTAATAAGTTCTTTGTCAATTTTTCTTTAACAAATTGCCTATGTGGGGGAAATTGAGTGACAAAGAATCTTCAGGACACTGAAGTTCTCAGAGAATGAGAGAATCTTAGCGACAAAAAAGACTTAGGATATCTGCTTTGTAGATGCATCTGCCTGAGTCTGCTTGTGTCCTGACAAATGAAGGTAATGAGAGAAGAGATAGCTCCCAAGAAAGAAAGTATGGAGCTGCCTTCATGCTCTATTATCCAAGGAGCTGAGTATTGAATATATTATTAGTTCAGTGAGTAACCTGAGATAATATTCTTTTTTTATAACACTTTTATTTTACAAAACAAAGATAAATGTACATATTTCAAGCATTTTTTGCGTAAAATTATACAATACATTTTTGTCAGTACTTTTTTGTCAGATTTTAAAATAATTTTTACATAAATCTATATGAATAGTCAGTACTTGATCTTTTTAAAGGTTTGACAGTATGCATCGAAAACCCAATAGTTGCAATGAGCACAAAGTACATGCAAAACAAAATGCAACATGAAAATAGTCAAAGTTTTCTTGTTGTGTAAAGATTTTTTTGTTTTGTTTTGTTTTGTTTTCTTTATTTCTTGGACTTCCTACAGTCTGTGAGTTGTTTCTGGGGGCAGTGCGAGCCTCTGGGGTTAGTGAGATAATATTCTTAATTATCTGCTGAGAGAATGGAAGAGCAGGCAGCATAGAGCAAAGAACACATTTATGGACTATTTAGGAAACAGATCTTTAGTTTCACAGAAAATCTGAAGACCTAATATGACATGAAAATATAATAGTTGTGCACATCAGTGATAATGGAAGTTCAAAAGGGGACTCTGACATTTCAGCATATAAAGCTTGAGTACACCCCTCAAAAATGAGAATAAACAAAATATTTGGTCTTATATATCTGCTGCAGTAAGGTAACTCATACTCCCCTTAGAAAGAGAACAATGAGATTTTCATTTGCATGGCATATGAGGTTTTGTTTATATTTCTTTTTTCTAAAATGTAGTTTACATAAATAAAAGAATGATTTTTGAGTGTTTGGTTTATATAGGTTTGAAAATTACATAAATACACAGACTCTGACTCTGTTGCTTCCCTTTGGATCCCTTTTCCACAGCTTGACCACATTGTTTGGCCTCTGTAGAAGGCAATGCATTTAGTCCTGCTGTACTTGATGAAGCAGAATCAGGTGATACCCATAATGGGGAATATGGTGGGGGGCCTCCCATTCTCTGAGGAGAAGGGGAAGAGGAAATAATGGGAATAATTTCTATGAGAGGGACTGGGAGGATAGGAGAGAGGGAGGCTTCCATCAATCAACCTGAGGAGATAAAAAGGCACAATAAATTTAATAGAATCACATGCTTTCACATTTCTAAAATAAGTCCCCATTATACTGAAAAACTCACTAGGGGATAACTTTACCTTGGATTAAATTCATATATTGTTTCACATATGAAATACATAAGTGTTTCTGAACTTTATCATAATATAGCATTTATCCATAATTTTTAATTGTTGAGTTTAATTGTTCTAGTTTATGAGCACGGGAAGCTTACTTCACTAGTAATGGTTGTTGAGTACTATCACTCTTTTCAATATTTGATACGTCTTGATACCCATTCATAATTGGACCATTTTAGTCTGAAATTTATAATTATGTGATTGTTCTAAATGGTCCATTTCCTCACCGTTTGATTTTATTTTTTGAAAAAAATATTCCCCCCCCAATCTTTCTATAAAACTGAATGGTTTTAACAGACAGGCTTATCACTACACTTTCATTTGTGAACTTTTTGTGTTAATTAACATGGTAGTTCTAAAAGTTTAAGTATAAGTTTAAATACCCATTTTGTTATTTTACTTTTAGGTTATTTTTATCCTGTTGTTTGCTCAAGCTATCTCTGTAGTCACTGTCTTTTTGTTTTTAATTAAACAGTCTAGCAGTTCCTCAGAAAATTGAACATAGTCCTACCTGAAAATCCAGTTATTCCACTTCTGGGCATATACCCCAGAGAAGCTCAAACATACAACAAAGACACATGCACCACAATGTTCATAGCAGCTCTATTTATAATAGCCAGAAGCTGGAAAGAACCCAGATGTCCTTCAGTAGATGAATGGATACAAAAATTGTGGTATATTTACACAATGGAGTACTACTCAGCTATCAGCAACAATGACTTTTTGAAATTCCTAGGAAAATCGATACACCTAGAGAATATCATCCAGATTGAGGTAACCCAGTCACAAAAGAACAGACACTGATAATTGGATATTAACCCCAGAAATCTCTGAATACCCCAAAAATAACTCACAGGCCATATGAAGCCCCCAAAAAACAAAGGCTAAAAAGTAAAAGCCTCAGTCCTTCTTAGGAAAATAAATAAAGGTATAGCACCCTCTCAGAGTGTGGTAAACCAGGACCTTAAACCATTAATAATCCAAAAGCTAAGAATATAGCCTTGTGGGAATTTTTGATATTCAAAGATCATTGTCCTAAATTATACACACGAAGAAAATTGACTATTTCCATGTTACATTTTGTCCTACATGTACTGTATGCTTATTATAACTAGTGGGATTTCAATGCATGCTATCAAACCTCTAAAAGAATTAAGTATTGGAAAAAATATATTCATATAGTATTGTGCCAAAATGCCTTTTAGAAATCTGTACATATATCCCTCTTTTTTAAAATAAAGTTGTAAGAGAAAAAAAAACTAAAAAAAAAAAAAAATACTTCACAGGACCTATGGTGTCCCCTCCCACTGATGCCTGACAAGACGATCTTCAGATACATATGCAGCTGGGGCCATGGGTTTACTCTCTATGTGTTCTTTAGTTGGTGGTTTAGTCTTTAGGAGCTTAAAGGAGTCTGGTTAGTAGCTATTGTTGTTCTTCCTATGAGGTTGCATTTATTTCTTTCAGTTCCTTCAGTCCTTCCTCTAACTCTTCCACTGGGGTTCCCATGGTTGGCTGGGTCCAATGGGTTCGAATGTTGGCTGCAAGCATCTACATCTTTATAGGAAAAGCTCTGACAGTGCCTCTCAAGAGACCTCCATATCAGGTTTTTCTCAGCCTGCACTTCTTGGTATAAGTAAGTGTCTGAGTTTATTTGCTGCATATGGGATGGACCCCCAAAAAGGACTGTCACTGGATAGCATTTCCTTCAGTCTCTGTTCCACTCTTTTTCTCTGTATTTCCTTTAGACAAAAGTAATTCTGGATTAAAATTTTGTGAAGGGTATATTACCCCATCCCTCAACTGGATGCCGGGCCTAAGTTCTGGATATGATCTATATTTCTCTTTTCCCTTTGTTGGGTAATGCAGCTAATGTCATTCAGGTTGGGTCCTGGGAACCTCTTGCTTTTCTGGCATCTGGGACATTCTGGTGGCTACCCCTGTTCCCTATCCCCCATTGCTACATATCTCTGCTCAATCTTCTGACCCTCTGTACACCTTGCCCATCTCCTTCTACAACTAATCCTGCCCCACTATTTTTGTTTCCCCCGCCTCTCTTTTTCTCAAGTCCCTCTCACCCTCAACCACCCATGATTATTTTGTTCCCTTTTCTAAGTTGGACTGAGATACCAATAACTTGAACTTTCTTTTTCTGGACCTTCATAGGGTCTGTAAGTTGTATCATGGGTATCCCAAGCTTTTTAGTTTTCTGTGTCACTTTCACACTCTTACTCTTTCCTTTCTGGCAGTCTATGTTATACAAGCTGTTCACCTTTTTTCTTCTCAAGTCTTCATCTTCTATCTGCTGAGCTTACAGGATTATTGTTCTTCTCCTTGTGTTGAGTGAATCTGCTTGCAAACTTCTCCAGGCAATAAATTGATTTACCTAATTTGCTCAGTGTACCTTGGGAATCATTCTCTTTTATTTTCCAATTGTAGTTTCAGAAGCTTCTTTTGATTTTTTCCCCTTTCTTTCAAAGAAACCTTGTAAGCATTAACTAATTAAATCCGCATGCATTGGAATATTAGTTAAAGGTTTCTAGAGGAAGGTGTGCCACTTTCCTTAGTGTTGTGGCCATCGATTGATGGCCTTTACATAAAAGAAATATCTCACAGTAGTGCTCAGACAGAGAACTCTTACTAACTCTGCTTGGCAAAAAAAAAAGAACATCAAAAGTGAGAGTAACTGAAAGTAAAGGACCTTGAGAAAATGTGAGGGATAAGAAAGCAGAAATTGTGTGTGTGTGTGTGTGTGTGTGTATGTGTGTGTGTGTAGTATAGTGTAAAATAAAATGATTATTAAAAAGAAAACCTCACTCCTTGATACTGACTCTCATGTACTAGGCAAATCATGTAATCATTTTGTCTGTTTAGAATTGTTTATTTATTGGCATTGAGTTTGATAAACTGCTTCATACTTAAGTGGCTTTTCACTTAGCATAAAGTTACAAAATTTCATCATTATTCATGGCCATTGTCAGGTAATATTTCACTCTGTTGGTACTCGCCCCATTTATTGACCATATGTTCTGCAGATGATGCCTTTTTGGTTGTTTCCACTCCTGAGAGGATGGATGGCCAATGCTTTTGAAAACATATGTGTACAGCTGGTGCTCTTTTGCTGGTTAAAAACACATTTAGAAAATATTGCTATTCATTTCTGTATGTTTACTAGAAGATACCAGTACTGTTTCTACATTTCAACATTTTCCTGTGGGAAGTTATCAAATGATTAAATCAATACTTAAATTTATTAACACATGTACGGGCTATCTATAAATCTGTCCTGTTCCATTCAAAAGACCCTGTATATTCCTGGTTCTCCTTGACCTCTGGCTCTTCTACTACAGTCCCCTTCTACTATCCTTCTTGTTATTGTTATTTAACAGTCTATCACAGTTAGGGTTTTATTGCTGTGAAGAGACTATGATCACAGAAAATCATGAAATTAAATGAATTTTGCTAGTTACATTCCACACGATTGATCCATTATCATCATGATGAACGCATGGCAGCATTCAGGAAGACATGTCACTGGAAGAGTTGAGAATGTAATATCTTGACCCCAAGGCAGGAGACTGTCCCACTGGGCATGTCTTGAGCATAAATGAAACATCAAGCCTGCCTCCAAAGTGACATACTTCCTCCAACAAGGCCAAACTTCTGAATAATGCCACTTCCTATGAACAAGCATTCAAACACACAAGTCTATGAAAGCCATTCCTATCCAACCACCATATTCTACTCTCTGGTCCCCATTGACTTGTAGCTGTAACATGACAGAGAAATAAATTCAGTCTATTGTCAAAAGTCCCCATTGTCTGTAAAAGGTCAAAGTATTTTTTTGAGAATCATACACACTCAAAATTAAAAATCAGATTATAGATACTTTCAACACATAAAGGCACGGAATAAAAATTCATGTTCCAAACTGGAGGAAAGGGATGAGTGAGAAAATACTGAACCAAAACAAGACATATTTACTATAATTTACTACACATTGTTCAATCTCTTACTACTTTCCTTTAACTTTCCATAGCCTGTCTTTGCCATTTTTAAACTTCAAAGATATCAACTTCCTTAGTTTGGGGATAAATATGAGACCATATGGTACTTGTTAGAGATTGACATATTTACCTTAAAATGGTAATCCCCAGTTCTATACCCATTGTTCCAATTTAAATTTCATTATTTTAATGACTAGATTACCTTCTGATGATCCCATGTATTCCTGCTAGTTTGGGGATTTGTGGCTTTCCCCCAATTTTCTGTTTGCATGGATAGAACTTTACTATGGACTTAATCAAATGAAAATTTTCTGCTTAGCAAAGGAAGCAATCAACAGAGAGCTGAGGCACCTTAAAACATATGCACAAAATTTGGATCATATGTTTAATGAATAGTTAGGCTCCAAAAGCTCAACAGTAAAAGTTCTTATAATAAAGAACTGCAGACATTAGTCAGGCACAATCTCACATACCTGTATACCAAGCAGTCATAAGACAGAGGGAAGAAGGAAACAAGATTCAGTGTATTTTGGCCTACCAAGCAGCCCTCACTAAAACAAGAAAAGCAAAACAAAATGGTAAATTTTTTTATAATGTTTTTGAACATTTGTTGTCTCACAAGATCTCATAGACATTAGCATAATAAATATTAGACTCCCAGATGGGGCCCAGAAGCAAAATATATAACTGTGCTAAAAAGATCATGTATTATCCATTATATGCTTTAAACTCCTTGCAATTTTTCTGAAAAGAACATCTTATTGAATAATGTTTGAGTAAAATTCCGAGCTCAGAGCTCAACTCAGACACCTCTTATTTTGTAGCAGACAGTAAGAAAGTTGCTTTCATACAGTTTAGCTTTTGAAACTGTGAGAGATGGTGTAAGGTGTAAGGCCCAACATTATCAGGTCAGCCACAATTTTACAAGAATAGACATGTCCTATAAGGCTGGATGTTCTTGTTTATGGAAAATAACAAGACACAGACTTCCTCTCCCATAAATAAGTGTTTTTTTTTTTCCCACTGGATATGTCTGATAGAATGTGGGTAGAAAGTACTAATGCAGGAAACACATTGGGCTGTATGTTTGCCCCTAATTGGACGTAATGGGAAATCCAGTAGCTTTGTGGTTTTGCCCTTTTAAGCCTCTCAAAATATGATTCATGGCCAATTTCTGGGAACCCAGGAATGGGCCATTCTGCTCAGTATTTAAACTTGCTTCACTTTTGACATTTTTGTCTGAAAATTGTAAAATTTGTTTTTCTCTTATGGTCCTCAGATTTAACATTCAGAACTCCACACTGAAGAAAATATATAAATGTAACTGTTAAATGATGTTGAGAGTATGAAGGACTAGGAAAGCTTTTCAAATTAGATTGAATGCACCTTTTATTAAAATATGATTAAAAAAATAAAACCTATGGGGTCAGGAAGTAGAATCTGATTGAGCCTCTCTCTTCTCTTCTCTTCTCTTCTCTTCTCTTCTCTTCTCTTCTCTTCTCTTCTCTCCTCTTCTCTCTCTCTCTCTCTCTCTCTCTCTCTCTCTCTCTCTCTCTCTCTTTCTGTATCTATCTATCTATCTGTATATATATATATATATATATATACACACATATATATATATATACATATACATACATATATGTGTGTGTGTTTGTGTGTGTGTGTGTATGTGTGTGTATCACAATGACAAATTCCATTAAAATTCTGTTGAAGCGAAGCTTTTTACTCCCAGACCCTTGAGAGGCCAGTAAGTCACCACAGGGACATCTTATATTCATCCTGGTTAAGTAACCACTCTATACATGGTAGACATGAATGGCTATACTTAAAATAAAAACAGTAAACTTATTCTTTCATTCTGCAGAGGTTTCTGGATTTCAAGTGAGGAATCCTGATCTGGGGATATAGGGGCTTGATGATGTTCATAGCAAAGTGAAACTTCCCACAAGACATTAGGTATTTCTTGCTAATTGTGGGTTCAGGCAAAGCCACTAGTTTGCTTCTGTCTTTCTGTTCTGTCTTACCTTGGCTTCTCCTGGGTCCCTGGTAATCCTGATATCCAAGAATAGGTTTTTAAAAATCCCCCACTGTGTATGACATCCTGCCTTCCTCAGATCTGTGGTAAGTTTAGGGAATGAAACCCTGTTGATGGATATCAAGGTGCCAGTCCTCTTTGATTTTCTTGACCCCTAATGTCACCAGAGTCTGGGCACACAGGTATAACATTTTCTCCATCCCTGTTGTCATCAGGGCATCTTTAGTATTGCAAGATAACTGTGTCTATCTTTTAAGAGCAAGGCAAGCAACTGCAAAAACCAAGTATGATTTATGTATTTCTAATAAACAAAAGCACAGAATGCACAGTACTATTCTAGGAGTGAGAAATAGAGGCACAGAAAGGAAATACAGAACCAAAGAAACTCTGAAACTCACCAAGGCAAACTCCAAAGCCAATGTCAGTTTAGACAGCTCTTCAGAACACTTGCTACTTAAAATGTTACTGACAGAAACAAACTTGCCTTTCTTGGGGTTGGTTCTACCTCAAATACCAAATCTCCTAGGCAGACATCTCAATGCTCTGCCATCTCCAACAGTTTGGAGTCAAGAAAAAAAAAAAAGTCTCACAGCTTCAAACTATGTCCTCAGCTTTATCAATAGCCTCCCAAGAACTCCATTAAGGGACTCATGCCTGGCCTCGGAGGTTTTCCTTATTTAAGGAGAAAGATTTCACAGTCCCTTTATTCCTGTGTTCATCTTCATAAGCCAAAATTAAATGGCCAAAGCTGCCAAGTACTTCAGCCTGCTGTGCATTGAATTGTCCTTACTAAGTGAATAACATTTGCATATGCTTTGACTTGTTAATGTTAATGCCTTTTAGGCTGAAGACATCCCCCAGGCCCTTGTGCTTTCACAACTTGCCTGAATGGTTGGGTCACATCTAATACTGAAGGTGCCATGTCCTTTATTCCAATTAGCCACAGGATTTTCTTTAAAATTCTCATCTCATGAGCATGGTGCTTGACTCCAGCTTTACATTTCCTGGCATTCTTTTTCTATGCAAAACTGTTCATTTGTGTTCCTGTTTTGCCCCACTTCCTTGTCTCCTTTGTAGATCGTCATAATAGTACTTACAATGAACAATGTAAAGTAGTCAAACTTAGGTTAGCTTTACATCACTTCTGCTAAGGAAATTAGCACAAAACTCTTCAATGTATAAGCTAGAGTTGGAAGAGATGAATGGAAGGAAAAGCTGATGCAATAATAATGTATTCTAAAAAATACAAGAAAAGTACAGAAAAAATTAAATCATGAAAGAAAAATAAACCACTGAGACAAAAATATAAAAAACTCAATCAAAGCAAATAATAATAATACATGCAAAAAAAAAAAAAAAAAAAAAAGGGAGAAGAGAAAGGTTGTTTGTGTTGGCATACTATTCCATGGAGCCTGCCTTAGGGTGTGGTTAATGTACTCAGGTGATACTTCGTTAAATAACAACCAAACAAACTTATTTTCTCCTTTCATCAGGCATCAGTTGGAAATAGCTTCTGCCTAGGAATGGGATCTGATATTTACTTCCAGGTCTCGGTGCGAGGATGTCTTCTGATTTGAAGATGTGTAGGCCTTATGTGTCCTTTCACAGCCTCTGTGAGTTCCTATGTGTAGGAGCTTGTTCTTTGTGGGAGTACTTGTCATCTGCTTGCCTGACTCTTACCACTTTTTCTGTTTCCTCTTCTGCATAGATCACAGTACCTTGAGGAGAGGGATTTGATGATAAGGCAATGTTCCCACTTCAGTTTTTCCTACCACTCTGTTCAAACTTTACCTCTTCTGAGTCCTTACTTCAACAGCTCCTATTTCCTCTCTTTGTTACTGGCATGTTAACATTCTCAAAGAGGCTACTTTTGCACACAAATTTATTTATATGACTTCCTTTAGCATTGCTAAAATTGTAATGTTCAATTGATTTTAAATAATTTTTAATGAAAACTGGAATTTTAGTTTAACGCAGTTGTGTTTGTCTTTTATAATATCATTTGTTTTGCATCCTGTGTCTTGATATGTTTTCTTTTCTGAACTAGGTTGTTACTTGTAACTTCTTTAGCCTCTAATGCCCCTAATGATGACCCTGTTCATGGATTTGTTTCAAATGTCTGGGCTTTAGGAGCTCTAATCTCAGAGCCATTTTTAAAAATAACTTCTATTTGTAAATTTTTTTTCTTTGATTCTTTGAAATGTAAATCACTCTAATAGCATTTTGTCAGGTTTCTAATTCAGAAGCAATCCTTTCAAGAACCTGGCAGACTATATCTTGAAAATATAATCAGGAAAGAAAGTCCCATTTCTCTGCTTGGATGGAAGGGCAAGAATATAAGATATGCTAACACTTTACTTCATGTTGTAAAATTACCAATAAAAAGCTAATTTTTACACTGAGTAGGATAATCAGTAAACACCTGGGACATTGGTGCTCTCCAGTCCAGATACTCAGGATCTCCCTAAGTCTTTGTTTGGGCTCCATGGCCTGGAATGTCAGGTTATATAGTACATAGACTCCCGTCTGCTCTTTTTAAACCGGTCATTTTCTTTTCAACAAATTGGCTTTATGTCTGGTGTTTTAAAATCCTAAAACCATACACTAAAACATTGTTTCTTATGTGAACTTATGTTTGTGTTAATCATATAATTGGGTATACTTTTTATTCTTATCATGTACATATATTTATATTTTATTTTTCAGTGTCTTTAAATAAAAATAACTTTTGAACAGACAGAAATTAGTTCAATTATAATTTTTCCATCACTCATGATTCCATCACTAACTGAGCAATGTTATCTTAGGACATTGCCATCTGAATATACTTGGACCTCATCTCCTTGGATTTCACATTTATAGATTAAAACAACTATAGTTTGAAATGTCCACATAAATGCAAACAGTAGATTTTGATTTGGTCATTAATTTCTAATATCTATATTTCAACATGAATATGTAACAAGTATATGTTTCAGTTCTCATAAGTAACTTTAGAGGAAATTTGATTTGTTTTTGATGTTGGTGTGTTATATGGAAACACTATATTACCCATGGGACTTGAGTATACTTGGAACTTGAAATCCATAAGGAATCCTGACACCAGTTCACTGAAGATATCTCAGGAAAGTTCTACTTAAGACTGAAACCCCAATCAAACAATACTCAAATTGCTACAGTAGACAGAAAGCTCTATTTGCAAACACATTACTCTGGATTTGGTAAATTGAAAAGCATTTTTACACTAATAATATAATTAAATATTTTTTTAGAGTCAAGATGCTGAGATGATGCAGAATACACTACAACATAATTCTGAAATAAAACATTTAAAATGCTAACTTGGCCTCATGAGCATCTCAGTATTCTGACTTTTAGATACTTCCCAAATAACTGGGACCATATGGACTTAACCTTTTGTACATATGCTTTTATTTGTGAGATTTTTTTTATTTGGATAGGGCATTTGAACATATTGGGTTTTTATTCTCTGTGGCATAGCTATTAAGTTACATTATGCCTTCCAACTAAGTGAAAACTAGTTTAGTTTCTATTTCACCGTGTATATACCACAGATTTTAAAATGAATTTTAAAATTTATCTATTTTATGTGCATAAACATTTTGTTTGCTTTTAAAACTGTCTACCGTGTGTGTTTGTTACCTTGAAAGGCCAAAAGAGGATATGGGATCTCATGAAACAGGTGTTATAGACTGTTTTAAATTGCCATGCATGTCTAGGAAATTGAAAATGAATCCCCTGAAAACACAGCACATACTATTCTTTACCACTGGGCCATCTTTCCTGCCATCATCACCACTTTTACATCCTAACAGAGACAGCAAACATAAAAAAAGAATGATAATGACATTTCCCCCCAAATAATAACTAATTATCTTTCCCCCACTTATTATTTAATAGAAGGAAACTTATTTTATGATTGTTTATTTTTTTTAATTTCTCTAAAAACCACACTTAACACTTATTTTCATGATTAAACAGTAAATCCTCATTCAATTATAACAACTTTAGAACAAATACATGCTGATCATTTCTAAAGGTTGGAATTACTGTATAAATTAGCCAAAGTTGTATGCAAAGTTAAATGTTGGTGTTCCTTGGATGGTCCCTGGATGAATGGCTCCACTTTCCCTGCAGTCACACAGGAAACTTGACTCTGATGTATATTTCACATCTTTATTTTTATTTTCACATCACTATTCTGTTTTAATTATCCTATCTTTTTTATTTTTTTTATTCATTTTACATATGTGTATTGGGGTCGAGGTCCATGAAGGCATGTTCTACTGTAGGTGGTTCAGTCTCTTAGAGTGCACAGGGATTCACTTTAGTTGACTGTAGTGTTTTTTCTGTGGAGTTCCTATCTTCTTCAGGAATCTCAATCTTACCCCAATTCTTCCTACATTTAATTACTTTTTATTAGATATTTTATTTGTTTAAAATTCCAGTGTTATCGCCTTTGCCCCTTCTCCTGTTCCCTCTCCCCATGCTTCTATAAAGACACTCCCCCTCCAGCTGCCCACTCTCACCTCAAAACCCTGGCATTCCCTACACTGGGAAACAAGCATTTAGAGACCATATAAATCTCAAGAAGAAGGAAACCAAAATGTGGATACTTCATTTTAGAAGGGAGAAGAAAGTACTCATGGAAGGAAATACAGAAAAAATTAGTGCAGCACAAATGGAAAGGAAAGTCATCTAGAGACTGCCCAACCTTAGGCAGCAAGGAAACTCAGTCACGATTGGTGAAGCCAAAAGATGCTTGCTGAGAGGAGTCTGATATAGATATCTCCTGAGAGCTTCTGCCAAAACCTTAATGATATAGATGCTGATTCTTGCAGCTAACCATCAAACTGAGCACAGGGACCCCATTGTAGGAGTTAGAAAAAAAGACTGAAAGAACTAAAGGGGTTGGTAAATCCATAGGAAGAACAACAGTATCAACCAACCAGACTCACATTTAATTCTTAATGTGAGAAATATTTTACAAAACTAAAAGCCATATAAACAATCAAATCTGAGCAATGAAGAGAACTGCTCAGGACAACTCAATATTTGAGTCTTAATTACATTCTCCAAAAGTTTGGTTCATTGAGCCTCAGGAGACTATCACTGAATATTTGCATTTACTATCAAAGTGTTTTAGAAACATTATATTGGTTCAACTACAGTGCCATGAACAGATAAAGCATAGTAGATTTTGCCTGAGAATAAAAACAAGGATGAATAAAGTCTTAGTAGAAGATATGCTTTATCTGTCTGTGTGACTCTTTGCCCTAACTTTCTCTCTATTTGATCATTTCTATCTATCTATTTATCATCTCCTATTTAAAAATCTGTCTTTTTACATTTCAATTACTGTATCTCAGAATGTTTGTCTCTTTGTGCATCTATGTTTATATATGTATGTGTTTGGATGTGTTGGAGATTGAATCCAGATCTTTAAATATCAAATATCTCACAAACTTTCTGACTTTGCCTACCAATTCTAAATGTTTTTTGATAGAATGCTGTATGCATTTTATTTTTTAAACCTTGTCATCTGCAAATACAAACAAGCTGACAAGTAAATTTTAAATTTGTATGTCTTTTATTCTTTCTTTTGCCTAATTGTTTCTGTTCATGTCAAATATGATATTAGATAGTATGCAAATGGGCATCCTTGTCTTGATCTAGCTTCTGAAGGAAACACATCTAAGATTTTTTTCTTAGGTGTGATATGGGACATGTAAATTTTAGTATGTCATTATAAAGAATGTTCTTTTCATACCTAAAGTTCTTAATAATTTTTAAATCTAAAGACATGTTGAATTCGATCAGTTTGTCAAGATTATAATTTTGAATTTTATATATTGTACATGAGTAATTATAATATGAACCATCTTTCTTCCCATAGGATGAGTTACATTTGATCAGAATTAAATTTATGATTCTAAATCAGTTCTCCAGAGAATGTTTGTCTATTTTTATTAGTATTGAGAAATTAATTTGCATTTTTATTGTATGTCTTTGTTGGGTTCAGGTATTGCTGGCCTTGTAGTGATTGGCCAAATTTCTTGTTTTTTAATGTACTGGTATGGGGGAAACTTATTTATAAGAATTAAGATTAGTTGAAGTACTTTTGACTAATATAGTTATGAAGTCATCAACTCACTGACTTTAAAAAGAAAATTATAAAGATTAATAAACAGCCAAACTTTTAACTTTAAATTTTACTTGGTTCCATTTTAGAATAATTTATGTATCCAAAATTTAAACTAACTTTTCAGTGATCCCTTTTAGAATTTAATAGATAAAAGTAATTTAATGTGTTTTTTCATTTTTCTATAATACCAACTATAATTTTTTCCACTTGCTAAACATAGATTTTGAATTCTCTTTACCTTGGTTATTAAAGCTAAATGTCTTTGTTATTACTTCAAAAATCACACAACAAAAAACACTTCCACCCAAAAACCAAAAAAAAAAAAAAAAAAAAAAAAATCCAAAATAAACTAATATACCTTCTTCTCAATACTCATGACATATTTTTTCCAGACTGACCACCTGACCACATACTAAGATGTAAAACCGGTGTTAATAAATGTAACACCCAAAATTATTTCTGGCCACTACCAATTAAAATATAATATCAAATACCACAGAATCTCTCTCTCTCTCTCTCTCTCTCTCTCTCTCTCTCTATCTCTCTGTCTCTCTCTCTCTCTCTCTCACTCTCTCTCTCTCTCTCTCTGTATATATATATATATATATATATATATATATGTACATATATATATATATATATATATATATACTCCATATATAATAATATAATAAATATATATATATATATTTATACTCCATATATACTTTTAAAAAGGTGAAGACTTGAATGAAAATGGATGACCAACATAAGAAAACATATTAGACATAATGAAGTTAATTCTAAGGAGCAAGTTTGTAGCACTAAGTGCCTACCTTGAGATAGAGGTAGACAGAGAGAGAGAGAGAGAGAGAGAGAGAGAGAGAGAGAGAGAGATCCCATGCTACTAACATAATAGTGTAGCCAAAAACAAAAATTAAAAATAAAAATCACTTACAGAAAGAATGTACTCACAAAGAATTATCAAACACAGGACAGAAATCAATATAACAGAAAAAAATGGGCACAATATGTAAGTAATGAGACAAAAAGTTGGTTCTTTATGGAAACTAATAAAAAAGAAAAAAACTTTATTTCAGCTAACATAAAGATGGACAGACTATGTAAAAGTAACAAAACTATAGTTTAATAGTGGTACCTAACAACAGATACTAAGTAAATCCAGAATAGCAAATGTGCTTTCTTTAAGAACTTGTACTTTAACAAATTGAAAAATCTAAAAGATAGATACCTTTCTCAATACCACATAGTAAAGTAGTATGAATTTTAGATACATAATTTAAACAGATCTACATCCACTTGTAAAATTGAAAGAGTAAGTAAAAGTTTCTCAAGGAAGAGTTGGATTACCCAATACAGTTTATGAAATTACTCTTTCCCTGATGCCCAAATCATAAGAAAGACCTAACAAAGAACAAGAATTACTAAGTGGTTTCTCTTATGAAAATGCCTGCAAACTTATAAACAAAATACTTGCATATAAAATCCAAAAACGCGTAAAACAACCATACACCATGACAAGAACTCTTTATCCTAGAGATAAAGATGTGGTTCACCATGTGTTAATTGAAATTAATGTACTATATTAACAAAATAAAAGACAACAACTATATATAGTTTTCTCATTAGATTAAAAAAAATACTGTGACAAAATCCAAACACAATTCTTAATTAAAGTCTTGGAAAGATTAGGTATGTTATGAAAATACCTTAAAATAATAATGACATTTTACATCTAACCCATATCCAACATCAACACAAATGGAAAGAAACTCAGAACAATTGCACTGAAACCAGAGACAAAACAAGGCTATCCACTTACTTCATTCCTCTATCTACTGCTCAATCACAAGGTATAAACTTTTCTTAGCAAATTAAATTAATTGGGAATCAAGGTTTATAAAAAATTCAGCGTATATGAAAATTCTCTCATTTGGAGGCAAGTTGGGGTTGGCTGAGTCCCAAAAAAATTTTAGCTTTAATATACACAACACCAAACTACCCCCAAACTATACGTTTATATATATATATATATATATATATATATATATATATATATATATATATATATTTTTTTTTTTTCTGTCCAGCCCAAACTGACAAAGGCACCTACTAAATAAAGTCAAGCAGGTAAAATTAACTGCCATTGAGACTCATGATAGACTGAGGAACTACAGAGCAAAAGGAACCTTTCCCTTTGCAATGGAATAAAAACTTATAGCTCTGAGTGCTTCCAAAAAGAAACTGGAGAGAACATACACTAGCAACCTGATAACCCAGCTAGAAAGTTCTAGAACAAAAGGAAGCAGATACACCCAAGAGGAGTAGACAGCAAGAAATAATCAAACTTAAAGCAGAAATAGACCAAATAGAAACAAAAAGAACCAATCAAAGAATCAACAAAAGCAAAAGCTGGATCTTTGAGAAAATTAACAAGATTGATAAACCCTTAGCCAGACTAAATAGAGGTCAAAGAGAGAGTATCAAAATTAAAATCAGAAAGGAATGTGGAGACATAATTACTGAAACTGAGGAAATTCAAGAAATCATCAGTTACTACTGTAAAAGCCTATACTCAACAAGGCTGGAAAATGTGGAGGAAATGGATGAATTCCGAGAAAGATACCAGATTTGAAAGTTAAACTAGGACCAGGTAAAGCATCTAAATAATCCCATAACACCTAAGGAAATAGAAGCAATGATTAAAAGCCTCCCAACAAAAAAAAAAAAAAAAATCCCAGGTCAGAATGGGTTCAGGGCAGAATTTTATCAAACATTTATTGACAACCTAACACCAATACTCTCCAAACTATTCCACAAAATAGAATCAGATGGAACTCTACCTAACTCATTTTTTGAGGCTACAATAACCCTCATTCCTAAACCACACAAAGACCCTACAAGGAAGGAGAACTTCAGACCAATTTTACTTTTGAATATTGATGTAAAAATACTCAACAAAGTCCTTGCAAACCTAATCCAAGAATACATCAAAACGATCATTCATGGTGAACAAGTAGGCTTTATCCCTGGGTTTAATATATGGAAAACCATCAAAGTAATCCACCCTTTAAACAAACTCAAAGAAAAAAAACAGATGATCATCTCACTAGATCATGAAAAAGCATTTGAAAAAATTCTACACACATTCATGTTCGAAGACTTGAAAAGAACAGGAATCCAAGGACCATATATAAACATAATAAAAGCACTATACAGCAAACCCACAGCAAACATTAAACTTAACTTTGGGAAACTTGAAGCAATCCCACTAAAATCAGGGACTAGACAAGGGTGCCCACTCACACCCTAAATATTCAACATAGTACTGGAAGTCCTGGCAGGAGTAATTAAAAGGCAAAAGGAAATTAAAGAGATACATATTGGAAAGGAAGAAGTAAAACCATCACACTTTGCAGAAGACATGACAGTGTACATAAGTGACCCCACAAATTCCACCAGAGAACTTCTACAGCTGATAAACAAGTTCAGAAAAAGTGGTTGAATATAAAATTAACTCAAACAAATCAGTAGCCTTCCTTTACTCAAAGAACAAACATGTAGAGAAAGAAATTAGGGAAAAAAATACCCTTCACAGTAGTCATAAAAAATATGAACTACCTTTGTGTGTTTCTCACTAAGCAAGTGAAGGAACTGTATGAGAAGAACTTCAAACCTCTAAAGAAGGAATGCAAGAAAGATCTCAGATAATGAAAAATCTTTCATGCTCTTGGATTGGAAGGATCAACATTTTAAAAATGGCCATCTTACCAAAAGCAATTTACTGATTCAATGCAATCCCCATCAAAATACCAACCCATTTTTTTTTTTTTTTTGAGTTGGCTAGAGCAATGTGCAATTTCATCTGGAATAACAAAAGACCTAGAATAGCAAAATCCATCTTCAACAACAAGAAAACATCTGCAGGAATCACTATTCCTAAACCTCAAACTATATTACAAGGCAATTGTGCTAAAAACTGCATGATACTGGTAAAGAGATAGGCATGTAGATCAGTGGAATAGAATAGAAGATCCAGAAATGAGCCCTCAAATATTTGGTCACCTGATTTTTGACAAAGGAGCTGTAAACATTCAGTGAAAAAGAATAGGCTATTCAAAAAATAGAATTGGTCCAGGATTAAATTTCCTGAACAGAACACCAATGGCTCATGCTCTAAGGTGAAAGATTGACAAATGGGACTTAATGAGATTGCTAAGTTTCTGTATGGCTAAGGACACTGTCAAGAGAACAAAATGGTAGCCAACAGAGTGGGAAAATATCTTTACCAACCATACATCAGATAGAGGCCTAATATCCAAGGTATACAAAAAACTCAAAAAACTGGACACCAGGAAATCAAACAAACCTATTAAAAATGCAGTACAGAGCTAAACAAAAAGTTCTCAATTGAGAAATATGGAATTGTGGAGAAGCATCTAAGAAAGTGTTCAACATTCTTAGCCATCAGGCAAGTGCAAATCAAAACAACTCTGAGATTCCATCTCACACCAGTCAGATTAGCCAAGATCGAAAACTCAGATGACAGTAGATGCTGGTGAGGATGTCAAGAAAGAGGAACACTTCTTCACTGTTGGTGGGGTTTTAAATTGGTACAACCACTCTTAAAATCAGTCTGGAGATTTCTCAGAAAATTTTACATAGTACTTCCTAAATATTCACTTATTCCACTTCTGAGCATATACCCCAGTGGAATGCCAATATACAACAAAGACATATGCACCACAATGTTCATAGCAGCTCTATTTATAATAGGCAGAACCTGGAAAGAACCCAGATGTTATTCAGTTGATGAATGGATACAAAAATTGTGGCACATTTACACAATGGAGTACTACTCAGCTATCAGAAACAATGGCTTCGTGAAATTCTGAATAAATTGGATGCATCTAGAGAATATCATCCTGAATGAAATAAGCCAGTCACAAAAGAGTAGACATTATATGCAGTCACTCATAATGGGATATTAAACCCAGAAAGCTTTGAACACCCCAGAAACAACTCCCAGACTGTGAAGTTCAAAAAATAAATAAATAAATAAAGAAAGAAAGAAAGAAAGAAAAGAAAGAAAAAAAGGAAAAAAAAAAGAAAAAACCATTATGCTCAATCCTTTCACACCAAGAAAATTTTGACTAATTATGGGTTACATCCTGTTTTACATGTACTTTATGCTCATTGTAACTAGTAAGTCCTTAATGCACACTATGAAGTATTTGGCGGGAAAAAACAGCAAAAGCACTGACTAAAATGTACTTGTATACTTTTATGCAAAAATGAATGCTTAAAATTTGTACATTCATCTTTGTTTTTTTTAAATAAAGTTGTTAAAAAAAAATCCAGGATAGTGAAAAATACTTTTAACAATAAAAAACTCACAGGGAAACTACTGTTCCTAACCTCCCAAAAAAATGGTGTGACATGTACTCATGCATAAACTGTTAAAATGAGCATCTTTGTATTTGTATTGTTTTCAACATTGCCAAGGTGCTATGGGAAATTAAAATTACAAAATTAGAAAAAAATAAAATTATTGAAAAACAAAACAAAAAAAAAAACAAAACAAAAGAACCTGAAGCTATATTAAAATTCAATAGTGATAAAAGCTGCATGGTATTGGCACAGAAACAGACAGATTGTTCAATGGAACAGAATTGAAGACCTAGAAATGTACACACACACCTATTGTCCCTTGATCTTTGACAAAGGAGCTAAAAACATTCAATAGAAAAAGGATAGCCTCTTCAATAAATGGTGTTGGTTCAACTTCCAGTCAGCATGCAGATGAAGACAAATGAATCCATACTTACCTTGTTGTACAAAGCTCAAGTGCAAGTAGAACAAAGACCTCCACATAAAACCAGGTACACTGATAGAAAAGAAAGTGGGTTAGTGCTTAGAACACACAGGAACTGGGAAAATTGTCCTCAACACAACACCAGTGGCTTATTTGCTAAGATCAAGTACTGACAAGTGGGACCTCATGAAATAGCAAAGGTTCTGTAAGGATAAGGACACTGTCAAAAGGTCAAAATTGCAACCAACTTATTTGGAAAGGATCTTTACCAATCCTGCATCTGACAGTGGAGTATTATTATCTAATATATACAAAGAAGTCAAGATGTTAGATGTCAGAGTCTCAAATAATTCTATTAATAATGGGGTACAGAACTAAATGAATAATTTTCAACTGTGGAATACCCAGTGGCTAAGAAGCACCTAAAGTAATGCTGCACATCTCTAGTCATCAAAACAACTGTGAAATTTCACCTCATACTAGTTAGAATGGCTAAAATCAAAAATTCACCCAACAGCAGATGCTGGCAAGGATGTGGAGAAAGAGGTACACTCCTCCATTGTTGGTGTAGTACAAGCTGGTACAAGTACTCTGATAATCAGTCTGGTGGTTTCTCATAAAATTGGACATAGTACTAGCTGAAGACTCAGCTATTGCACTCCTGGGAATATACCCACAATATACTCCAACATATAACAAAGACATATACTCCACCATGTTTATAGAATCTTTATTTATAATAGCCAGAAGTTGGAAATAACCCTGATGCCCTTCAACAATGGAATGGATACAGAAATTGTGGAACATTTACACAATGGAATACTACTCTGCTGTGGAGAGTGGGTGTGGCAGCAGTCCCAAGCGCCATCTTGCAACTGCTGCCACACCCACTCTCCACACTCAGCTAGTAAAAAAAAAAAAAAAGAATAACTTTATAAAATCCCCAAGCAAATGGATAAAACTGGAAGGTAACCAAGCCAGTAAGAACATACTTGGTATGCACTCACTGATAAGCAGACACTAGCCCCCCAAATCCCAAATGACCATAAAACTTTTCACAGACTGTATGAGCTTAAATGAAGGAAAACCAGAATGTGGTTACCTCAGTAAATTTTAGAAGAGAGAATAAATATGCATGGGAGGAAAAGCAAAGACAAATGATCATGTATTGAAGTAAAGATCATTCATAGATAACCATCCTTTGGAATCCTCCCCATATGCAACCACCAAAACCAAGCAATATTGAGGATGCAAAGAATTGCTTACAGGCAGGAACCAGATATAGATAGCTCTTCAGAACCTTTGCCAGAGTCATATAGAGATAGTTGAGAATTCTTGCACCTAACCATCAGATTTTACATTTACACTGGGACACAAATAAAAGAGCTATAGAAAAAGCTGAAAGAGTTGAAAGCATTTGCAACCTCATAGGAAGAACAACATTATCAACCAATCAAACTCTCCAGCATTCTTATGAACTAAGAGTACAACAATTGAGCACACGTCCAGAGACCCATGGCTCCAGTTGCATATGTAGCAGAGGATGGCATTGTCTGGAGTCAATGGGAGAAGTGGTCTTTAGTCCAGTGAAGGCATGTTTTCCCAGTGTAGGGGAATCTGAAGGAATCACGTGAGAGGGTGATTGGGAGACGGAGCACTTTCATTGAAGCAAGTGGAGGGGGATAAGAGGATAACATTTGTAATGTAAATATAGAGAATATACAATAACATAATTAAAAAAATCCCCAAACTTCTAACTAGTAGAGGATTAAGTTTTAAAACAATGAAAGATGAAAGGAAAGAGACTAAATATAAAATATCATACATGTAGTTTACATTGGTAAATATATATCCTTAAGGAGAAAGTTGGAGATTTATATGTGTGTGTCTGTGTGTGTGTGTTTTAAAATGTAAAAAAAAAGTAAAACAAAACAAAAGAAAAACAAAGAGCCTCTTAAAATTAAACTAGTCAGGTTCACATAAAGGATGTTCCAGCTGTTGGGATTCTGCAAACCCACCCCTCAGTTAGCTAGCAAAGGCAAGATACACCACCGCCCTCAGTTACCTGGCAATAGCCAGGTATGCTCCACCCCAGTGACCTGACACTACAACAGGAGCTGGTTTCTACCTCCTCTCTCTCTTGCACTCCTTTCTCTTACTCTCTTGCTCCACCCACTTTTCCCCTCCTCTCCCTGTTACCTTCCCCCTCCCTCTCCACATGCTCATGGCTGCCTCTACTCCTCTACTTCTCTATTCCTCTCATCTCTCTCTCATCTCTCTCTCTCTCTCTCTCTCTCTCTCTCTCTCTATCTATCTATCTATCTATCTATCTATCTATCTCTCTTTCTGTACCTCTCTCTGTCTCTCTCTCTGTCTGTGCCTCTACTAACTTCCTAACTCTCCCATGACCCTAATACACTTCATTCTGTACTATACTACCTGTAGCTGTTACCTCAGCGAAATGAAGTCCTAAAATAGGCTCCCAGAAGCACCTCCCTTGTCCCCAGCACTACCTTGTACACCTCCATGGGCTTTACACTGACCCCCCCCCACAATCTCTTTTCATAATATTGCTGCTGAAACATGGGACGTCATTTTTAAACACTAGCCTTATATTGAAAACAAGAAATGAGTTACTCTGGAAGTGTTTATATCTATATTTACACGGGAAAAAAAGAAGAGGGAAGCTATGAATTTTGTCCATACTATTGATAAAAATCAAATATGAAAGAGAGAGACCTTCTGAACATCTTGATAACAGGAAAGAAAGAAAGAAATAAAATACCAAACTAGGTAATGTATAAGCTCATTCCTCCTAGGGTACCATATCTGAACCTGGCTGAGAGTATAATGAATTTTATTATTATAAAAAAAAATTAAGAGCCTTTTACTAGAGAAGGTAGAAATGTTGGTGGTTGGTCTGGTGCTATGTACACAAATGCCTAATTTTGTACCCAATCATCTAGTTATACCCAGATGAGAATTTTCGAGTGCAGCAGAGTGAGAGCTTTGAGAGAAGTGAGCGAAGTAAGAGCAGTACAAGCAGTGAGGTCAGTGAGATAGACTGAAAGCAGTGAAGGAAGCAAGAGCCTTGAGAACAGTGGAAGCAGTGAAAGCAGTGAGAGAAGTGAGGGCAGTGAGGGGAGTGAGAGCAGTGAGAACAGTGAGATGAGTGAGATCAGTGAGAGCAGTGAGAGCAGTGAGAGCACTGAGGGCAGTGAGAGCAGTGAGAGCAGTGAGAACAGTGAGGGCAGTGAGAGCAGTGAGAGCAGTGAGAGCAGTGAGGGCAGTGAGAGCAGTGAGAGCACTGAGGGCAGTGAGGGCAGTGAGAGCAGTGAGAACAGTGAGATCAGTGAGGGCAGTGAGGGCAGTGAGAGCAGTGAGATCAGTGAGAGCACTGAGGGCAGTGAGATCAGTGAGAGAAGTGAGGGTAGTGAGGGCAGTGAGATCAGTGAGAGCAATGAGAGCAGTGAGAGCAGTGAGGGCAGTGAGAGCAGTGAGGGCAGTGAGAACAGTGAGGGCAGTGAGAGCAGTGAGGGCAGTGAGAGCAGTGAGGGCAGTGAGGGCAGTGAGGGCAGTGAAAGCATTGAGAGCAGTGAGAGAAGTGAGAGCAGTGAAAGCAGTAAGATCAGTGAGGTCAGTGAGGGCAGTGAGGGCAGTGAGGGCAGTGAGGGCAGTGAGAGCAGTGAGAACAGTGAGATCAGTGAGAGCAGTGAGATCAGTGAGATCAGTGAGGGCAGTGAGGGCAGTGAGGGCAGTGAGATCAGTGAGGGCAGTGAGATCAGTGAGGGCAGTGAGGGCAGTGAGGGCAGTGAGGGCAGTGAGGGCACTGAGGGCAGTGAGGGCAGTGAGATCAGTGAGGGCAGTGAGGGCAGTGAGGGCAGTAAGGGCAGTGAGGGCAGTGAGAGCAGTGAGGGCACTGAGGGCAGTGAGGGCAGTGAGAGCAGTGAGGGCACTGAGGTCAGTGAGGGCAGTGAGATCAGTGAGTGCAGTGAGGGCAGTGAGAGCAGTGAGATCAGTGAGGGCAGTGAGGGCAGTGTGGGCAGTGAGGGCAGTGAGGGCAGTGAGGGCAGTGAGAGCAGTGAGGGCACTGAGGGCAGTGAGGGCAGTGAGATCAATGAGGGCAGTGAGGGCAGTGAGGGCAGTGAGGGCAGTGAGAGCAGTGAGGGCAGTGAGAGCAGTGAGGGCAGTGAGCGCAGTGAGGGCAGTGAGGGCAGTGAGGGCAGTGAGAACAGTAAGGGCAGTGAGGGCAGTGAGCGCAGTGAGGGCAGTGAGGGCAGTGAGAACAATGAGAGCAGTGAGAGCAGTGAGAGCAGTGAGAGCAGTGAGAGCAGTGAGGGCAGTGAGGGCAGTGAGGGCAGTGAGAGCAGTGAGGGCAGTGAGAGCAGTGAGGGCAGTGAGAGCAGTGAGGGCAGTGAGAGCAGTGAGGGCAGTGAGAGCAGTGAGAGCAGTGAGAGCAGTGAGAGCACTGAGGGCAGTGAGAGCAGCAGTGGACGTACTGGAGGCACAGCCCTTCCATGCTCATATGCTTTCCGCTTCCCTTTTACCCTCCCATCTGGACTGGCCAGAGGATTCTGTAGAAATGCTCCATACAGAGAAAAGTACTCTCATCCCTATCATAATTGGGAATTTCTATTGATATCCAAAATGGAAATGAAAATTAACTTTATTCTCAAGGGAGAAAATATTCTTAGGTGTAAGTTGAATACTTACTAATAGATCACCAACAGAAAAAAGATTCAAGAGATTCTATGTGTTTATTCTTGTCTTACCCAATAGCCCTTAGTGTGTGTGTATTTCTAATATACTGTTTATAGTGGAATTCTAAGTGTGAAAATCACTGGGTTTATGTGGGTATATCTATTTGTGTGTGTACATGTCTCTGTGTATGTGTGTGTGTGTGTGTGTGTGTGTGTTTGTGCAGGCATGCGTGTGCATGTGGCTGTGTGCATGCCTACCTGCATTTGTGTGTCTTTTTGTAGGCGCTTTTTTTTTACTGTTAGTTTCATCTCATTCCAGTGTGTTAATTTTTGTTTTCTCTTATTATATTACATTTTATTTATTCGTTATCTTTTAGTAGCCGGCTTGTTTCATGAGAGAAGAAAGGGGTGTAGATTGGATGGGAAAGGATGAGTTAAGAAATTGGCACACTTCACAAGGCAGTGAATTTAGTCAGCATATATTATGTGAGAAGAAAAAAAATTATTTTCAGTAAAAGAAAAATAAATCAAAATGTTTCTAAAATCTGTTAACATCAATTATATTTTAAAAGATGCTGTAAATTTAAAGAGAATAAAGGCAGATACACAGACAAATTTTCAGAGAGAAAAAATAGTAGAAATGATTTACTTGTATTTAGACTCAAAAACTAATGACAGTAAACAAGAGATTGTTTTTAATTTTTAGTTTAGTTGTTAATATAACACATGTGTATGGAATAGTTTTTGGAGTTTCTATATTTCATATTTATGCTTTGATTTCTTCAGTTTTAACTACTAATACTGCACTTTTGAAGTTTTACATATTTTAACAGACCCTATATTACTTTTACATGTTCCTAATAAAGTTAATGTCTTTGAATATATACAATTATAGGTCAATTATGCTGAAACATCTTGCTTATATTCTCATATGCATTAATTTCTTGAATTCTAGTTTGAAAACTTTGTGTTCTTGGAAGTTATTTGTCACAATTTTAATTCTTTAAAATTTGCTCAGTGTTTATCTATGCCTAGTAAATATTTTGCTCAGAAGTGTGCTCTATGCATTAATGAGAAAACTATATTTTACAGCTGCTGAATCAAATAGTCTGTAATTACCTGTTGTATTCATTGCATCTGTGTGGATTTGTAGCTTACACATATTTTCATTGATTCAAGTGGGCAGTTGAAATTCAATTATTTTATTGGACTCAGACTCATGGAGAGAGTCAATAATATTTGCTTTATAAATAAGCTCATTCTAATGTCAGAGGCATATTTAATTAAAATTACATGTTATCTCTATGAACTTATTTCTGTTGCCTTGTCTATATGAATACCAATTTCTCCCATTTTAGTGTTATATTTAATCTCCTTTTTGTGTTGTGATTTCTGTGCAAAATTTTCCTCAATGATTTGAAGCATCTTTTTAAGCCTTTTATTTTCATTTCCTTATATTTCAAAATAATTTTGAATAGTTAAGTTATTTTTTTATGCTAGTTTATTGGGATATGTCAGTATGGAGTTTACTATTGAATTTTTAAAGGATTAGATGTACCTAAGTTGTTTTGAGTGTATAAGGAAGGATTGCCATAGAAGGGAAAAAAAAACAACATGTAAAATTTTTAGTTGTGACTCTCATTTTAAAAAGAATTAGGAGGTAAAAGTAGATAAATGAAAAAAAAAAACATGTTCTATTCTGTAGTATTTGACAGTTTAGACATCATCTAAATGAGAGATAATAAGCTGTAGGGCTTTCTCATATGAAATGAATTTGTGGTTACAAAGTAGTCCAGTCACTTCTGCTGTATAGAAAGTCTTATTTTATTGATGTCTCTCTCATCCAGTTGTATAGGAAAATTCATTTTCCAGATGTTCATCAATTTTTTTCTCAGCCCAATAGTTTCATCTATTGTGGTTAATTTTACAGTTGATAAAATACATCTGTAATTGTACAATCTTAAATTTGGAAATTATATACTTTCTTCATCTTACATTTTTTTTCTGTTGAAAGTTGATACATTTAACATGCTAATATATATATATATATATATATATATATATATATATATATATATATATATATATATATATATATAAGTTGATATGTTTAGTATGCTTACAAGCATTTTCTCAACACATTAAGTCATATCAATTAAGAATTTTTAAGACAGAGCCAGGCCCATCTGCCAATAAGACCGGCAGCTCCTAAGGTGTCCAGAGACACCTTATTACACAACAAAGATATATGCACCACAATGTTCATAGCAGCTCTATTTATAATAGCCAGAAGCTGGAGAGAACCAGATGTCCTTCAGAAGATGAATGGATTCAAAAATTGTGGTACATTTACACAATGGAATACTACTCAGCCACCAGAAACAATGACTTGACCAGATTCTTAAGAAAATGGCTGCATCTAGAGAATATCATCCTGAGTGAGATAACCCAGTCAGAAAAGAACAGACATAATATGCAGTCACTGATAGTGGGATGCTAACCCCAGAGGCTTGCACTTCCCCAGAAACAACTCAGAGACTGTATGAAGTCCAAGAAATAAAGAAAAGAAAACAAAACAAAACAAAAAAAATCTTTACACAACAAGAAAACTTTGACTATTTCCATGTTACATTTTGTTTTTCATGTACTTTATGCTCATTGTAACTATTAAGTTTTCAATGCATACTATCAAAACTTTAAAAAAATCAAGTACTGACTAAAAAATATATTCATATAGTTTTATGTAAAAATTATTTTAAAATCTGAAAAAAAGTACTGACAAAAATGTATTGTATAATTTTGTGCAAAAAATGCTAAAATCTGTACATTTATCTTTGTTTTGTAAAATAAAGCTGTTAAAAAAAAGAATTTTTAAGGTTGTCCTCAAAACATGCACAAACAACTCCAATTCCAATATTTTTAAACCATATTTTTTGTTGTCCACTAATTTTAGTCCTTGCTCGATTGCATATTTACTGTCATTATTAAATAAATTTTTGTCCATCTAGTTTATTCTCTTGGAAGATTGATTATTATATTTTGGTGACTTAGGAGCAATTTTTGACAACTAATTCACTGTGAAAGTTCAAATATCATAAATGACATACCCTTTGGAAAAATTGCTCTAAATGATAGTACAGCGATTAGAGGCAGTGCTTATTGTTAATAACTGAAGAATCTCTGCGAGACCATAAGTGTTAGGTAAAACAAACATTCAGCGACTCAAACATGATCATAGTTGAATTCCATCTTCAGAGACACGGCTTGGAGAAAATGTTTATGGCACAAAGAATTACGACAGGAATTTCATTAGGGAATACAATAAACTTAAGTACAAACTCAGCCCAAAGATTAGAGAAAGCCATGAAAAAGTGTTGATTAGTTGACCAATTTTTCTTTGTTTTTGTTATTTTGTTTTTTGGTGGAGTTTGTTCCTGGCTGAAAAAGGAGACTATGTGGTAACTAGAAAGATCCTTTTTGAATTTCTAGGCTAGAATATTGTGTAAATTTACTCCAAATCCTAGGCAGAATATCAAGTTAAAAAAACAAAATGGTAAGAAAGAGAAACACATTAGTACTCATAGTTAGCAATAAAGTAAACATAAAAGTTGAATGGATATTTATGCCCTAGAAATATAAAGGTCATTATATTTCTTAGTAATTGTTGCATTAGATACTAGCAATGAGAAATCATCAAAGCTTTGATAAAGTAAACCTTGGTCTGGGAAATGAGAAATTAAGAAAACATGTCATCAGGTATAGTAAAAGTGAACACAATATGTAGAGATACAGGTTTTTGTTTCAGGAGATAACTATTCACACGGTCCCAATTAAACACTGGATAATTTTCAGGATGATTATCCTCAACCTTTTATAGTATATAGAAAAACTGTGTAGAAAATCAAAGATTGATAAAGATATTTCAGAAAATACTAATTTCCACATAATAAAAATTAAACTTCCATCTAGTAATGATTTGTATTATAAGCCCATATTACTCAAGCTATATGACATTGTCATAGGGATATTAATGAAGCAATAAAATATTAGCCAGATACTATAGATAAAAAATGGTCTGGGCAATTTGGTGACTCAAGTTCAAGTAATTGCACATGTTAGTAATAATAATTTTTAAAGGAATAATGTAGTGAAACATTATCCCATTGAAATCACATGCATTGCATCTATAATGAATAAAGAAATGATGTAAAAATATTTTATTCAGATTACCAAGATGGGTCTTGAGATTGCATCTTAGAATATCTGAGTCAATACAGATTTCCTTATAGTGAATAAACTTTGAGGATGGAAAGATGTCAAACATGAGTGTGTTCAGTTGAAATTAGGAGCAAAGGTGGAATGCAGCCACACAGCTGAAATTTCAAAATAGAAGAGGCCTCAGACAGAAGGAAATTAAGTTAAAGATCAGCAAGTGGTACAGTATCAGCAAAGTCTGTGTACATGTGTAAGTATGCTGATTTTTAGGATGTCTTTTTTCTTTTCATGAGCATTTTGAAAACTTTTTTTTTTTTGTTTTGGTTATGGTATTTTATTACAACGACAGAAAAAAAAAACTAGTGCACTTACATTTTAGGACTTTACATATATCATTCCATACTTTTCTGGCTTTATGATTGTTGATGAGAGACTTGACATTATTCTGATATGTTTTCCTTTAGGAGATTTTTTTTTTTGTTTTTTCTTTTAATTTTTTTGTGTTCTTTCTTTTTTTTTTAACTTTATTTTACAAAACAAAGATAAAAGAAAAAAATTTAAACATTTTTGCATAAATGTATACAAATACATTTTTGTCAGTGCTTGTTTTTTTTTTTTTTTCTTTTTTTTTAAGGTTTGATACGCTGCATTAGGTCTCACTAGTTACAATGAGCAAAAAGTACATGTAAAACAGGATGTCACCTGGAATTAGTCAATGTTTTCTTGGTGGGTAAGGATTGAGCATAATGTTTTTTTGTTTGTTTGTTTGTTTCATTTTTTTCTTGGACTTCACACAGTCTTTGAGTTGTTTCTGGGGCAATCCGAGCCTCTGGGGTTACATCCCACTATCAGTGACTACATATTATGTCTGTTCTTTTGTGACTGGGTTATCTCACGCAGGATGATATTCTCTAGATGCAACCATTTCTTTAAAAATTTGGTTAAGTCATTGTTTCTGATGGCTGAGTAGTACTCCATTGTGAAAATGTACCACAATTTTTGTATCCATTCATCTACTGAAGGACATCTGGGTTCTTTCCAGCTTCTGGCGATTATAAATAGAGCTGCCATGAACATTGTGGTGCATGTATCTTTGTTGTATATTGGAGTATCTCTGGGGTATATGCCCAGAAGTGGAATAGCTGGATCTCTGAGAAAATGCCAGATTGATTTCCAGAGTGGTTGTGTCAGTTTACAACCAAACTAACAGTGGAGAAGTATTCCTCTTTCTCTGCAACCTCACCAGCATCTGCTGCCATCTGAGTTTTGGATTTTGGCCAATCTGAATGGTGTGAGGTGGAATCTCAGGGTTGTTTTGATTTGCATTTCCCTGATGGCTAGGGATGTTGAGCACTTCCTTAGGTGTTTCTCAGACATTCGATATTCCTATATTGAGATCGTTATTTATAGCTCTGTACCCTATTTTTTAATAGGGTTGTTTGATTCTCTGGTGTCTATGTTTTTGAGTTCTTTTTACACCTTGGATATTAGGGCTTTATCTGATGTGGAGTTGGTAAAGACCTTTTCCCGTTCTGTTGGCTGCCGTTTTGTTTTCTTGACAATGTCCTTAGCCCTACAGAAACTTTGCAATCTCATTAAGTCTCATTTGTTAGTCTTTAACCTTAGAGCTTGATCCATTGTTGTTTTGTTCAGAAAATTTTCTCCTGTGCCTATGTGTTCTAAGGTTTTCCCTACTTTCTCATCTAATAGATTCAGTACCTGGTTTAATGTGAAGATCTTTGATCCACTTGCACTTGAGTTTCTACAAGGAAATAAGAAAGGTTCTCTTTTCATTCTTCTGCATGCTGAGTGCCAGTTGAACCAACACCATTTCTTGAATAGCCTGTCATTTTTCCATTGAATGTTTACAGCATCTTTGTGAATAATTGGGTGACCTTATATGTGAGGGCTCATTTCTGGATCTTCTATTCTTGTCCATTGATCCACATGCCTATTGTTGTACCAGTCCCATGCAGTTTTCAGCACAATTGCCTTGTAATATAGCTTGAGGTAAGGGATAGTGTTTCCCACAGACGTTTTCTTGTTGTTGAGGATGGATTTCACTATTCTAGGTCTTTTGTTATTCCAGATGAAATTGCACATTGATCTTTCCAAATCAATGAAGAACTGGGTCGGAATTTCGATGGGGATTGCATTGAATCTGTAGATTGCTTTTGGTAGGATGGCAATTTTTAAAATGTTGATGCTTCCAATCTATGATCATTGGAGATCTTTCCATTTTCTGAGATCCTCTTCGATTTCCTTCTTTAGAGGTTTGAAGTTCATTTCATACTGTTCCTTCACTTGCTTAGTTAGAGTCACTCCAAGGTATTACATATTTCTTGTGACTATTTGAAGGGTATCTTTTCCCTAATTTCTTTCTCCACATGTTTGTCCTTTGAATATAGGAAGGCTAGTGAATTTTTTGAATTAATTTTTGTATCCAGCCACTATGCTGAACTTGTTTATCAGCTGTAGGAGTTCTCTGGTGGAATTTGTGGGATCACTTAATGATAGGGACTATAAGGTCTGAACTTGTCATGCTTCATAGTCAGGCAAGGCATCTAGTAACATTTGATTGAGTTGTTGATGAAGGACATTCTATGGAGATCCTCAAAACCCAGGCTTATCCAAGGACTGAGGGCCCCATTGCTGAAGACAATTTCCACCTAATTCATTGACCATATAGAAGTCGAGCTGGTATGGGCATGAGCTTTCAAATTTCTAGTCAATTTGTCACAAGAAGGTATTCTTCAGGCCATGGAATGGGAAACCTAAACACTAAATCAAACAAAAATCTTTACCTAAAACATGTCATTCCTGCAAGGCAATGGTATAACAGATCATGTAGGAGTTACCAGTCCACATTTGGGTTACCTTCAGTCCCAAATAAAGAAATCACAGGCCTTATACTGACTGGATGGCCAGAATCCACAATGGAACCAAACACAACTGGCACACACACACACGCACACACACACACACACACACACACACACACACACACACAAATCAAGAAATGTTCTCAATGATATTCTGATGTACTTAGATTTTAGTGCCTTGTCCTCTTGTGGTTTTAGAAAGCCATCTTCATTGGGTCTGACTCCTTGGAGATTGGAGAAGAATGTAAGAGGGGGGAGAAAGGATGGAGGAGGATACCAGAAGAACATGGCCCAGAAAATAACAAAGCAAGATTCATGTAGGCTCACGCAAACCAAATCACCAAACATCAGGCCTGCATAGGTCTGTACCAGGTCTTCTCCAAATGTGTAATGGCTGTTATCCTGGTAGTCTTTTCAGACTTGTAAGACTCCTAAGGGTTGGTCCAGGTGTGTCTTTGCTCTTTTGCCTGCTCTTAAGACACTTTCTTCTTATTGGCTTGCCTTGTCCAGCATCAATAAGAGGACTGCTGCCTTGTCATATTGTATCCTGTTCTGTCCTATTTGGCTGTTGTCTCTTGGAGGACTGCTCCTTTCTGAAGATGAAATGGAGTGGGAATATATCCAGCAGAAAGGGGAGGTAGCAAGGAGCTAGAGGGAGAATTGTGGCTGCAATATAAATTATATGAGATAAAAATCAGTTTTCAATAAATAAACAAATGAAAGCAAGATGAAGATTCTGTGTCTTTTTCCCGAAAGAGCAGACAAGTCTGCAGTGTCAGCATCAACACTTTAGAAATAAATATTGATTTTTCAATCTTAAATTATTACTTAATGTGGTGCTTTGAATGATTTGTCCCACCAAAATCTTGAGCCTTTGAATATTTGGTCCTCATTTGTTGGATATTTGGGAAGGACTAAGCAGTGTGGCTTTACTGAAGTAAATATAACACCTGGGGTGAGGCTTTGAGTTTTCAAAAGACTGATGAAATTCTCAGGGTGCTTTCTACCTTTCAAATATGAATCAATACATGACATTCCAGCTGTTCCTATTGCTACCTCAAAACTCTGCCATTGTGTACTATGACCTGTACAATATAAATCTAAACAAAGACTTTTTTCATAAGTATTTCATCTCCTCAATAGACAAGTATCTAATACACTTCAAAATATGTTTATAATTTAAAATCTTGTTGTTGAAGATAATAAAAAAGGAGCTATTTATGCTATAAAACAGAATATTTTTCCAAAATGCATGGGATAATAATACACACAACATTTGTTTCAATATTTTTGTAGATATTATATTACTCACTTTCTCAAAAATAATACAATGGTGGTTTTATCATAATTTGGAAGACTAAAAAATAATAAGTATTTCCCATAAGGTGTCTTTGGCTAATTGATCTAATCCAATGAGCCCTGAGATGAGAGTAAAGGCAGAGCTTTAGGAATATGGCAGGTGCACACAACATAAAATAGATTATCACTCGAGTGTGAACCTGGTACTCAGTATACATGAGGATGTTTAGAATACTTGTGCTTATATTGTAGTACCTGCTTGAATTAAACAAGGACCATCATTGTAGCTTTTCAGATTTGTTGATACTTTTTAAACACAATTATACCCATTATTGAAATGATAATTCACATTAGTGTAAATCAATTGACTCTCTAAATAAAAGAATAAATTTACAAAAGGAACATATATTATTGGGAGAGAAGCAGATAAAACCTGCAGTAATGTGAGCAATGTGAGGAGAAATGAACATTGTAAGGAAAATAAGGGCTAGGCAGAGAGTGCTTGGTAGTAGAATATGAGGGGACATACTTACATTGCTGACTAAATATGAGGCTCATTCCAGCCAACATCAGGAGGTGGGAATGAAAAGCATTCTCTGTTAATCGTGACATGTAAATTTTCACAATAAAATGTGGGTATAAAAAATCATATTAGTATAAACTAAACAACAACAACAACAACAAAAGAGCCAGTATTTAAACATTTTATTAAACCAATTTTATTTACTAGAGTCTACAGGAACAGCATATCTAGTGAATATATCAATTTTTTAAATTATAAGTGCATTATAATTGTAAATGTAAAATGACATTTTACAAAGACTCAAGAAAATGGAACCACACCTTAAATCGAAAGAAGCTGGAGATAAATGAAAATACAATTTTCCCTACATACTACTGCTCTTCATTTTTCAATGTGTCTTATTTAATCTAGATAGATAATTATCTCCAGCATAAACTGTAATTCAGGAAACTAGTATTTAATGAATTCTAAAGGTTGAAATATAATGAAACATAAGAACAATGTTTCTATTAATTATAATTCACTATTTGTAACCTCTTAATGATCAAACACTACTGTGGTTTCTAATAAATCATTGTAAAACTTATTGTTACAATGTAAAATATCCATAGTACTGTTTTTTTCTGCTTGTCTTACTGTGACAACAAAACTTGAGTATATCATTCACAGTTGAAAATCATATGTAAATTTCATTAGACTGCTAATATTTCACCTAACAGGTACAGTTGTTGTTAAACTACTCTTGAGCTTTTAAACTCATGGTTTGGCTAAGCCAACAGAGGTTACTTTTTTCATAAATATTATTTCATGTATTTTAATTACTTATGAAAAATATCTTTAACATCCACTTTAAATAGTATTCATTTGATACCAATATTTATAGACAGAAAAACCGAATCAGTATTGCAATATATACCATATATTTAAGCTTAAATAAATGATGTGACTATCAATCATATTTAAAATAAAATAGATAATATAGTACCTCTAATTCATCATGAAATAGATCCATATTTTAGTTATCTATAGAAAATGGTCTTAACATTTAAGTAATTGATAATTTAAAATAAACAGTATATTTCACATAAAATTATTATTACAATATAAAGTATCCATGATAATGCCCTATATACTTCTGTCTGATTGTGACCACACTACTTTGACTATTTCATTCATCCCCCTCCCATTGCCTCCATCCCCTATTGCCTTCATCTTCCCATTGCTTCCAAGAAAGTGCTCACTCTTCGAACCTACCTCCACCACATCAATGCCTTGGTATTCCCCTGCACAGGGAAACAAGTCTTCCCTGGATTAAAGTTCTCTTCTCTCATTGATTTCTGAGAATGATATCCTCTGCTGCTTATGCACCTTGTGCCATGGATGTTTCCATAAGAACTCATTAGTCGGTGATTTAGTTCCTGGGTGCTATGGTGGGTTTGTTTAGTTAACAATTTTGTTCTCTAAATGGGGTTTTCGACCCTTTCAACTCCTTCAGTCCTTGTTCTAACTCCTTCATTGGGGTACCCATGATCAGTAAGATGGCTAGCTGCAAGCATCCTCCTCTGTATTTGTATGACTCTGGCAGATCCCCTGAGAAAAAGACTTATCTACCCATCTGTCTCTGTAAAAATACAATGAATTTTTTTTATAAAGCATGATTGTTCTGTAATAGAGATTTAGGTCAGGGACTGTGACCCCTGCAGATTTCTTTTACTATTAAGGATATTTTTCCTTATCCTGGGTTTTTGTTATTCCAAATGAATTTGCAAAGTGAAATTTTGATGGGGGTAGCATTGAATATGTAGATTGATTTCAGCAAGATGTCCATTTTTACTATATGAGTTTTGTCAATCCATGATTGTGGGGGACCTTTCCATCTTCTGAGATCTTCAATTTCTTTGTTTAGAGACATGAAATTCTGTCATAAAAATCTTTCACGTGCTTGGTTAGGTTCACCTCAAGAATTTTATATTGTATAGTACTATTATGAAGGGTTTTATTTCTCTAATTTTTTTTCATCCTGTTTGTCATTTTAGTAGAGGAAGGCTATTGATATCTTTGAATTAATTTTATATCCAGTAACTTTCCTGAAGTTATCAGATTTAAGGTTTCTCTGGTAGAACTTTGGGGTCACTTAAGTATACTAAAATATCATCTACAAATAGTAATGTTTTTATTTCTTCTTTTCTATTTTTATGCGTGTGACTCCCTTTTGTTGTCTAATTTCTATGGCTATGACTTGTAGTAAAATATTGACTAGGGTGGGGGAGAATTCACAGTTCTGATCCCTGATTTCAGTGGAATTGCTTCAAGTTTCTCTTTATTTAGTTTGATTTTGGTTACTGGTTTGTTGAATATTGCTTTCACTATGATTAAGTATGTGCATTTATTTACTTCTCTTTCCAAGAGGAAAATTTCCAAAAGAAAAATGAAAGGGTGTTGAATTTTGCCAAATGCTTTCTCAACATCTTGTGAAATAATCATGTTTATATAGTGGATTACATTGATGGATTTTCATATACTGAACCATCCCTTCGTCACTGGGATGAACCCTACTTGATCATTGTAAATGATAGTTTTTATGTGTTCATGGGTGTGGTTTGCTTAAATTTAATCCTGTGTTTTTGCATTGATATTCATGCTGAACATTGGTCTGAAGTTTTCTTTGCAGGATCTTTGGGTGTATTAAGTATAAACCTAATTGTCACTTCAAAGAACAAATTGATTAGTGTTCCTAGTGCTTCTATTTTGTAGACTAGTTTGAAGAGTATTAGTATATGGTCTTCTTTCCAGGTGTCATAGAATTCTGCACTAAACCAATCTGGTCCTGGGCTTTATTTTATTGGGAGACTTTTGATAACTACTTCAATTTCTTTAACCATTATTGAATTATTTAGGTGGTTTATCTGATCCTTATTTAACTTTGGTGTCTGTCTAGAAAATTGTCCATTTATTTCAAATTTTCCAGTTTTTTTTTGAGTATAGGCTTTTGTAGTAAGAAATATATATATATATATATATTTTCCTCAGTTTCTGTTGTTTTGTCTCCCATTTCATTTCTGATTTTCTTAGTTTGAATACTGTTTCTGTCCACTCTGCTTCATCTAGCTAAACACTTATCAATCATGTTAAAAACCACCTCCTGGTGCTGTTGATACTTCATATAGTTATTTTTGTTTCTGCTTGGTTGCTTTCAGCTCTGAATTCCATTATTTCTTGCTATCTACTTTTTCTGTGTGCATTTGCTTCTTTTTCTTAGAGAGCTTTCTGGTGTGTCATCAAGCTGTTTGTGTATGATCTCTCCATTTTCTTTTTGGATGCACTCAGAGTTAAGAGTATTCTTTTTAGCACTGTTTTCAGTGCATTCCATATGTTTTGTTATGTTGTGCCTACATTTTCATTAAATTTTAATACATATTTCAATTCCTTATTTCTTTCTTGACCAAGCTGTCATTGAGTAGAATGCTTTTCTTCTTCCATGTGTATATGGGATTTCTGTTGTCTTTGTTGCTATTGAAAAGCACCCATAATCCATGTTGATTTGATAGTGTGCATGGACTTATTTGTACTTGTTCAGGGTTGTTTTGTAAATGATTATATAGTCAGTTTTGGAGAAGAAATCATGATGTGCTAAGAAGAAAGTATATTCTTTTGTTTTAGAATTAAATTTTAACAGATATAGATGTCTGTTAAATCCATTTGGTTTATAACTTCTGTTAGTTTTTCTGTGTCTCTCTTTAGTTTCTGTTTCCATGATCTGTCCATTGATGAAAGTGGGGCCTTGAAGTCTCCCACTATTATTTTGTTTAGTTGCAATGTATGATTTTGGTTGTAGTTAGTTTCTTTTATGAATGTAGGTTCCCTTTTTTTCAAAGCATAAATATTCAGGATAAATGGTTCATCTTGGTAGATTTTTTTCTGTGATATGTATGATGTGTATGTCTTTATCTTTTTTGGTAACTTTTGCGTGAAATTTGATTTTATTCAATATTAGAATGGCTATTCCAGCTTGTTTGCTGGGACACTCTTATGTGTTTTTAAACTTTAATGTTAGAACTCCATTTGTTAATTATTAATTTTATTGAGCACAATGTATATAACTGAGGCATGCTTGCTTCATATATTTAGCTTTGGGTTAAATGTCCTGGTCATATGTGATACAAAATGTTTATGTAAAGAATATTATTTTATATTTATGTATAATGGTATAAGATTAGCTATACCTAGTATAAGTGCTGACATATCCATTAGTAACTGCACAAAATTTCAGCAACTGTATTTGATCCTTTATAATACAAATGATAATAGTATTGTCTCCCTAAAGCCTATTAAAACATGTCTTGAGTTATTTCTTCTCTCCCAAAAATGTCAGCACACATACATTATTCACAGGAAGCAGTGTGGACTTTAAGTAGGGAAATCATAGTTGAGAAAAATAAGAAAGCCTTGTTCTCCATTTTATCCCATGCTGATTTTGAAGGCTATTGTGGATCATTTCTTTCCACTCTCTTTTATGTTTCTCTCTCTTTTTATTCCATCTATTTTATTCCTTTTCATCTCCAAAAATATTCATCGAATTCTACTTGTTTTCTATAGGATGTGAGGACCCTGGCTGTGTTACTGTAAATAATTTGCCATCTACATTTTATGATCGGGACCTTTAGGTAACTTATGATAAAAAATGTATTGTTTGCCATATCATTTTCTACTCCTCTCTGCCTAGACTATCATTAGGAATAACTTAGCTCAAAAAATAAGAATGCATTTAGTTGAAGAACTCAGACCTCAAGTAGTAAGCCAATGTAAATTAGGTCATTAAATAATGTGCATTGTACTCTAAAGGTTTGGGCTTTAAAAGTCAATAACAAATTCCCTGGGAATTGAACATCTATTTATCAGCAGCATGTTTCTATGATTGTACATCTACAAGAGAGGACTCTGTCCCTTTACCCATAAATGAGAGATATAAAATTATTCTTATTTAAATATCAATTATGACTTGTGAGGAAATATTAGACATGAAATTTTAAAATTATAATAATGTGGAAAATTGCTGCTGTAAATTTTGGTGACAAACATACAACGTGTCAGTATAATCAGAAACCATTATAAACTAACATAAAATAAGCAATAGGTCATATAAATTATTTCCACATTCATTTCTTTTTGACTATCTTTAATATTTTTTACATAGCTGGATACAGCTGAAAAATAAGGAAAAGATTTTGCCAAGTCAATTGGTGCTGTATTTTTTAATCATTGTATTTCTGCAACTCTAAATTGCAGAAAGCCATGTGTATTAGTGAATGGAATAAAGTTTATTACCTATCTTCTGTCCTCTACTATCTGTGATAGCTGAGGAAATTGTCAATCCCAAAGTTCAACTTCATTATGATACAACAAAAATATAACTATATGTCTTTTTTTTCTTACAAGGGAATAGTAGTGGGCACTTAAATTCTTATCCATGAATCTCACAACTCTCCTGGAAAATTGTCTCAATACAACTACCGATGTTCTTTCTGGTCTTAACACTACACATATTATAATTTTGAGTGTACTAATTATTGGTCAACTGTGTAATTTAAAAAAAAATACCTAAAATTCTCCTAGGCAAAATTATTTACTTGACCTGCTCATGTTTGAAGCTCTTTTGACAAATATTTGGATAAAGAGCAGTTTAGTGCTTTTGCCTTACATATAATAGCAGTATATTACTTTTCTAGATTATTTATAAATTATTTAACGCATTTACAATTACATACAATTTGGCACATTTATACCAATAATTTTCAATGATTAAGGTAGGAGTACACTATGTAGTCTTGATGATTTCAGTAATTTATTGAAAGCACAAATGCTGTGGACATATGTAAATGTATAAAGAGCTTGAATATATAAAGTAATTATTCTATAGTATAGCAGCTAAAGGACTTCCATCTTTCCTAGCCCAGAACAATGCATAGGAAGATTCCTATCCAAAAGATGTTGTGGCTGGAGATATGTCATGAAGACTATAAGGACACATAATGGCTTTTCTAAAAAGTGATGACTTGGTTAACAGTTTATGCCCTTGATATTGTGTAGTGTAATATCCTGATTCTCAGTAATCTCTAAAACACATACTTCTAGTTTAATTATGAAGAATATATAAGTAAATGCAACATGCTGTACACATATTCTAGAAATGGCCAAGGATACCAAGGAAGAAAAAAAATTAAATCTTACCAATCCAGAAGATCTTGTGAGACATGATCACAACTTGGTATCTTAGGTAGATTTTGGGAAAGATGATGGGGCATCAACTAATCATGAGCTTTGCTTCTTATTTAGTTCATATTGCTATGAAAAACATATGTTGTAGAACATCATATCCAATTACAATGTTTTTATGCTGCAGTTCATTTGAGCTTGTATTCTGTTGCTGACTTGTCATCACCATTGGAAACTCTTTGAATCTTCCTTTCTTATTGATTTGTGTCCACACTTTATTTGTGATGATGAGCATTTGATATTTATTTGACTTATTCCCCTGGGGTTTTTTATGTCAGTATAAAATGACTGCTTTACCCTTCCAACTATTTAATGTATATGAGGGTTTTTTTTTTTTTAATTTGGCATTTTTATATTGGCATTTAAATTTGTCTACTTTCAGAAAGAGTATTTTTAAAATTATTTTATCATGAAATATCTCACTAGTATTATGATCATAAATTAATCTCTTATAAAAGTGAAAACCTCCTTGAGAGGTTGAAAATGGCACAGGATGCACCTGCTACATTAAGATACTGCTTAACTCTTTATCTTGGTTTCATTGCTGCACTTTTATTCTCTGAACACATGAGGATCTGTAATCCAATAGGAATGTATTCACCTGATTTAAATAATGATCTCAAGCAAATATTTGTGCATAGGGAGAGAGAGGAGAGAAAGAAATTTTAAGGCAAGATTTGGGGCCAAGCTGTAATATATATTGAAAATGTTGTAGTGTTCAAATATCTCCTGAGTCAATTGTAAATAAGCAATTGTTCACTCCAGTAAAGAAATGAAATGCCAGACAAAAATGAAACTCCAATATTGTCTTAAAAAATGACTATTCTTGCATATGTGGCTTAAAACATCCCTGACTTTCTGATCCTCATCAGTTAGATTCCTGTGACTCATATTACCCTGTCCTTTTTACATTGCACAAAACCTCAATTTTAAGAAAACAATTACTCAGAATGTGAAAACAACAAACACATTTCTATCACTCATTTTTTTTCTCCAAAAGTTACAGAATATGTTGAGAATATACAGACATTTGATCACTTATTATTCTGATGGTTGCAAACAAGGACAAAAATGACAAGAGGAGTTGTTAATATAAGTCAAGAAGAAGGGATACGTCTATTGAAAATGTATACACTATAGCCAAATAAAGAGTATCTAAAATGAGAAAATATTAAAAAATACAGTGCTTATTTCATTTTCTGGTACACTGATTTAAAACACCTGGCAAAAGGCATCACATAGAAGGAAGAGTCATTGATTTTTGAGTTCTGGAGAAAGTGTTTATATGCTGGGGCTTCAGGTAGTTGAGAAAGATCAGGGATTGCATCCTCAACAAAACACAAAGCAGGCAGAATGAACTAGAAATGGGCTTAGGCTGTGAAGTCTCAACCCCACACCTGGTAACTGAAGTTCTCTATAAAGGCTGCCTTATTCTACCAGTAATTAAGTGGAGACCAAGTTTTCAAATAACTGAGCCTATTGATACCACAGTTTAGTTCAAACTATCACAGATAGGAACAAATTCTCCATAAATTTTGGTTTAGAGGATATAAAATTCTGCACATTATAAGTAAGTTAGAAATAAAAAGCAAATTATAAACACTTAAATTTTTTTCTTTACTTATTGTGTGGTTACATTATATATATATATATATATATATATATATGTCTGGATGATCATTATTATTAAATTTTTTGTGCAATTTTGTTTGGTAATTTTTAATAGGTGGATTGTGCCTCATTTATCGCGATTTAAAAAAAAGAAAGCCGCATGTTCTTACCCTGTATACTCAATTTAATTATGAGCACTATGCAAAGTGATGGTCAGATATAAAACAAAGATGACCTTATTGATTACAATGAAGATTTTATTACACACTTTGTAACATATGTCTGACTTTTGCAGTCAATTATGGAGAGCATTCAATTGTTTGCCTTTGTTGTAAAAGTTTGCAAAGAAATTAGTATTCTTCCATTTGGAACTTTTTTCCAGACTAATTTATTTCAGAAGTTTTGAGCATCCTCTGGACTAATTTTGTCATTATGTCACATTAGCACTAATTGAACAAACTCAGATTTAGAGCCTTGTTGTTCTAAATGGAATGTATTTTAAGTTCCAAGAAACACAGACTGTCATTGCTCCTTGTGTTAAAATAAATTGCTTACAACTTGTATTGCTATGTCTAAAAGTAACTGGAATTTATTGCTAAAACTTTTCTGAAACTTTTAAGGGCAATCACAATTATAAACAACATATTAAGTGCCTGATGCACTAGAAAGTGCTCTTGAGCACAGAAGAAAATACTAGTATAATCAAAACTTTCTAGTCTAAGTGTCCTTTAGACTTGGGTTCTGAGACTACAGAATGGGCGGATACCTGAGTTGCTGAAATGTAACTGTAGCAGTTTTAAGGAAAGAAAATCCTGAGACTGTAGAGACGGTTGTGCATTTAAAAAGGTGGCATTGCTTCTGAAAATATACATGTAGATTTGCAGCATATATGTTGTGTGGCTTGTAACCATATGTAACTCCAGCTACAGAGGACACAATGCCCTATAGAAAGTACTTTAAGGTGCACACACGTACATCTTCACCTACAAACACATTCACATATTAAAAATATATTTGTTAACATTATTTTATAAATTGAGATAATTCTAGCTGGCCTCTCTAGATAGACCAGATTGGCCTGGTAGATATATGCCTTTCTCTACCCCTTAAGTGCTGGAATTAAAGATACGTAGTACCACACAGGTAAAAGAGGTTTTTTTTTTTTTTTTTAAGAATATAGAATCTATGGTGTGTGTGTATTCATACATGAATACACACACACACACACACACACACACACACACACACACACACATATAATTTGCCAAAATGTTCTTTAAATTTTTTAACCCTTAAATAACCTGTCTTAGAAAATGTTGCTATTTCTGAAGGAAACATTAGAGATTTCAACTGTAATGATACTGTATATATTTATAAACGAGATTGCCTCAAAGATAGTTACCTAGGGCTGTGGGCATATTTACATGTCACTTACTATCTCATAGCATTACTCTTAAAGCTGACTATATACAATCAATAACCCATAATTAGAAGAGAAATTACAGGAGAAATAATAATTTTGGGGAATTGAAAGACCTTTGAAATTCACTAATGTATGATGAAAATGATGTTTTCAAAAAGCTAAGCTTACTCTCTAATTATTTTTTGCTGTTACCCAGGCATAGATTGTTATCGACAATTCAGTGATGCACTTTACTTATGTGCAAACAAACACAGAATTTTAATTGGTGATGGCTTATAATATGTTTTTCTAGAACTATTATATGCAGCAGTAATTACTGGAATTTAGCTTACCATTATTTTAAAAGTGTAGGAGGCCTAAAATACTTTTGCTTAAAATTGTTGTAACATTCAGTAATTTTCTACATCCAAACATTGATGACTTTAATAATCTGGTTTTGAAAGTATTTACATAACAGATTTATTTTCAAGAAACCAAAATAGCATTAAAAATTAAATTGTATTGAATTTGAAAGAATAAGTATTTTCATAGCATTATAATAATACCACTGTTGATAATACTAAAAAGTCAGTATGTTTTGAAGTTTACTTAAAATTATACACCACATAGTCCTATGGATTGGGTAAATTTTATGTTCCTCTAAGGTTATCTTAAATTGCAAGCATGCTGTGATTATTTTCGGGAAAATATGCAAATTATTTAATTTTCCTGAGAATTAAAACATTTTGTTAATATAAGCAAGTAATTTAGAATTTTTAATTACAACATGTTAAGTTTTTCAGTTATTCTATCTAACTCATGGTAAATAAAATTTCTGAGAAGGAAAAGCCTGCAAAACAAAACAAAATCACCAGAATTTAGGAAACTGGTTCAGTTATGGATTCTCAAAAACTCAGATACTAAGAATACGTATGGTACATGATGCCACATAGCCTAGATAGTTTTCTGAAGACAAAACTGCCGTGATTTATATAACCTTGAACATGGTGCCCATAAAGCAGGCTTTTTGTTGAATTGTGAGCATGTATGTATGATATCAAAGGAGATGGAATAACAAAACAGGTCTTCTTATGCAAAAATGCATTCAAGTATGTGTCTATGCCTCAAGTCCCCTGGATTCCTGTTTAGAAATTCTAGCATTAATTAGGTGAGACTACTTGGCCAACCATATAGGAAGACTAGTAATTCCACTATTATATACCTATATAAATAGGACATTAGTGTGACAAGAGAGTAAGCTCCCTACAACCCACCTAGAAAACTTGTGACCCCCATTACCTTCAGTGTAAAAGAAATGTAGGGACAAAAATGCAGCAGAGATTGAACAAATGGCCGACTAGTGAATGGCCAAAATTGGGATCCATAGCCAGGGCAGGCACAAATTCCTGACACTATTACTCAAACCATATTGTACAGGAGATTACTGTGGCTGTCCTCTGATAGCTCCTCTAGCAGCTGACGAAGACAGATGCCAACCATTGGACAGAGGTCAGGGGCCCCTATGAAAGAGTTAGTTGGAGATTGAAGAAACTGAAAAGGATGGCAACCTCACAGAAAGACCAACAGTGTCAACTAAACTGGACCCCATGGGAACTCCCTCCCAGAAACTGGGCCACCAACCAAAGAGCATTCGTGGCTATTCCAAGTTCAGAGGGCTACCTTGTCTGCTCCAACTGAGAGACGATATTCTTAATTCTATAAACACCAAGTGCCCAAAGCAAAGAAAGAATACTAAAAGCAGTAAGGGAAAAAGGTCAGGTAACATATAAAGACAGGCCAATCAGAATCACACCCGATTTCTCAACAGAGACTATGAAAGCTAGAAGAGCCTGGACAGACATCATGCACACCCTAAAAGAGCACAAGTGCCAGCCCAAGCTGCTATACCCAGCAAAACTATCAATCACCATATATGGAGAGATGAAGATATTTCAAGACAAATCAAAATTTACACAATATCTGACCAGAAACCCAGCACTACAACGAATTATAGGTGGAAAACCCAATACAATGAGGGAAAATACAGCCTAGTAAAAACAAGAAAATTCCTAAACAAGAAAACTAAAAGAAGAAAAAGACACAGACACAACTCAACCCACAAAAGCAATAATGGCAGGAAACAGAAACAACTATTCCTTGATATCTATTAACATAAATGGACTCAACTCCCCAATAAAGAGACATACACTATCAGACTAGATACATAAACAAAATCCAGCCTTTTGCTGCATACAGGAAACTCATCTAAGAGACAAAGACAGACACTATCTCAGAGGAAAAGGGTGGGAAAAAAGCTTCCAAGAAAATAGCCCCAAGAAGCAAGCTGAAGTGGGTATTCTAATATCGAATAAAGTAAATTTCCCACCAAAAGTTATCAAAAAAGATAAGGAAGGACACTTTTTACTCATACCGGGGAAATCTGTCAGGAGGAACTCTCAATCCTTAACATATATGCTCCAAATAAAAAAGCACCCACATTCAGAAAGAAAACCCTACTAAAGCTCAAAAAATACATTTCACCCCACACAATAATTGTGGGAGACTTTAATACCCCACTCACACCAATGAACAGATCATGGAAACAGAAACTGAACAAGGACATTGCAAAGCTAGCAGAGTCTTTGAACCAACTAGAATTAATAGATATAAACAGAACATATCATCCTAAAGTAAAAGAATATACCTTCTTCTCAGCACCCCATGGCACCTTCTCGAAAATTGACCACATAATTGGACACAGAACGAGCCTCAATCGATATAAGAAGATTGAAATACTCCCATGCATCCTCTCAGATCACCATGGTCTACGGCTGGTCTTTAACAACAACAAAGACAACAAAAAGCCCACATACACATGGAAACTAAACAACAGCTCTGTTAAACAATAGCGGGGTCAAAGAAGAAATAAAGAAAGAAATTAAGGATTTTCTAGAATTCAACGAAAACGAAAACACAACATACCCAAACCTATGGGATGCAATGAAAGCAGTACTGAGAGGAAAACTCATAGCCCTAAGTTCTAAAAAGAAACTAGAGAGAGCATACATCAGCAACTTGACAGCACAGCTAAAAGCCCTAGAACAAAAGAAAGCAGATATACCCAAGAAGAGTAGAAGGCAAGAAATAATCAAAATTAGGGCAGAAATAGACCAAATAGAAACAAAAAGAACCATTGAAAAAATCAACAAAACCAAGAGTTGGTTCTTTGAGAAACTCAAGATTGATAAACCCCTAGCCAGACTAACTAGAGGGCAAAGAGAGAGTATACAAATTAACAAAATCAGAAAGGAAAGTGGAGACATAACAACTGAAACTGAGGAAATTCAAGAAATCATCAGATCCTACTACAAAAACTTATACTTCACAAAATTGGAACATCTGAAGGAAATGGACGAATTCCTAGACAGATACAAGATCCCAAAGTTAAACTAGGACCAAGTAAACCATCAAAATAACCCTATAACACCTAAAGAAATAGAAGAAGTCATCAAAAGTCTCCAAACCAAAAAAAGCCCAGGTCCAGACGGGTTCAGTGCAGAATTTTATGAGACATTTATTGGGGATATAACACCAATACTCTCCAAACTATTCCAGAAGATAGAATCCGATGGAATACTACCTAACTCATATTTTGAGGCTAAAATAACCCTAGTACCTAAACCACACAAAGACCCTACAAGGAAAGAGAAATTCAGACCAAACTCACTTATGAACATTGATGCAAAAATACTCAACAAAATCCTTGCAAACCAAATCCAAGAACACATAAAAACGATCATTCATCATGACCAAGTAGGCTTCATCCCTGGGATGCAGGGATGGTTTAATATAAGGAAATCCATCAATGTAATCCTCCATATAAACAAACTCAAAAACAAAACCACATGGTCATCTCACTAAATCCTGAGAAAGCATTTGAGAAAATTCAACACCCCTTCATGTTATAAGTCCTGGAAAGAACTGGAATCCAAGGTCCATACTTAAACATAATAAAAGCAATATACAGCAAACCAACAGCCAACATCAAACTTAATGGTGAGAAACTTGAAGCAAACCCACTAAAATCAGAAACTCGACAAGGCTGCCCAATCTCCCCCTACCTATTCAACATAGAACTGGAAATCCTGGCTGGAGCAATTAGACAGCAAAAGGAGATCAAAGGGATACAAATCGGAAAGGAAGAGATAAAAACATCACTCTTGCTGATGACAAGATAGTGTACTTAACTGACCCCAAAAATTCCACCAGAGAACTCCTACAGCTGATAAAGAAGTTCAGCAAAGTGACTGGATACAAAATTAACTCAAATAAATCAGTAGCCTTCCTATACTCAAAGGACAAACGTGGAGAAAAAAATTAGGGAAAAGGTATTTGTCACAATCATCACAAAAACTATGAAATTCCTTGGTGTGACTCTACCTAAGCAAGTGAAGGACCTGTAAGACAAGAACTTCAAACCACCAAAGAAGGAAATTGAGGAGGATCTATGAACATGAAAAGATCTCCCTTGCTTATGGATTGGAAATATCAACATGTTAAAAATAGCCATCCTACCAAAAGCAATCTACAGATTCAACGCAATCCTTATCAAAATTCTATCACAGTTCTTCATGGAATTGGAAAGATCAATGTGAAATTTTATATGGAACAACAAAAGACCCTGAATAGCGAAATCCATCCTCAACAACAAGAAAACATCTGCGGGAATCACTATCCCTGACCTCAATCTCTATTACAAGGTAATTGTGCTGAAAACTACATGGTACTGGTAAAGAAATAGGCATGTGGATCAATGGAATAGAATAGAAGATCCAGAAATGAGCCCTCATGTATATGGTCACCTGAATTTCAACAAAGGAGTTGTAAACATTCAATGGAAAAAGGACAGCCTATTTAACAAATGGTGCTGGTCCAACTGGCACTCAGCATGCAATAGAATGAAAATAGACGCTTTCTTATCTCCTTGTACAAAGCTCAAGTGTAAGTGGATCAAAGATCTCCACATTAAACCAGATACACTGAATACTATTAGATGAGAGAGTAGGGAAAACTTTAGAACATATATTTCTGAACAAAACACCAATGGCTCAAGCTCTAAGGTCAAAGATTAACAAATGAGACTTAATGAGATTGCAAAGTTTCTGTAAGGCTAAGGACATTGTCAAGAAAACAAAATGGCAGCCAACAGAATGGGAAAAGGTATTTACCAACTCCACATCAGATAGAGTCCTAATATCTAAGGTATACAATGAACTCAAAAAGCTAGACACCAGAGAATCAAATAACCCTATTAAAATGGGGTACAGAACGAAACAAAAGTTCTAAGTTGAGGAAAATCGAATGGCTGAGAAATATCTGAGGAAGTGCTGGAAATCCTTAGCCATCAGGGAAATGCAAATCAAAACAAACCTGAGATTCCACCTCACACCAGTCAGATTGGCCAAGATCCAAAACTCACATGACAACAGATGCTGGCGAGGTTGGGGAGAAAGAGAAACACTTCTCCACTGATGATGGGGTTGCAAACTAATACAACCACTCTGGAGATCAGTCTGGCGATACCTCAGAAAATTGGACATAATCCTACCTGAAGACCCAGCTATTTCACTTCTGGGCATATACCCCAGAGACACCTTAGTATACAACAAAGTTATATGCACCACAATGTTCATAGCAGCTCTATTTATTATAGCCAGAAGCTGGAAAGAACCCAGATGCCCTTCAGAAGATGAATGGATACAAAAATTGTGGTACATTTACACAATGGAATACTACTCAGCCACCAGAAACAATGACTTAACCAAATTCTTAAGAAAATGGCTGCATCTAGAGAATATCATTCTGAGTGAGACAACCCAGTCACAAAAGAACAGACATAATATGCAGTCACTGATAGTGGGATGCTAACCCCCAGAGGCTCGCACTGCCCCAGAAACAACTCACAGACTGTAGGAAGTCCAAGAAATAAAGAAAACAAAACAAAACAAACAAATCTTTACACAACAAGAAAATTTTGACTATTTTCATGATATATTTTGTTTTGCATGTACTTTGTGCTCATTGTAACTATTGGGTTCTCGATGCATACAGTCAAACCATTAAAAAGATCAAGTACTGACTATTCATATAGATTTATGTAAAAATTATTTTAAAATCTGAAAAAAAGTACTGACAAAAATGTATTGCATAAGTTTATGCAAAGAATGCTTGAAATCTGTACACTTATCTTAGTTTTGTAAAATAAAGATGTTAAAAAATAAATAAATGAATAAATAAATAAATAAATAAATAAATAAATAAATAAATAAATAAAAAAATAAGATTTGAGGTCCCAGTGTGGAAGGATAGGGAAGGGAAAAGAGAAGGAGAAGAACTCTTCAAGAGGTGACTGGGGGGCAAATTTGGAATATAAATACATAAAATAATAGAAAAAAATAATCTCCACTCTTATTTCACACCAATTATATGGTCTAAATATTAATGGGCAAATGTATAAAAATCATGATATCATTTGTGTGTGTGTGTGTGTGTGTGTGTGTGTGTGTGTGTATATGTGTGTGTGTTTAAAGAAGAAAAAAAGGCATAAAAAAACAAAATCCACTCATTTATGGTAGTATGGATGAGTTTGGAATTAATTGTGTTAAGTGAAATAAACCACAGGTAGAAAGCCAGACACCACAGTATCTCAGGATGCTAACCTATAAGAGAGTTGATGTCTTTCTATTGAAAGCAGAACAATGCTAAAGAGAGTTAAATATTTCAGCCTGAGTATTGTTCCTGTTCTTAGAAGCATGGATTTTAGTAACAGTAAATATTTTCTGATCAGTTCAGAGAGAGTATCTTATATGAGTCCTATAGAAATGATGATAAAATTTCATGGATAGGATCTGATCATTGGTTGGCAAATCAAAACTTTTACACTCCACTGCATAAGTTTCCTCATGGTCGATCTCCACATTTTACTTTATGTCATTCTTTTCCTGTTTTGTTACCACACTCCCAGTTTAATAGGCACTTCTGTTTTCCAGAATTTTCTATTATGTCTACTCAACTCTGTTCAAGGGTGCATCAGTATGGCACACTTGTGGGTACCAGAGGTCAGCCAGTCTTAAATCAACTCTTTATATTTTAATTTCTTATAGTTCAATAATATCTCCACAAAATACAGTAACCTAAGGATACAAATCAATAGATAATATATTTACAGAAAATCAGTTCTTAGAAGAGTAATCCAAAGCCAGGCAGTGTTGGTACCTTCCCCCTTTTAATCCAAATACTCAGAGGCAGAGGTAGATACATCTGATTTCAAGGCTAGCCTTGTCTACAATCATGTCCCAGAGAGCCAGGGCTCCATAGAAAAAGTCTGGATCAAACAAAGAAACAAACAACACAAGAAGTAATTCATTCTCTTAAAAAATGTATAGCTAGAGTTTCACCATTTAGTTCCTGCTGCACCATAACACTATATGATATATTGCCTTATTAACCGAAGTACTGGGGATGCAGCTGAGTACTGCTATGCTAAGTTTATAGGAAGCATTAACGACATATAATTTAGATCTCTTCTGATTAATTTAATATTGCAGTTTATTTTGTCATTTACTAGGATCACAATGCTACTTTGTCAGATTTTATCAGAGTATTTTTTTTCTATCTTTTCACTTTAAATTGTTTCTCAACTTCAAACAAAGATATGCTGACTTTCATGTTTTCAACAGATATTGTGTCTTCATAATTCAGTTATCATATGTATCTTAATTGGAGTACTAGACACCATTGATATTTAGAGATGGTACTGGTAGGTGTATACTGATTGCAATAATCATTATTAGCTTTATTTTTTATGTTTTTTTTTTCTGTGATTTATTTTATTTTGGTAATTACAGCTTTTTTTCTTATAGTCTCTTGGCTATGATAATTCCTCGCTTCTGTGTAATATAATCTTGTTTAGTGTTGAAAGCTGTAAATGAGTTCTTTTAACTTTTTTGAATTATAGAAAGTTTTCTTATCTCCTTCAATTCTGTTGGAGTCTTTTACTGGGCATAGAAGTCTAGGTTGGTAGTCACTGGATTTTAATGTGCATTTCTCTAGGCTTTCCTGATGATCTGTTTTCACTGAGAAAACAATTATTCTTACAAGTTTGGCTTAATTTCGGACTTGTGTTTTTTTTCTTACTCTGTGAAACTTTATGTGCTCTCTTTTGTGTATTAAATACTATGACTGTGATATGGCACTGTCGCTTTCTTTTCTATACCCAGAATGACTTGATCTGCAAGCTCCCAATAATGACACAGGAACATTGAATTGTTTATAAAAGTTTAGGCCTATGGTTTAAGCTTGTTCTTAACTACCATATATAACGTAATAACCCATTTATACTAATCCATTTTTGTTACGTGGCCTGTTACCTTTCATTCAGTCACCATATATTTGATTTCCTCTGTGTAGGTGGGCAGGGAGGATACCAGTGCCTGTTTCTTTCCCAAAGTTCCTTCTCTGCTGGCAAGTATTTCTGTTCTTCCAAGACCTATAGGCTGACAGCTCTTTATTAAACCAATAAGAGATGATAGAGAAGAATGCTTACAAATCCTCAGACAGGTGATAATTCAATAAAAATAATAATGCTATGATGGGGCCTGTACTAAACTCTGTGCTAATACTTAAGTCAACATTTGAATTATACAAAGACAACCTATATATACAACACAAAAAGATGGTCCCAACATTTTCCCAGATTTATCATTTGTTATTTTTGCTTTTTCTATTCAGCAAGTCTTTTCTGAGTTTGGGGATGTTTAACTCAATGATCTTACTGCAAATGCTGACTCTTGCATTTATGTTCCTCTAGTTCAATGTTCATTTCAGTCTGCATTTCCTTTAATAGTTCTATATCTTTATTGAACATTTTAAAATGTTTGCAATAAATAAAAACAATTGAATTACGTAACTCAAAAATATTTTTTACCTCCAATCAGTAGTCAAATTTTCTTTAAAAAATTGTCATAAAACAATGTGATTATCATAACTCAATTTCCACCATTTAAGAGAGAAAAGGAAAAGAACTAGATAAAGAAGGTAATTCTTGTTTAATCATAATATTTATCCCTAATCACACCATGGGATGAAGAAATAAGGAGTCAAAATTTATTTATCTTGTTTATTTGTAACATGAAGGGATGGAAATTCCAAGACATCTGACTTTGAATCTCCTCAAACGATGTTAATTACACCAAATCCATTTTCTATGCTTTTGGATATAATGTATAGACTTTACCTAGTGATTCTGTGGTAATGTTCTATGATGATTTATAGAACATTACTTATTCCATAAAAATCATTTATTCACTTGATAATTTCCTCTCAAATTCTTGTTGCATCAGTCAGAGATCTTTAGAGTATCAAAGCTCATAGAATGGATCTCTATATCTCTCTTTCTCTTGTTCTCTTTCACATTCTGTATATTTATATTTCAATATAAAATACTGAAATATGAATATATCGTCCAGTTCTAATTAGAAATATTTATATACATTCTAATTTCTATATATGCCTATGTACATTTTAATAAATACAATATGGTTTATTATATTTATATAATAAATATACACATACATAAATGCACACACACAAACACACACACACACACACACACACACACACACACACACATATATATATATATATGTATAATTTTTTCAGTCTGTGTTCTATGTAATCTAACAATGACTTCCTATGAACAGAAGGTCTAAGTATCCAGTAATGTTTAGTCTTTGTAACGGAAGGTATCAACTGGTCTTCAACATATGGTAGAATCGCACATAAGTAGACTCTAATGTAGATAAGGAATGGATTGCTGTTGAAGACAAGAAGGCAAAGAGAAAATATTTCTAGTTCTATGCTAGTAGAAGATATGGCCAAAAATAGACTTGTGCCTTTCCACCTTAAAAATCTAGATTAAATGCAAATCCTTCTACTTTTAAAGATTTAAATAAGTAAATATTTCCTCATGGACTTCCTTACCTACTTTGGGGCATTAGGAAATTTCAGATGTAGCCAGGTTGATAACCAAATAATTCTTAACAGTGTTCTTGTGAATGTAAGTATTATGTTTTAGAAGTATGTAACAGAACTTCTTTCACATAAGAGAATTATGAGATATTTTAATGATTTGAATTCTTGTGCATTATATTCAGCATTTGGAAACCTCCTTACTAGAAAATTATAATTTTCTTGTATATTGAAGTGTCTCTGGAGTATATGCCCAGAAGTGGAATAGCTGGATCTTCAGGTACTATTATGTCCAATTTTCTGAGGAATCACTAGACTGATTTCCAGAGTGGTTGTATCAGTTTACAACCCTACCAACAATGGAGAAGTGTTCCTCTTTCTCCGCAACCTTACCAGCATATGCTGTCATCTGAGTTTTGCATCTTGGCCAATATGACTGCTGTGAGGTGGAATCTCAGGGTTATTTTGATTTGAATTTCCCTGATGGCTAAGGATGTCGAGCACTTCCTTAGATGTTTCTCAGCCATTCGATATTCCTCAATTGAGAATGTTTTGTTTAGCTCTGTACCCCATTTTTTAATAGGGTTGTTTGATTCTCTAGTGTCTAAGATACATGCACCACAATGTTCATAGCAGCTCTATTTATAATAGCCAGAAGCTGGAAAGAACCCAGATGTCCTTCAGTAGATGAATGGATACAAAAATTGTGGTACATTTACAAAATGAAATACTACTCAGCCATCAGAAACAATGACTTAACCAAATTCTTAAGAAAATGGCTGCATCTAGAGAATATCATCCTTAGTGAGATAACCCAGTCACAAAAGAACAGACATAATATGCAGTCACTGATAGTGAGATGCTAACCCCAGAGCCTCAGACTGCCCCAGAAACAACTCACAGACTGTGTGAAGTTCAAGAAAAAAAGAAAATAAAACAAAACAGAAAAAAGTCATGCTCAATCCTTACACACTAAGAACACGTTGACTTATTCTGGGTTACATCCTGTTTTACATGTACTTTTTGCTCATTGTAATTAGTAAGACCATAATGCAGGGTATCAAACCTTACAAAAAAAAAAAAAAAAAAAAAAAAAAAGCCAAGCACTGACATAATTGTATTTGTATACATTTATGCAAAAATGTTCTTCGATTAATTAAGTTCTGTAAAATAAAGTTGTTTAAAAAAAAAAAAACACCACAGTGGTTATTTGGTGGTAAAGTAGGGGAAATCGAAGAACTTAATTAATGTAAAAATAATCAAAGAAAAAAAAAAGCCTTACTTAGCTCTAAAATTCAGGTTCTGGAGAGCTATTTAGATGATGTCTAACACAAGAAATGTGTAATTCACTCAGAATATCTCTTTGCACCCTTAGCTCAACTATCAGTGTTACAATAGTGTTATAACTTAAAAGGGGTTCTGTGGTCTAATGTTACTCCTGGCAGAACCAGAAGTGTCTGTATTTTATGCCTCCTAAGTTCCAATAATCTTTCCTATTCATTTTATTTGTAGACAATCACTTACAGAGACAATATAGGGTCATTTATACATAAAATCGTTGAAATATCTCTACATTTTTAGAATTAAGGCCTATACTACAAAGAGAAAAGTGAGACTTTTTCATTTAGCAAGGAGGTAGATAATCTCTAAAAATAAGGGCAAAACCAGCTGTATGTGATTCCATGTGGTGTTTGCACAGAGATTAAATGGTTAAGGTTGCTTGAGCCTAGCAAAATGTTGGGATTTGGTCATGTTTTTCACACTCAACCAGATTGGGACACCTAGTAAATACAGTATTACAGACTGTGAATCCCCTATATCCATAAGTACACTTACAGAACATCGTAGACACAATTTTCATTGACCTGACTAGTTCACAAGTTTTCTTGGTAGGAACTTGTTAGAGATAATTAAGGATACCTATTATCTATGGCTGGATATAGTACTGTAGAGCTTCATTTCATTAACCTAGCATTAGAATGGTCACAGTCCTACTATGTACCATGTATTATACTATATTTTATTTGAGCTGTGTGTATTGAACTGAGAAAGAACAAAAAAAATGTTTAATTTTTTTTCTTTTATCTTTGTTTTATAAAATATAGTTTAAAAAATTATAACTTTCATAAAGTATTTATGTCTTTTTTGTCATTTTAAAGCATTTTTAAAAAATTAAATGACTATAAATGTTGCCCTAGTTATTTTCCTTTAATCTATTTGTCCTGAAATTTTTGAAAGACATGCTATTATGCTTTTTCAAAAATTGTTTTAAGTGTGCCATTTATAGGGGCTGAATTTTCCAAAATTTCTGGTAAATGGCTAAAAAGTCTTCACAGGAACATTCCTAAAAGCCACTTGTCTAGGCTTGGAAGCATGAATTTTTCATTGATGTGTTGTAGCTCTGCATTTTAGGAACAGAAGAAAATAGATTTTGAACTTTCTATCACAAGAAAGCTTATTTCAGTTGTAAAATCTTTATAGATTAGATTTTTTTATTGATACAAACCTAAATGAAACATAAAAAGCATACTGAATTTATCTAATGTCTAGTGATTGACCATGAGAATATTTTCTTTGATAATTATGTTCCACTAATTAAATGAGTCAGGTTTGGGGTCATTTCGTCTGAGTTTACATAATTAATGTAATTTTCTCTAAGTTTTTTTAAACCCATTCAAGAAGCAGTGAATGTATGTTTGTGAGATGATTACAAGGCTTATATATGATATGATTAGCAACTATATTATTTGCCATTGAGAGAGTTGTTGTTACATAAGTGGCATAAAATACATGTTTTATAAATATCATAATTACTGAGAATATTCAGAATGTATAAAACCAAAAAATTACCCTCTCTTAAATAAAAAGATAAAAAGCATTTTTTTGCTGATCTTGAGACATTTACAAACTTACATCCTATGCATTAATTTATTTTGAATTTAAAAATAATGTATAACAATTTTTGATATTTGATTAAGATCTATTACTTTATCTGTGTTTGCTTTTATTCCTTATAAGTTATATTGAATGATCTTAAAATGAGTAGATAATATTTGAATATTGTTTCAGAAATTTTTCCAATGAGAGACATTGTAATTGTATCATCAAAATATGTATTATAAGAAATAATATTTTGAATACTATATTGAATAGATAGGCAGTGAGTGGGCAGCCTTGTCTACTCCCTGATTTTGGTGGGATTGTTCCAAGTTTCGCTCCATTTAATTTGATGTTGACTACTTCTTTGCTTTATAGTGCTTTTATCATGTTTAGGTATGGGCCTTGAATCTTTCAAGACTTTTAACAGGAAGGGGTATGTTATTTTGCTAAATTCTTTTTTTTTTTTTTTTTTTGCTTGATCAATATGTTTATTGTCTTTTTGAAAAAAATTTCATAGAAAACTTTTTTAGCTTTCAGCAGCCCATTCCTGAGCTCTGAGGAAGCTTTGTGGCATCAAGGGGAGAGGAGCCTCTTGATCCTGTGGAGACTTAATGCCCCAATAAAGGGAAGGCTATGGTTGGTGAGGCATGAGTGGGTTGGTGGTTTGGGGAGGACCCTCATAAAATCAGTGGGTAGGACAATGGGACAGAGGGTTTGTGGAAGGAAACAGGCAAATGGGTAACATTAGTGTATATAATAAATAAAATAAATTATCTCACTTGTGGCAACACGCAAAGAATAATATTTCTTTTGAAATTCTTTCCTAAAATAGATATTAGATCAGCTTCTTCTGAGAATGTGGTAATGATTTTCCCTTTCAAATATAAATCAGCAAAATCTTATAGTGTTTGCAGCATTAACGTCTAGTAAACGTCACCAAGTCTGTTTGTGATTTCAGGATTGGGTTCTCAGCATGCTAATGGTTCCTCCAAGAAATGAAAAGCAATTTAAATATAATAAAGAAAATGCTTATCATAGTAACAGCAGTGAAAATCCACAGTTTAATCCTTCTCCAATTTTATGTTGTAATTTTTAAGAGACTTGATTGGATTCAAGTGGGGAAAGCCTTACTGAAATGAACATAACGACTCATGTGGAATAATTTGCTTTCCTCCGAATAAGCCAGAGTAATTGAAAATTGTGGCTTTAGGGGTTAAGTTTAACTGCCTTTAAAATTATCCTTTCATTGTTGACTAACTATTCAAATGAATTCTGACATAAAGCAGGCACTCCTTACAAAGGCTTTTGACCAGTGTCACTGGATGTCAGGTGTTCTCATCTCTCTGTTTGTGCCCAGTATCTGACTGAATAAATGACAGACATAATCACATTATGAGTAGATCAAGAAGTTGTTATTAAATTCCTTTGAATCTCTGACTTACACATATTATATCCCTGAACTTTGAAAAATAATTTTACTGTTCAAATATCAGAAACAAATCTGGCACCATCAGCTTGTCTCACTAAACAACACACACACACACACACACACACACACACACTCACACATACAGACACACACACAAAAATTCAATATTACAGAATCTAATGAAGATTAAAGAATATGAGTCTCAAAATAATGGCTAGTTTGTAAGAACCTGTTATGCCAGGAAGCATTGATGAATTCCAAAACACTACCAAGGGGTAAATTTTTATGCAGTTGCATTAGAGTCTTTATTTAGAAGATGAAGCTTGGGCCACAATGCTATCTCTGAAAGCTGAATGGGAAAGTGCAGCCCTGAGCTCTTAAGGGGACAAGGCTACAAAAAAATCAAGTGGGAAAGAAGTGAGGGGAGTTTAGGCTGGCAAGTATCTAATCAGAAATCTACAAATATGATATTTACTGTTATTTATCTTTTGTTAAAAAAACATCTGCTCATAACAGTTCCCTTTGTTGGATTCAAGAAATTGAACAACTCTACCTCCAGGTGAGGTAATACTTTATGGATAGGTAGCCATGGGGCAGAAATGGCCTATTTTCTCTACAGACAAATATTGTACAAAAAAGACACATTATGCAGAATAGTTAACTGATAGACTATGCTGAGCCGAAATGATCAGCCTTCAAAATTTGGCATTAAACAGGTCTGTCAGATGATCCTGGTCCAGAAGGGTGAAGAATTATTGCTACATGTTACAGGGGACTGTGCAAATATAAAATTGTCTTTCCAACGTGTGTAAGTTCTAGAAGCTGGGTTAGGCTTTCTATGTTTAGAGATATATTGGCCATTCTCAGATTTCTAACAGAGTTGACGATTAATTAATCTCATAGACTACAGAGTCTGTTTAACTTTGAGAGAACATATTCATTTAGCTTATTTAAAAATTGTATACTAACTAGCCAAGATATAACAAATTGATTTTTAGCTTTTCTTATACCAGAAAGAAAAGTTTGCTTTTTAATGAGACATAAAGGGTGAAGTGAAGAAGATGACTTTAAGTAGGAAGGCAAGAACAGGATAAATGAGGGCTGTCACTGAATGAGAAGGAAAGATGTCTACTTCTGCTTGTTTCCTAGGTCATGATACAAATGTTATTTTTTTTTTTGAAAATACATACCCCATGTAAGTGATTAATACTTTATCTGGTTCAAACCCATTGATAAACCTTCCATAAATTAAATTTCATACAGATTTCAAAGGGCGACAACTCTATGTTACCTAAAATCTTGGCATGGTATCTACTATTGAAGGTACCACACAATTTGTTTCTATATATAAATGAATATATAAATGAATGAGTTGTAAGTTGGTAAGGACTACCTCTTTATTCTTAATTTTTATAGAATTGGATAGACAGGCTAACCACAAAATAAAAATAGAAATAAGTAAATAATAAAAAATAGTAAAATAAGAAATAAAATATAAAGCAAAAAGAATTTTATTGAAGTGAGGCAAGGAAAGCCAAAGAGAAAATGATACTGATTTCAGAAACAAGAATCATAGATTTTCTTTTTCTCATGTAAATGAGCCCCATCAAAATTTCAATCTAAAGGCTATGTTACACACACCAGACCTCATAGCAACTCATCCATAGGTGATACTACTTGAGTCTGTGTGACTTAATATGTGCCTTGTTTAATTGATTCATGGGGCCTTGTTTCCTGAGGTCATCATCAACATACAGTTAGAAAGAACAATTTGAAAATTCATTTGGGAACATCTCAGAAAATGGAAAGATCTCCCATGCTCATGGATTGGAAGGATCAACATTTTCAAAATGGCCATCTGACCAAAAGCAATCTACAGATTCAATGCAATCCCCATGAAAATTCCAACCCAGTTCTTCATTGAGTTGGAAAGATCAATGTGCAAATTTATCTGGAATAACAAAAGACTTAGAATAGCGAAATCCATCCTCAACAACAAGAAAACATCTACAGGAACCACTATCCCTGACCCCAAGCTATATTACAAGGCAATTGTGCTGAAAACTGTATGGTACCGGTACAGAAATAGGCACGTGGATCAAAAGAATAGAATAGAAGATACAAAAATGAGCCCTCACGTATATGGTTACCTGATTTTTAACAAAGGAGCTGTAACTATTCAATGGAAAAAGGACAGACTATTCAACAAATGGTTCTGGTCCAACTGGCACTCAGCATGCAAAAGAATAAAAATAGACCCTTTCTTATCTCCTTGTACAAAGTTCAAGTGTAAATGGATCAAAGATCTCAACATTAAACCAGATACACTGAAACTATTAGATGTGAAAGTAGGGAAAACCTTAGAACACATATGCACAGGAGACAATTTTCAGAACAAAACAACAATGGCTCAAGCTCTAAGGGCAAAGATTAACAAATGGGACTTAATGAGATTGCAAAGTTTTTGTAAGGCTAAGGATATTGTCAAGAAAACAAAATGGCAGCCAACAGAATGGGAAAAGATCTTTACCAACTCCTCATCAGATAGAGGCCTAATATTCAAGGTATACCAAAAACTCAAAAAGCTAGACACAAGAGAATCAAACAACCCTATTAAATATGGGGTACAGAGCTAAACAAAACATTCTTAATTGAGGAATATCAAATGGCTGAGAAACATCTAAGGAAGTGCTTGATCCTTAGCCATCAGGGAAATGCAAATCAAAACAACCCTGAGATTCCACCTCACACCAGTCAGATTGGCCATGATCCAAAACTCAGATGACAGCAGATGCTGGCCAGGTTGTGGAGAAAGAGGAACACTTCTCCACTGTTGGTGTGGTTGTAAACTGATACAACCACTCTGGAAATCAGTCTGGCGATTCCTCAGAAAATTGGACATAGTACTACCTGAAGATCCAGCTATTCTACTTCTGGGCATATACCCCAGAGACACTCCAGTATACAACAAAGATACATGCACCACAATGTTCATAGCAGCTCTATTTATAATAGCCAGAAGCTGGAAAGAACCCAGATGTCTTTCAGTAGATGAATGGATACAAAAATTGTGGTACATTTACACAATGGATTACTACTCAACCATCAGAAACAATGACTTAACCTAATTTTTAATAAAATTGTTGCATCTAAAGAATAGCATCCTGAGTGAGATAACCAAATCACAAAAGAACAGACATAATATGCAGTTACTGATATAGGGATGCTAACCCCAGAGACTCGGACTGCCCCAGTAACAATTCACAGATTATGTGAAGTTCAAGAAAAAAAGAAAAGAAAACTAAACAAAACAAAAAGTCATGCTCAATCATTACACACCAAGAAAACGTTGACTAATTCCGGGTTACACCCTTTTTTACATGTACTTTTTGCTCATTGTAAGTAGTGGGACTTTAATGAAGAGTATCAAACCTTAAAAAGAAAAAAAGAAGAAAAAAAAAAAAAAAGCCAAGCACTGACACAATTGTATTTGTATACATTTATGCAGAAATGTTTAAAATTTTTATTTCTTTTATCTTTTTTTTTTAAAATAAAGCTAAAAAAAATCAAGGTTGACTTGAAAAAAAAAATGTTTAACATTTGTAGCCATCAGAAAAAGGCAAATTAAAACCACTTTGAAACTTTATCATATATTTATTATAAATATACTTTTAATATACTCTAAGTCAAAATTCTTTTAGGCTATTATTTTTGTTACATTTAACATGTATAATGTATAACCCAATGTCTTAGAATTTTATTGCTCTGAAGAGACTCCATGAACAATGAAAGTCATATTTAGGATAACATTTAATTGTAACTGGCTTACATGTTCAGAGGTTCATTCCATTATCATCAAGGTAGAAACATATCAGAATCCAGCCAGGCATGGTACAGGTGAAGCTGAGACTTCTAGATCTTCATCTGAAAGATGCTAGGAGAATACTGGTTTCCAGGAAGCTAGGATGAGGTACTTAACACCTGCACCCACAGTGACACACCTTGTTTGTTATGGAGACACCTTTTAATAATGGTATATGCTCAGCCCAGTGAGTGACCCAGGGAGTGAGCCAAGTATATACACACCATCACAGTCAGTCTGGCTGTAAATTTGTGAACTGCTTGCTTCTGTTTTTTTAAATATAGCATAGTCATGTATGCCATCGCAACCCATACTGGGAGTAAAATAAGATAGCAATAGGAATGTTTGAAATGGCATAATATTAACTATTTGTCTTTATCAAAGTATAATAGATGTAATTCTAAATATAAATGTACAAATATAATTTTAATGATGTATTCTCATTTGAATTATTAATGTTCTCTCCAAGAACCAAAAACTCTCCAGCAAAATCCCCAGTATCATGCATGAGAAATTTTCTTTTGAGTTTGTGAACAGAATTGTCTAAGTGATTTCCAAAATATATAGCCTATTGATGTTGCACTCAGAGTAAGTTCCTATTGCTAAAATCATGGTGTGCCTCAAAAGCACTGCTCAGAGACTCCTCAAGTAGAATTGATATCTTAATCAGGGTTTTTATTCCAGAAAAACATATCATGACTATGAAACAACTTTGGAAGTAAAGGGTTTATTCAGCTCATACTTCCACATCAATTGGTGTTCATCACTAAATGTAGTCTGGATAGAAACTCACCAGGGCAGAAACTCAGAGGCAGGAGTTGAGGCCATGGAAACATACTGCTTTTTGGCTTGCTCCTCCTGGCTTGCTCAGGTTTTTCTGATAGAAATGCCATTACCCACAATGGTCCCTTCCTTTCTTGATAACTCATTGATAAAATTTCTTACAGCTGGATCTCATGAAAGCATTTCCTCAAGAAAGGCTCCTTTCCTGTAATAATTTCAGCTTGTGTCAAGTTGATACACAACTGACCCCTTTTTGACTTGTCACAGAAACACAACTTGTTGGGAGCATTTTGATGTCTCTGGACAGTTGGAGATGAGAATTTTTACTTTGCCAGAACAAGCAGAAGCTGGACAAGGCATAAATCTGACTCTGGTCCTATAGTCAGGAAATGGGTCCCAATTAAGAACATTTGAATTTGAAGCTGAGGGCAGAACACTTAGAGCTATGGTCAGAAAAACAAATGATTGTTTGCACGGATATCTTAAAGCCTTTGTCTCAACAAACCTTGCAAAATATATTTATCTGTTGCCAAGTGACTAACAATCATTTTTTTCCAGCAGGAAACAATGAACACCAAGCAGGAAGCAAGAAGGGCCTAAGAGAAAGTGGGTGGAGAAGAAGACTTGAATCTTTCCTAGTGTGGTCCTATGAAGTCAAACTAATATGTACTAATTGAGTAGTATTTGTGACTATTCACTGGAGTTCACATGGCTTTACCATGCTCAGGGTTTGTTGTATTACATTTACCTCTGTGGTGTGTGTGTGTGTGTCTGTCTGTCTGTCTGTGTCTGTGTGTGTGTGTGTGTGTGTGTGTGTGTGAGAAAGAGAGAGAGAGAGAGAGAGAGAGAGAGAGAGAGAGAGAGAGAGAGAGAGAGAGAGAGAAAGAGAGATTCCAAAAGCTTTAAAGTGTGCCTTTAAGTAGTTGTTCAAGGTCAGGGTTCCTGTCACTTGGGTACTTCCTAGAAGGATACCATACTCCTTGTTTTACTTTCTTTGTTTCTTTCCCTCCACACTACAGTTCATTTACAAAGTCCTAAAAGATAATTTTGTCTGATGCTTTAAGTTTGTGTGAACTTATCCATACTTTTATTTTATTTACTACTAGAAAACAGATAACCAATTACATTTGATTTTCTCTTCAAATGTTTATAGAGATAATTGGGATTGTCATAGTCTAGTTGTTGTCATTCATTTAGTGAGGGGTTGTGCATTTGATCTGAAGTACCATAACACCTAATGCAGTGCTAAATATAAAATCAGCCTGGTCCTGAAACAGGAATTAAGATTCATTATATCCCTGTTACACTTCATTGCTGTGAGGCATCACTGAGTTTTCCTAAGTCAGATTTCATGGAATTCCATACAGTTTAGTACATTTATTTACATAAAGATCTATTCTTCTCTCATGTACTTAATACTGTCTATAATATGTACAAGATCAGAAAAGTAATATCTGCTACAAAAATACCTCCCAAGGTAATAGTAGATCTCTTATTCACACATGTGAATAATTAAGTAGACAAATATCTTAAAATAAAATACATACTTATAGAAGGCAAGGCTAAAAAGCAAAACTCTCTTTTATAGATATGTTCAGGAACAAGTGATTGCATACAAAGAATATCTTAGAAGTCTTAATCTCTGCACACCCATGGAGAATTACTCTTGTATAATTGGTAGCTTCTTGGTGTGTGAAATATCAGTCATTTTCCATTCAGAAACAAAACTCAATTGACTAAAAAATTATAGACATTCAATTGCTCTATAATGTTCCCAAACTCATACTAAACCTCATTGTTTTATGAAAAGGTAGGCCAGCATTTGGAAATCTAGGTAAGACCCTCTCCACAGCCCAATACTTCTTAGAGCCTGCCCAGTTTTTCCTGCTCCCTCACTTCATTCCCATACTCTAGCCCACAACTTCTGTAGAAATCCACTGATCTCCAGAAGACCATACTGATATCCAGACTGCAGAAGCCCCTGAAAAACCAGAATCCAGACTAGTACCTAGAACCTCAAAAGCCATGCCAGGACTCAGAACTTCAGGAACCTCTTATATCAGAAGTTATGATGTTTCTCAAGAACCAAAAGTTCATGACACCTCACAGAAACTCAGAACTCCAGAGACTGCAATGTGCCCAAACCCTCTGAGGTCACATAGGTAATCAAAACTCAGCAGAGAGACTCTACTGGAATTTTGTACTTTTTGGGCACCAGAATCACAGACACTCAGACCAGAAGACCAGAAATAAAAATGGAGCCAGAGGGAAAAATCGATCAAACAAATATAAACACAGAAATAAGCAATTAAACATATAATTACATAAAATCCAGAGGTCAGCATGTGAAGACAATCGACAAAAGTCATGGCTATATGGTACGCCCAGAGCTACATTAAAATACTATGGTATATTTTGGATATTACAACAGAGCTGAAGGACAAGAAATATCCTTACAACTAATTTTATAAACATAAATGAGATTCTTAAAGAGGGAATTAATAAAGCCCTTAAAGAAATCCATAGAAATACAAACAAATGATGGGAGAAAATTAATAAATGTTTTAAAGAAGGCAAAGGGGGAAAAAAACCCAAGCAAACAGTGAAACAACTCTTCCAATAAACAGATATAATATAAAATATCCTGGGGTAACTCTAAACAAGCGATAGAAACCATTTTATGACAAGAACTTAAAGTTTTGAAATAAGGAGTTAAAGAAAAAATATTAGAAGAAGGAAAGATTTCCTATGCTCATGGATTGGTAGGATTAATATCGTAAAAATAGCCATCTTATCCAGAGGAATCTACAGATTCAATGCAATCCCCCTCAAATTTCCAACTCAATACGTTCCGGACCTTGGAAGAACACTACTCAAATTTATGTGGAAAAACAAAACTTCAACAACAGCAACACAATCCTGGACAGTTAAAACACATTTTTACAATAAAAGACTTTCAATTTGTATCACTCTCCCTGATTTTAAGCTGTACGACAAAGCTATAGTAATAAAAACCACATGTTACTGGCATAAAAACAGACATGTTGATCAAAGAAATCCAACTGAATATACTGCAGTAAATCCACACTGCTCTTGTTATCTGAATTTTGAGAACAAAGCTGAATCACTGAATGAAAAAAAAGACAGCTTCTTCAACAAATGGTACTGGTCTAATTGTATGTTAGTATGTAGAGTATTGCAAAAAAAAGATTGATAAGTAAAACAGATCCATATCTATTACCCTGCATCACACTGATGTCCAAGTGCATCAAGGACCTCAGTATATAACCAAATATACTGAACCTGATAGAAGAGCAAGTGGAGAATTGCCTTGAACACATTGGCACAGAAGACAAATTCCTGAACAGATAGAAAATTAAGATATGAGATCTCATGAAACTGAAAAGTACCTGTAAGGCAAAATACCTCAAAACAGCCTACACAATAGGAAAGAGTTTCACTAACTCCACATTTGATAGAGGGTTAATTTCCAATATCTCTAAAGAACTCAAAAGGCAACTGCATATCAATAAACCAAATAACCTAATTAAAAAGTGTGATACATTACTAAATAAAGAAATCTCAATAGAGAAATCTTTTTTTTCCCTTCCTCATCCTGCACTATAAGGAATCTTAAATGGCTGAGAAGCACTTAAAGAAATGTATAATATTCTTGGTCACCAGAAAAATGCAAAGGTATTTGGATGTGATCTATTGACAGATCAGCCATATTGCTGGACTAAAGTTCTTGTAACCAGACAAGATTTCCAGCAGAGGGATTAGGGTACCAAACCAGCTACAAAACTTTCAACTTTCAATTTTTCCTGGCTTCAAGATATGCTTGGGGTAAAGGTGATATAGAAATTGTGGGAGTAGTCAGCCAATGACTGTACTATCTTAAGAACGATGCCATGAGAGGAAGCCTACCACTGACAAAGCCTATAGGGCGAAGAAAGAGAAGCTGGATAGCCTAGAGTATTCTAATGATATTACACTACACACAAAGATTGGCATTTAGCCTTTTTTTTTTTTTTAAACGATTTTATTTTTCAAAACAAAGATAGATGTAAAGATTTTAAACATTTTTTGCTTAAAATTATACATTTTTGTCAGTACTGTTTTTTCAGACATTAAAATAAATTTTACATAAAACCATGTGAATATGTTTTTTAGTCGGTACTTGATTTTTTTCAAGGGCTTGACAGTATGCATTGAAAACGTACTAGTTGCAATAAGCGTAAAGTACATGCAAAACAAAACACAACATGGAAATAGTCAAAGTCTTCTTGTTTTGTGAATATATGTATATTTTTTGTTTTCTTAATATCTTGGACTTCATACAGTCTGTGAGTTGTTTCTGGGGGAGTGCAAGCCTCTGGGGTTAGATTCCCACTATCAGTGACTGCATATTATGTCTGTTCTTTTGTGACTGGGTTATCTCACTCAGGATGATCTCTAGATGCAGCCATTTTCTTAAGAATTTGGTTAAGTCATTGTTTCTGGTGGCTGAGTAGTATTCCATTGTGTATATGTACCACAATTTTTGTATCCATTCATCTTCTGAAGGACATCTGGGTTCCTTCCAGCTTCTGGCTATTATAAATAGAGCCGCTATGAACATTGTGGTGCATATATCTTTGTTGTGTATTAAAGTGTCTCTGGGGTATATGCCCAGAAGTGGAATAGCTGGGTCTTCAGGTAGTACTATATCCAATTTTCTGAGGTATCGCCAGACCGATTTCCAGAGTGGTTGTATTAGCTTGCAACCCCACCAACAGTGAAGTGTTCCTATTTCTCCGCAGCCTCGCCAGCATCTGCTGTCATCTGAGTTTTGGATCTTGGCCAATCTGACTGGAGTGAGGTGGAATCTTAGGGTTGTTTTGATTTGCATTTCCCTGATGGCTAAGGATGTCGAGCACTTCCTCAGATGTTTTTCGGCCATTCGGAGTTCCTCAACTGAAAAAGATTTGTTTAGCTCTGTACCCCATTTTTTAATAGGGTTATTTGATTCTCTGGTGTGGAGCTTTTTGAGTTCCTTGTACACCTTAGATATTAGGCCTCTATCTGATGTGGTGTTGGTAAAGATCTTTTCCCATTCTGTTGGTTGCCGTTTTGTTTTCTTGACGATGTCCTTAGCCTTACAGAAACTTTGCAATCTCATTAAGTCCCATTTGTTAATCTTTGACCTTAGAGCTTGAGCCATTGGTGTTTTGTTTAGGAAATTTTCTCCTGTGCCTATGTGTTCTAAGGTTTTCCCTACTTTCTCATCTAATAATTCCAGTGTATCAGGTTTAATGTTGAGATCTTTAATCCACTTACACTTGAGCTTTGTACAAGGAGATAAGAACGGGTCTATTTTCATTCTTTTGCATGTTGAGTGCCAGTTGGACCAGCACCATTTGTTGAATAGGCTGTCCTTTTTCCATTGAATGTTTACTGCTCCTTTGTCAAAAATCAGGTGACCATATACATGAGGGCTCATTTCTGAATCTTCTATTCTATTCCATTGATCCACTTGCCTATTTCTGTACCAGTACCATGCAGTTTTCAGCACAATTGCCTTGTAATATAGCTTGAGGTCAGGGATAGTGATTCCCGCTGATGTTTTTTTGTTGTTGAGGATGGTTTTCGCTATTCTAGGTCTCTTGTTATTCCAGATGAAATTGCACATTGATCTTTCCAATTCCATGAAGAACTGGGTTGGAATTTTGATGGGGATTGCATTGAATCTGTAGATTGCTTTTGGTAGGATGGCCATTTTTAAGATGTTGATCTTTCCAATCCATGAGCATGGGAGATCTTTCCATTTTCTGAGATCCTCCTCAATTTCTTTCTTCAGAGGTTTGAAGTTCTTGTCATACAGGTCCTTCACTTCCTTAGTTAGAGTCACACCAAGGTATTTCATAGCTTTTGTAACTATTGTGAAGGGTACCTTTTCCCCAATTTCTTTCTCCACATGTTTGTTTTTTGAGTATAGGTATGCTACTGATTTGTTTGAGTTAATTTTGTATCCGACCACTTTGCTGAACTTGTTTATCAGCTGTAGGAGTTCTCTGGTGGAATTTTTGGGGTCACTCAAGTACACTATCATGTCATCGGCAAAGAGTGATGTTTTTATCTCTTCCTTTCCGATTTGTATCCCCTTGATCTCCTTTGCTGTGTAATTGCTCCAGCCAGGCCTTCCAGTACTATGTTGAATAGGTATGGAGAGAGTGGGCAGCCTTGTCGAGTCCCTGATTTTAGTGGGATTGCTTCAAGTTTCTCGCCATTAAGTTTGATGTTGGCTGTTGTTTTGCTGTATATTGCTTTTATTATGTTTAAATATGGGCCTTGGATTCCTGTTCTTTCCAGGACTTTTAAAATGAAGGGGTGTTGGATTTTGTCGAATGCTTTCTCAGCGTCTAGTGAGATGACCATGTGATTTTGGTCTTTAAGTTTGTTTATATGGTGGATTACATTGATGGATTTCCTTATGTTAAACCATCCCTGCATCACAAGGATGAAGCCTACTTGGTCATGATGAATGATGGTTTTGATGTGTTCTTGGAATCGGTTTGCAAGGATTTTGTTGAGTATTTTTGCATCAATGTTCATAAGTGAGATTGGTCTGAAGTTCTCTTTCCTTGTAGGGTCTTTGTGTGGCTTAGGTACGAGGGTTAATGTAGCCTCAAAAAATGAGTTGGGTAATATTCCATCTGATTCTATCTTTTGGAATAGCTTGGTGAATATTGGTGTTATATCCCCAATAAATGTCTGATAAAATTCTGCACTGAACCCGTCTGGACCTGGGCTTTTTTGGTTGGGAGGCTTTTGATGACTTCCTTTATTTCTTTAGGTGTTATAGGGTTATTTAGATGGTTTACTTGGTCCTGGTTCAACTTTCGTACCTTGTATCTGTCTAGGAATTCGTCCATTTCCTCCAGATTTTCCAATTTTGTGGAGTATAAGTTTTTGTAGTAGGATCTGATGATTTCTTGAATTTCCTTAGTTTCAGTTGTTATGTCACCACTTTCCTTTCTGATTTTGTTAATTTGGGTACTCTCTCTTTGCCCTTTAGTTAGTCTGGCTAGGGGTTTATCAATCTTGTTGATTTTCTCAAAGAATAACTCTTTGTTTTGTTGATTTTTTCAATGGTTTTTTTTGTTTCTATTTGGTCTATTTCTGCCCTAATTTTGATTATTTCTTGCCGTCTACTCTTTTTGGTTAAATCTGCTTCCTTTTGTTCTAGGGCTTTTAGCTGTGCTGTCAGGTTGCTGATGTGAGCTCTCTCCAGTTTCTTCTTGGAAGCACTTAGAGCAATGAGTTTTCCTCTCAATACTGCTTTCATTGCATCCCATAGGTTTGGGTATGTTGTGTTTTCGTTTTCGTTGAATTCTAGAAAATCCTTAATTTCTTTCTTTATTTCTTCTTTGACCCTGCTATCCTTTAGCAGAGTGTTGTTTAGTTTCCATGTGTATGTGGGCATTTTGTTGTCTTTGTTGTTGTTAAAGACCAGCCGTAGACCATGGTGATCTGAGAGGATGCATGGGAGTATTTCAATCTTCTTATATCGATGAAGGCTCGTTCTGTGTCCAATTATGTGGTCAATTTTCGAGAAGGTGCCATGGGGTGGTGAGAAGAAGGTGTATTCTTTTACTTTAGGATAGTATGTTCTGTATATATCTATTAATTCTAGTTGGTTCAAAGTCTCTGCTAGTTTTGCAGTGTCCTTGTTCAGTTTTTGTTTCCCTGATCTGTCCATTGGTGAGAGTGGGGTGTTAAAGTCTCCCACTATTATTGTGTGGGGTGAAATGTATTTTTTGAGCTTTAGTAGAGTTTCTTTTATGAATGTGGGTGATTTTTTATTTGGAGCATATATGTTAAGGATTGAGAGTTCCTCCTGACAGATTTCCCCGGTAATGAGTAAAAAGTCTCCTTCTTTATCTTTTTTGATAACTTTTGGTGGGAAATTTACTTTATTCGATATTAGAATAGCCACTCCAGCTTTCTTCTTGGAGCTGTTTGCTTGTAAGTTTTTTTCCCACCCTTTTACTGTGAGATAGTGTTTGTCTCTGTCTCTGAGATGAGTTTCCTGTATGCAGCAAAAGGCTGGATTTTGTTTATGTATCCAGTCTGATAGTCTGTGTCTCTTTATTGGGGAGTTGAGCCCATTTATGTTAATAGATATCAAGGAATAATTGTTTCTGTATCCTGCCATTTTTGCTTTTTTGGGTTGAGTTGTGTCCGTGTTTTTTTTTTTCTTTTTTTAGTTTTCTTGTTCAGGAGTTTTCTTGTTTTTACTAGGCTGTATTTTCCCTCCTTGTATTGGGTTTTCCACCTGTAATTCATTGTAGTGCTGGGTTTGTGGTCATATATTGTGTGAATTTTGATTTGTCTTGAAATATCTTTGTCTCTCCATCGATGGTGATTGATAGTTTTGCTGGGTATAGCAGCTTGGGCTGGCACTTGTGCTCTCTTAAGGAGTGCATGATGTCTTTCCAGGCTCTTCTAGCTTTCATAGTCTCTGCTGAGAAATCGGGTGTGAGTCTGATTGGTCTGCCTTTATAAGTTACCTGACCTTTTTCCCTTACTGCTTTTAGTATTCTTTCTTTACTTTGGGCACTTGATGTTTTTACTATTATGTGTCGGGAGGTATTTCTTTTCTGGTCCAACCTATTTGGAGTTCTGAAGGCTTCTTTTATGCTCGTGGTCATCTCATTCTTGAGGGTAGGGAAGTTTTCTTCTATGATTTTGTTGAAGATATTTACTGTGCCTCTTAGTTGATACTCTTCTCCCTCTTCTATTCCTATTATCCTTAGGTTAGCATTTAGCCTTAATGACCTCAAAAATATTTCAGGGCTAAGTAGTAAGCAGACCTTGGGGCATCCCAAGAAAGAGGAGGAGGAAGTGTTTTAGTAGACAGAGAGGTCAAAAAAAAAAAAAAAAAAAAAAAAAAAAAAAAAAAAAAAAACCAGGAGAAAATTAACAGAAGCTACTAACTTGGGATATTAGGAGCTTACCGAAACTGAACAATCAGGGAGCCTACATGGGTCTGACCTAGGTAATTTACTTTTATGTTATGGTTGTGTAGGTAGCTTGGTCTTCTTGTGGAATTCCTGGTACAGGACTGACTGTCTCTGTCTTTTATTCTTCTTTAAAGGTACTTTTTCCTCACACTTGGTTGCCTTGTCAAGTCTTTATATTAGTGCAGATTCCTAGTCTTAATGCAACTTTGTATGTCATCTCTAGTTGATATCTCTGGGAGGCCTGTCCTTTCCTGAAAGGAAATACAGACCAGTAGTTGGTATGGGATAGGAAAGATGGAGGACCTGGGTAAGAAGGATGAAGGGAAAACTGTGGTTGGAATGTATTAAGTGATAGAGGAATTTATCTATATCTATCTGTCTCTCTACCTCTCTACCTATCTCTATCTATCTATCTATCTATCTATCTATCTACCTACCTACCTACCTACCTCTCTCTCTCTCTCTCTCTCTCTCTATCTATCTATCTATCTATCTATCTATCTATCATGTATCTCCCTACATGTCTATCTACCTGCCTACCTATTTATCTCTCTATCTCTCTATCTCTCTACCTACCTACCTATCTATCTATATCTCTATCCATGTGTCTATCTATCTCTATCTCTCTATCTCTCTCTCTATGTATCTATGTATCTATCTATGTATCTATCTATGTATCTATCTATGTATCTATCTATCTATCTATCTATCTATCTATCTATCTATCTATCTATCTCTTTTATCAGGATTTTGTGACAAAGATGCAATATGGAGATGGCAAGATTCCCTTATTTTCTACAAGTAAAACTCTGTATTTTATTAACTTCCTAAAGACTCAGTGCTTATGTAAAACAAAATTTTAATTTGAATTGTCTATGAAATTTGGAAATGATGGGATATAAAATGTATATGTTTAATGACTCATCACATATAAAGTTCTAATAAATTATTGTTTGCTTTTATTTATTTTCTACATAGTAAGATATTTTTCAACTTAGTTGAACAACACATGGCTATCATCAGATGAATGAACAGGTTTAAATATTATTTAGGAATATTCCTAGTATATGGAATTATATAAAAATTACTACTATAGATGAAATCTTTCTAAAGAGAGCTGCCTGAAGACCACTTACAGTGGTTGTCTCAGAAGATTATGAGCTCTAAAATCATTGACTTTAAGTTGTATTAACCAGAGGAAAGGTTAAAACTCATTAAAATACATAAAGTGGCTCAGATAATTATTAGTAATTTTCTTAGATTATTTAAAGTCAAATTCATCATATCATCTTATTTATCTAATCACCTTAACAGGAAATAAAGCTTCTCTGGTAGATGGTATTCTGCACTGTACCTTTTTGTGGAAACAGCAGTAAAACTTGCAGCCCTGATTATTTTCAGGATTATATTGTATCTCATAAAAGAAAATCTTTGCAACCAGAAAGACTTTACATTTCATCATATACTATTAACTGATTTGATAGTCTCAAATGAAACTCTTATTCAGTTTTTGAAAAATAAAAATGAAAAAAAACCAAATATATAATTCTCCTTTGACTCTTTTAATGCTAAACACTTATATTCTTTAGTCAACTTAACTTTGCACAATTAGGTTGTGCAAATTTCATTATAATTTAAAATATCTATTAAATAGCTTGAAATTGGTAGGTAGTGAAGAAAGAATGAAGAATGAAAATAGTCTTATATTGATACATACGTTTTATATATACAGGATTGAATGTATAATCAGAAAACAGTAAACTACATATTTTCTTATTTCTCCTGTTGGATAGGGGGTACTTTAAATTTCAAGATTGTTTCTGCACTATATGTTGCTATGTCAAACCTCATAACATTAGTGAAATTATTGGTTAGTCTGAACCATTCGGATTTTTAGCTGGGATTTTGGGGAAAAGTAATTAATACACATGTCCTCAGTGTGTATGACTCAAACACAGAAAAATAAATGTGTGTATGTGTATATGTCTGCATATGTTTGTAATCTTGTATATGTGAACATGTGTATGTATCAGTATGTGTGTGCATGCCTGCACCCTGTATGTAGCTTATATTTGTTTGTGTGTGTTATAGAGTATTCCTTAGAACTTTATAATATATTCAGTGTTAATGAAAATAGAACATACACTTACAGTTTCATTACAGCTATGACAAGTTAATGAGCATCAAGACTATCAAAATTTAAAGTCTGAACTAGAATAAATTATTCAGATATCCATCTAAGAAACAGAGTGACACAGCAAACTGCTATTCCCAAACTGGTAGAAATAGGTGAATACAAGAATCATAATTTAATCATGCCGACATCTATGAATAAAAAGCCTTGTCAGAAGTGAGGTCCAGGTAGAGAACCTGTAGCATGTGTTGACACATCTGAGAAGCAGGAACTTCAGCAGAGATGGCATAGAGAAAAGCCAGAACTACAACTGGGGAGACACACATATTGTTGCAAATTTCTTCTGTAGACATTCAAGACAGATTTCTTAGCTAATACCAGAAAATAATTCCATCAAACATTGCCTGGCATGCAGAGAAATGGGGCAGTCCAAATAAGGACAGATTATTCAGATCTTTTCTGTAAAGCTTTTCCAGAGGTGAAACTTACCAGGTGTTATTACATCCCACCTGACATGGAGAAGGGCATAACCAAGTCCAGTATTTCTATCTAGCTTGTTTCACCCTAAGCTAAAAAATTCAGAATCACTTGTGCACCCACAATACAGGGGCAGCCTTGTTCACCATCACTGAATTGGTTTTCACCTATCACATGTTCCAACAATATCCTCAAAGGACCTGTGCTGTCATTGAATTTAGGCTAAAGATACTATTTGGATTTCAGGAAAAAATCACAATGCAAAGTTCCATTTTAATATTTTTGATATCTAGACTGCATTTGTAACTGAATTCATGCAAAAGAAACTATGGATGGGTGGAATGACTGTGTGTTAATAATGGTTGACAAGCTCTAAGAACAAAGAAAGAAAGATGTGTATCATAAACTAAAGGTGGGAAGTCAGAATAAGCTTAATATTTTTTTGGTTTGAATGGGTGACATTCAGGAAAAGGATAAACTATGAACATAGTAGAAATAGTATAATTTGCCAGAAGGTAGAGAACATAAAGACAAGTAAATTCTCACTAAATTTCAGGACAGTGAAACACTAGTGTTTGCTGCAAGAATGACAAGTGATTGCCACTGTAGGTTTGTTTGAGCTCATGGAATGTCCAGTACCAAGAATAAACCCTAGGAGCAACTGTGAACATTGAGTTATAGTAGTGTGGTAAAGTAGCTCAATTAACTGTAACAAGTATCTATCTGAGGTTGGAATGTTAGCAAATTGGAAGGATAGGGAAGGTAGAAGATATATGGAAAATTGGCATACTCTTTATTTAATGTTGTGTAAATGTAAAACTTTCCTAAAATGAAATTGAAAGATGTATGCAATTCAAAATATAAAATTTACATTGTCATAAAAAATAAATACAAATTAAAGAACAGACACTTAGGCCAACTGCCACTCGGAAGAGTGAATATCCAGGGATGCAGGCCTGGTGAGACTGTGCTGTGAATAGCCAGGGTACAGAGAGATCTGGGCCAAGTGCCAGGAAAGTGCACATCCTCCTGCTCTTGATTGGTTCAGGGGAGCAGGAACTCTGCCTTAGGGACTAGTTTTCCAAGCAGAAGGCCTGTGCATGAATGATAGGCACACAGGCCATCTGCCACCAGTAACAGCAGAAATCCAGGGAAAAAGGACAGGTAAACTGGAGAGACAGGAACCACTCACTGACAACAAGACCATGTATAATCACAGACAACATGATGGCAAGAGGAATGTGAAAGAGCTTAAAAAAGGAAAACCAAGATAACTTGGCAAAACCAGCTCTCCAATCACAGCAAGCAGTTGAATGCTAAACACTCCAGGAAAAGAATACTCAGACCTGGAACCATATTTCAAAATAAAATAGCCCTGGAGGTTAAAAAAAAAAAAAAAAAAAAAAAAAAAAACTAAAAAGGAATTCAGCAGTCACAGATGCAAGCATTTCCAACAGACTAGAAAAGATGGAAAAGAAAATCTCAGGGGCCGAAGACAACATTGAAAACATAGATAAAACAGTCAGAGAAGATGCAAAAGCCAAAAAGCTCCTAACCCAAAATATTCAAGAAGATCCAGGACACAATGAGAAGACCAAACCTAAGGTTAATAAAAATAGAAGAAGGCAAAGAATATCAACTAATAAGCACAGTAAATATGAAAAAATCATAGAAGAAAACTTCCCTTCCTTTAAGAATGAGATGACCATGAGCATAAAAGAAGCCTACAGAACTTCAAATAGAGTGGACCAGATAAGAAATTCCTCCCAACACATTATAGTCAAAAAGTCAAGTGCCCAAAGCAAAGAAAGAATGTAAAAACAGTAAGGGGAAAAAGTCATGTAACAAAGAAAGGCAGACCAATCAGAATCACACCCAATATGTCAAAAGAGACTACGAAAGGTAGAAGATCCTGGATAGACATCATGCAGACCCTAAGAGAGCACAAGTGTCAGCCCAAGCTGCTATACCCAGCAAAACTATCAATCACCATAGATGGAGAAACGAAGATAATCCAGGACAAAACAAAATTTACACAATATCTGAACACAAACCTAGCACTACAAGGAATTATAGGTGAAAAACCCAATACAAGGAGGGAAACTACATCCTAGTAAAAACAAGAAAATACCTAAGGAAGAAAAGCCAAAAGAAGCATGACACATAGGCACAAGAAAACTTACAAAATAAAGCGTTAATTCATAGATAGGGTGCATAGCATAGTGAAGTCCATGACTGTTATAGTAGGGAGCATGGCAGTAGATAGGAGGCATGGTGCAGGTGTAGTGGTATCCAAAAGCTTACATTTAGTCCACATGTAGGGGATAAAAATGGGGGAGAGGGAGGGAGGAGGAGGACAGAGGGAGAGAGAGAGAGGGGAAGGGAGAGAGGGAGAGAGAGGGGGAGAGAGAGAGAAAAGAAGAAAAAAAAGAAGAAAAAGAAGAACAAGAACAATAAGATCAAAAAGAAGAAAGAGAAGGGGGAGGAGGAGGAGGAGGAGGAGGAGGAGAAGGAGGAGAAGAAGAAGAAGGAGAAGAAGAAGAAGAAGAAGAAGAAGAAGAAGAAGAAGAAGAAGAAGAAGAAGAAGAAGAAGAAGAAGAAGAAGAAGATGAAGAAGAAGAAGAAGAAGAAGAAGAAGAAGAAGAAGAAGAAGAAGGAAGAAGAAGAAGAAGAAGAAGAAGAAGAAGAAGAAGAAGAAGAAGAAGATAAAGAAGAAGAAGAAATAGAAGAAGAACAAGAAGAACAAGAAGAACAAAAAGAACAAGAAGAACAAGAAGAACAAGAAGAACAAGAAGAACAAGAACAAGAACAAGAACAAGAAGAACAAAAAGAAGGAGGAAGAAGGTAGGATGGGATGGGAAGGATGAAGGGAGGGGAAGGAGAGAAAGGAAGGAAGGTGAGAGATATTTAAATGAATTCATGAAAAGATTTTTTTATGGAAGAAAAGGTAAGAAAGACTGAGCTTGCTGAAAATTGCATTGTTTGAAAACATTAACACAAGTCATATTAAGACAGAAGAATGTGAAAATTTAGTGAACACTTGTGAATAGTCTAGGACCAGCCTCCTTACCACTCAGTCTTTTACCATAACCCCCTGCATACTTATTTAGTTTCCTTATGTACCTAGCTAAATAAGCAGCTTATCTTAGTAAGATAAATATATCTGGAGATTTACTTTCAGTTGAAGTGACTGAATAAAATTTTGACACTTGGCAATGTGACCAACCCTTCCACAAAATTCTTGGGTCAAAGGATGTGATTAAGTAGTTAGGATATAAAATGTGGGTTTCAGGATCATCTTGTTAAAAATTGACTGGACAAGCCTGCAAATGAGAGTCCAATTCAAAAGTTTTAACCAACAAGCTTATCTTGTTGAAAAATATATTCAAGGGGTCAACCAGTTAGTTTGTGATGATTTTGATTCATTAGTTAGGGAGCAAGCATGGCATTTTTGTTTACTTCTGTTCTTTCTTTCTTGATATGTAGTTCCAGGCTGACCTTAACTTACTCTTGCCTGCCATTGTTTCTGGGGTTAGGAATGTACAAGTGTATTCCATGTCTCCACCTAGTGAATGTCTTTACCATGACTCCTGCATTAACTAGTTTAAAATAATTATATGACATTTTCTGGATCGTAAACATACTTATCATTCTTTAATGTGTTATGCCTGCTCTCAAAATAAAATAAATACCTGTTCCTACATTATTGTATTTGGGAAACTACTTAGTGTTTTCACTTACTGTAGTAATTTCTATAAGCCCAAGTTGACTGCATTCACTATGCTTTATTGTCGCTCTTTATCTCAGTATTTCTTTGACAGGTGGGTAGGAGGTTGTAGAAAACAAATAGCTCAACAGGGCTTCTTGAAGCACATGAAAAATTTGATACTGATTCTTTGATTTTTCTTTCATAAAATACATCATTTGACCTTACATATTAAAATGTATATAGTATGTAAATAATTATGGGAAGAAAAAGTGCTTAGAGTAAATACATGCAAAAAATATAATACATGTAAATACTTGTAGATAACTTAATGATCTGAAATATTAGCATGACCATTTTCCCCAAAGTAATTATATAGCATTATTTTTCAGATTAGTCTTTTCTGCTTGGTTTGAAATAAATTCATCTGGGAAGACCAAACCCTATGTGATAGTAGCAGATTGGTTTTTAGTCATATCTCTAGGACATTTTTTGTTTGTTTTGAAATACAAGAAACTCCAGCCCACTGCATGTAGTAGCATCCCTGAGCATCTGGCACTAAATAGTATGATAAATTTACCTGAGCAAGCCACGGGAAGCAGGCCAGCAAGTACGATTCATGTCCTGTCTCAAGGTTCCTGCCTTCACTGCCCTTGATTATGGAATTCCTAGCATGAGTATGATTTCTTTTATGAATATTATAAAATTATAATAATTCATTCATCTTCACATTGTTTTGATTTTTGTTTAATTGCAGCAACAGGAAAACATAGGTTAATTATATATTTTGAATGTTTATGTTTTACATACATTAACTATCTTTTGTTGGCATACTTTGCACCACAATATCTATGATATTAAGCTTGGTTATTTTAATTAAGATTGGACTATAATTGTGAATAAATGTATAAACTGCTATTTTGAGGTATCAATAATTTTCTGATATTATTCAGAATAATTATGCTGTGTCTAATTACTATTATCTTCTAAAAAAATTATACTGTCTCTTTGTCAAACTAAATATTAGAGTTGTAGTTATTACCTAAAGTGAATGCCTATTAATATATATACTAAAGCATAAGAAGATTCTATGATGTGATTTATCTCAATACTTTTTAATACATGGTCTATAACTTTACTAAGCATGATATTTCCTATGAGCATATTTAACTACAAGTATAATTTATTATTTATGTAGTTTAATTATTGTGTATGATAAAATTATGCAGTCTGTATTATTATTTAATAAAACAGTTATTCTACATGTATTTATTTAATAATATGTGTTCATATTATAAAGACATTATATATTCTTTGTCTGTCCTTAGAAGTGAAAAACAAACTGAAAAGAAATTCCTGTCATATTTAGTTTTACAGTCATATGAAAATGTAATGAAATGTCTGCACAAACAGCTGTTTGCTAACAATATCAAATTCCAATAAACTATTTGAATTACAACACCAAATTATTGGATACAGGGTTTAATCCTATTTAATTTTTCCCTTGAGTGATTTAATAAAATTATCTAAAATAGTCATGTTTTATGGGCCTTGATGATATATTTTACTTTAAAATTCAGATTCAATTTACATTTGGTTTATGAAATGTGTGAAAAACAAGAAAAATAATAATCAGGATATTTTAAAAAGTCTACTTTGTCTAGTATTATTTTCTACTTTATCAGTCATAAAAGTGGGGTTACATAATTGAACACATGCATGTAAAAAAATAAATCCAAAGAATATTGGTAGACAAAGATACAAACTGAAGTTGGTGAGATGCTGCAGGATGTGAATATGCTTGCTCTTAAGCTTAATGATCTAAATTCATTTGGTCTCTGGGACCCATATGATGGAAGGAGAGATTTGACTACACAGTGTTATCTTCAACATCCATCCAATGGCACTTGAACAAATAAGTAAATAAAGTGCCATAAAATTATAGAACACCAAACCAACAGAGGAAAATAATTAGTGGTAATAGTAGATGCCAACTGTGGTGGTATAAACCTGTCATCTAGGCATTTGAGAGGGAAAATCAAAACCATTAGGAGTTTAGTATCTCTTTTAATTACATTATCAGTTTAATGCCATTTTGGATATATGTGAATGCCTTTTGTTTTTTCTTATTTTTTGTTTGTTTGTTTGTTTTAACTTTATTTTACACAACAAAGATAAAAGAAAAAAATTAAACATTTTTGAATAAATGTGTTCTAATACATTTTTGTCAGTGCTTGGCTTTTTTTTTCATTTTTTGTAAAGGTTTGATACTATGCATTGAGGTCTGACTAGTTACAATGAGCAAAAAGTACATGTAAAACAGGATGTAACCTGGAATTAGTCAACATTTTCTTGGTGTGTAAGGACTGAGCATAATGTCTTTTTTTATTGTTTGTTTTGTTTTCTTTTTTTCTTGAACTTCATACAGTCTGTGAGTTGTTTCTGGGGTAGTACTAGCCTCTGGGGATGGCATTTCACTATCAGTGACTGCATATTATGTCTGTTCTTTTGTGACTGGGTTATCTTACTCAGGATGATATTCTCTAGATGCAACCATTTTCTTAAGAATTTGGTTAATTTATTGTTTCTGATAGCTAAGTAGTACTCCATTGTGTAAATATACCAAAATTTTTGTATCGATTCATGTTCTGAAGGACATCTGGGTTCTTTCCAGTTTCTCGCTATTATAAATAGAGCTGCTATGAACATTGTGGTACATATAACTTTGTAGTATGTTGGAGCATCTCTGGGGTAAAAGACCAGAAGTGAAAAATCTGGGTCTTCCGGTAGTATTATGTCCATTTTCTGAGAAATTGCCAAACTGATTTCCAGAGAGGTTGTATCAGTTCACAACCCCACCATCAGTGGAGAAGTGTTCCTCTTTCTCTACAACCTTGCCAGCATCTGCTGTCATCTGAGTTTTGGATCTTGTCCAATCTGACTGGTATGAGGAGGAATCTCAGGGTTGTTTTGATTTGCATTTCCCTGATGGATAAAGGATTTTGAGCACTTCCTTAGATGTTTCTCAGCCATTCCATATTCCTCAATTGAGAACATTTTTTTAACTCTGTACCCCATTTTTTAATAGGGTTGTTTGATTCTCTGGTGTCTAGCTTTCTGAGTTTTTTCTATACCTTGGATATTAGGTTTCTATTTGATGCGGAGTTGGTAAAGATCTATTGCCATTCTGTTTGCTGCCATTTTGTTTTCTTGACAGTGTCCTTAGCCTTACAGAAACTTGGCAATCTCACTAAGTCCCATTTGTTAATCTTTGACATTAGAGCTTGAGCCATTGGTTTTTTTGTTCAAAAATTTTTCTCCTGTGTCTATGTTTCCTAAGGTTTTGCCTAATTTCTCATCTAATAGTTTCAGTGTATCTGGTTTAATGTGGAGATCTTTGATCCATTTACACTTGAGCTTTGTACAAGTAGATAAGAAAGGGTCTATTTTTATTCTTCTGCATGTTGAGTGCCAGTTGCACCAACACCATTTGTTGAATAGGCTGTTCTTTTTTCATTGAATATTTACAGCTCCTGTGATAAAATCAAGTGACCATATACATGTGGACTCATTGCTGGATCTTTTATTCTATTCCATTGATCCTATTCTGTACCAGTACCATGCAGTTTTCATCACAATTGCCTTGTAATATAGCTTGAGGTCAGGGATAGTGATTCCCGTAGATGTTTTCCTGTTGTTGAGAATGGAGTTTACTATTCTAGGTCTTTTTTTATTCCAGATGAAATTGCACATTGATCTTTTCCAACCCAAATAAGAACTGGTTTTAAATTTTAATGAGGAAATTAAGAAATCATCAGATCCTACTACAAAAGCCTATAATCCACAAAGTTGGAAAATCTGGAGAAAATGGATAAATTCCTAGACAGATACAAGATCCTAAAGTTAAACCAGGACCAGGTAAATCATTTAATTAATACCATAACACTTAAAGAAATAGAAGAAGTCATCAAAAGCCTCTGAACCAAAAAAAGCCCAGGTCCAGACGGGTTCAGTGCAGAATTTTATCAGACATTTATTGAGGACATAACACCAATACTCTTCAAATTATTCCACAAGATAGACTCAGATGGAAGTCTACCTAACTCATTTTTTGAAGCTAAAAAAACCCTTGTTCCTAAACCACACAAATACCCTACAAAGAAAGAGAACTTCAGACCAATCTCACTTATGAACATTGATGCAAAAATACTCAACAAAATCCTTGCAAAACGAGTCCAAGAACATATCAAAACGATCATTCACCATGACCAAGTAGGCTTAATCCGTGGGATGTAGGGATGGTTTAGTATAAGGAAATCCATCAATGTAATCCACCATATAAACAAACTCAAAAACAAAATCACATGGTCATCTCACTAGATGCTGAGAAAGCATTTGAAAAAATTCAACACCCCTTCATGTTATAAGTCCTGGAAAGAACTGGAATCCAAAGGCCATACTTAAACATAATAAAAGCAATATACAGCAAACCAACAGCCAACATCAAACTTAATGGTGGGAAACATGAAACAATCTCACTAAAATCAGGGACTCGACAAGGCTGCCCACTATTCAACATAGTACTGGAAGTCCTGGTTGGAACAATTAGATAGCAAAAGGAGATCAAGGGGAAACAAATCAGAAAGGAAGAGGTAAAAACATCACTCTTTGCAGATGACATGATAGTGTACTTATGTGACCTCACAAATTCCACCAGAGAACTCCTACAGCTGATAAACAAGTTCAGCCCTGTGGCTGGATAAAAAATTAACTCAAACAAATCAGTAACCTTCCTATATCCAAATAACAAACATATGGAGAAAGAAATTAGGGAAAAGATACCCTTCACAATAGTAACAAAAACTATGAAATACCGTGGTGAGACTCTAACTAAGCAAGTGAAGGACCTGTATGACAAGAACTTCAAATCTCTAAAGAAGGAAATGGAGGAAGAACTGCATGGTACTGGTACAGAAATAGGCACTTGGATCAATGGAATAGAATAGAAGATCCAGAAATGAGCACTCAAGTATGTGGTCACCTGATTTTTGACAAAGGAGCCTTAAACATTCAATGAAATAAGGACAGCCTATTCAACAAATGGTGCTGGTATAACTGGCACTAAGCATGCAAAAGAATGTAAATAGACCCTTTTTATCTCCTTGTACAAAGCTCAAGTGTAATTGGATCAAAGATCTCCACATTAAACCAGATACACTGAAACTATTAGATGTGAAAGTAGGGAAAACATTAGAACACATATGCACATGAGACAATTTTCTGAACAAAACACCAATGGCTAAAGCTCTAAGGTCAGAGATAAACACATGGGACTTCATGAGATTTCAAAGTTTCTGTAAGGCTAAGGACATTGTCAAGAAAACAAATCAGCAGCCAACACAAAAGGAAAAGGTCTTTACCAACTCAACATCAGATAGAGGCCTAATATCCAAGGTATACAAAGAACTCAAAAAGCTAGACACCAGAGAATCAAAAAACCCTACTAAATATTGGGTACAGAGCTAAGCAAAGTCTTCTCAATTGCGGAATATCGAATGGCTGAGAAACATCTAAGGAAGTGCTCAATATCCTTAGCCATCAGGGAAATGCAGATCAAAATAACCCTGAGATTCCACCTCATACCAGTCAGATTAGCCAAGCTCCAAAACTCAGATGACAGCAGATGCTGGCAAGGTTGTGGAGGAAGAGGAACACTTCTCCACTGTTGGTGAGGTTGTAAACTGATACAACCACTCTGGAAATCAGTCTGGTGATTCCTCAGAAAGTTAGACATAGAACTACCTGAAGATGCAGCTATTCCACTTTTGGGCATATACCCCAGAGACACTCCAATATACAACAAAGATACATGCACCACAATGTTTATAGCAGCTCTATTTATAATAGCCAGAAGCTGGAAAGAACCCAGATGTCCTTCAGTAGATGAGTATATACAAAAATTGTACATTTACACAATGGAGTACTACTCAGCCATCAGAAACAAGAACTTAACAAAATTCTTAAGAAAATGGTTTTATCTGGAGAATATCATCCTGAATGTGATAACCCAGTCACAAAAGAACAGACATAATATGCAGTCACTGATAGTGGGATGCTAATCCTAGAGGCTCAGACTGCCCCAGAAACAACTCACAGACTGTGTGAAGTTCAATAAAAAAACAAAACAAAACAAACAAGCAAGCAAAAAAAAATGTCATCTTCAATCCCTACCAAGAAAATGTTGGCTAATTCTGGGTTACTTCCTGTTTTACATGTACTTTTTGCTCATTATAATTAGTAAAATTTAATGCAGAATATTAAAACTTTAAAAAAAATCCCAGCACTGACAAAATTGTATTTGTATCCATTTATGCAAAAATGTTTAAAACTTTTTTATCTTTGTTTTTTTAAAATAAAGTTTAATAAATTAATAAATAAATAATTTTTCTGACATTAAAAAAATGAACATACCTGAGAGGAGACAGTAATACTCATTAGAGTAGTAGATGACCTTTATCCTTATACTTCATATATTAGCTTCTTGTAGTTATCAAACTTTGAGAATTTATTTTTACATAGGAGCAAATATATATGTCCATAAAATCAGTATAATGAGAAACATATTGGGAAGATAATGTCTGACATCAAGACAAACATTTAGGATGATTAAGCCAAATTTATTTATTTTGTATGAAATTACACAAATTCCATGGAGTGAGGAGTGTTTAACACTGCTCAGAAGATATATGAGGTATCTGAGAAAAAATGATCATGAACATGTTAAAATTACTATCACTTAATTTTATTTTGCTGATTTTAGTTTTATTTTTATGGTGACAATATTGTACTTAGATGTTTACTTGTCACAATATTCACTACAATTAAATTCCTTTTAGGACATATAGCACAGGTAAATGCTAATGTGGCTTTAGGAAAATTATCCCATGTCTTTTGGAGTAAATGTATCTGAGGACTGTAATTATTATCACCTGAAAAAACCTGAGTAAAACATAAACAAGATGTATGTTTGCAAACCATTCAGATACAACATGAACCTTTGTTACATTGAAATAAAACATTAACTAGGAATGTCGTGCAATTTTATTTACATATTTTATTTTTTATGAAAATTCCCCCCCTTATTTTCACGAGCCTACATGTTTAAGTCACAGCATGCAATCAAGTTGGAAAATTATGAAATTATTCTATACTCAGTGTGAGTTCATTGAAAACATTGTGAAAATAGGAATAATTCAGTGTTTTAAACACCACTCCAGATTGGTTATATTTTAACTGCATAATCAGGTGGCACCATTCATTTTGCCTGCTCCTGTTGACTGGAAGGCAAGCCACCGATTTGTTTATTTAAATTGTTTGTGGATTGTTTTGATTTTATTTCTCTCTGCTGAGAACTTCAAGGTCAAATTCATGACTTGATTATTTCTTGTGGATTTACTCAGTGAATTATCTCATTTATACTTACTAAGCCATTTTGATTTGTTTTCTTCTCTTTGTTTTACTTAACCATTTATATCAGAATAATACAAGAACAGCAAAAACAACACTAAATAATTGTAACCTAATGTTGTGTTGTGAAAGTAACTGTCACTTCTTACAATTGACTTGTAGCCATAAATTCAGGAAGTCTTTTTATTTAAAACACTTAAAGAGTTTTGTGATGTTCAGCAAAACATATTTTTTATTTATCTCAGATATATTTTAAGGTTGTAATTAAGTATTTGTAGGTACATATACATACATACATACATGCGCACACACACACACACACACACAGCCATATATATATATATATATATATATATATATATATATATGTAACAATAACATAGGAAAAGAGGCTATTAATTTGAGGGGATAGGAGAGAGAAACAGAAGGGCTGTAGGGAAGAAAGGGGTATTTGATACAGTTCTATTTTAATTAAAATATATTCTTTTTTTCTTTTTGTTAAGCTTCACACAATCTGTGAGTTGTTTCTGGGGTGTTAAGGGCTTTCTGGGGATAGTATCCCATTATCAGTGACTGCATATTATGCCTGTTCTTTTGTGACTGGGTTATCTCACTCAGGATGATATTCTCTAGATACATCCATTTTCTTAAGAATTTCATTAACTCATTGTTTCTGATAGCTGAGTAGTACTCCATTGTGTAAATGGACCATAATGTTTGTATCCACTCATCTACTGAAGGACATCTGGGTTCTTTCCATCTTCTGGCTATTATAAATAGAGCTGCAATGAACATTGTGGTACGTGTAACTTTGTTGTATGTTGGAGCGCCTCTGGGGTAAAAGACCAGAAGTAGAATAACTTGGTCTTCAGGTGGTACTATGTCAATTTTCTGAGGAATCACCAGACTGATTTCCAGAGTGGTTGTATCAGTTCACAACCCCACCAGCAGTGGAGAAGTGTTCCTCTTTCTCCACATCCTTGCCAGCATCTGTTGTCATCTGAGTTTTGAATCTTGTCCAATCTGACTGGTATGAGGTGGAATCTCAGGGTTGTTTAGATTTGCATTTCCCTGATGGCTAAGGATGTCGAGCACTTCCTTAGATGTTTTTCAGCCATTTGATATTCCTCGATTGAGAACTTTTTGTTTAAGTCTGTACCCTATTTTAAAGAGAGTGGTTTAATTCTAGCTTTTTGAGTTCTTTGTATACCCTGGATATTAGGCCTCTATCTGATGTGGTGTTGGTAAACATCTTTTCCCACTCTGTTGGCTCCCCTTTTGTTTGCTTGATAGTGTCTTTAGCCTTACAGAAACCTTGCAATCTCAATAAGTATTAATTGTCAATCTGTGACTTTATCACTCGAGCCATTGGTGTTTTGTTCAGGAAATTTTCTCCTGTGCCTGAGTTCTAAGGTTTTCCCTACTGTCTCATCTAATAGTTTCATTGTACCTGGTTAAATGTGGAGATCTCTGATCCACGTACACTTGTGTTCTGTACAAGGATATAAGAAAGGGTCTATTTTCATTCTTCTGCATGCTGAGTGCCAGTTGGACTAACACCATTTTGTGAATAGGCTATTTTTTTTCCATTGCATGTTTACATCTCCTTTGTCAAAAATCAGTTGACCATATAGGTGAGGGCTCATTTCTGGATCTTCTATTCTATTCCATTGATTCGTGTGCCTATTTCTGTACCAGTACCATGCTATTTTCAGCACAATAGCCTTGTAATATAGCTTGAAGTCAGGGATAGTGATTCCCACAGATGTTTTCTTATTGTTGAGGATGGATTTCGCTATTCTATGTGTTTTGAAATCCATAGCTAAAAGAACATTTTTTAAAAGATGTATTTATTTTATTTATATAAGTACATTGTACCTGTCTTCAGACACATCAGTTGAGGGCATCTGATCCCATTACATGGTTATGAGCCATCATGTGACTCAGGACCTCTGGAAGAGCAGCCAGGGCACTTTCTTTTTTTACAACTTTACATTGAAAAACAGAGTTAAATAAATTTGTAGATTTTATAAGCATTTTTGCAAAAAAATATATAAATATATTTTGGTCAATACTAGATTATTTTTTTTAAGATTTGATAGTATGCATTATTATCTTACTAGTTAGAATGAGCATAAAGTACATTAAATTTAATATGAAATTCCAAAGTTTTTTGATGTGTAAAGAATAAACATAATTATTTTTAAATACCTAGAATTGCCATAAGGTTATATCCTCAGTTCTTGAAATATTAATGATTTAAAGTTTAGGTGTACCACAGTCCCTGATATTCTACCTCACACCTGTCATAATGGCTAAGATCAAAAACTCAGATGACAGGAGAAGCTGGTGAGGATTCAGAAAAAGAGGAACACTTCTCCACTGTTGGTGTGGTTGTAAGCTGGAAGAATCACTCTGGAAATCAATCTGGCATTTCCTAAGAAAATTTTACTTAGTACTACCTGAAGACTTAGTTACTCCACTTCTGAGCATATACCCCAGAGTAGCTCCAACTTATAATAAAGACACATGCTCCACCATGTTTACAACAGCCTTATTTATAATAGTCAGAAGCTGGAAAATCCCTAGATATTTTTCAGTAGATGAATGGATACAAAATATGGTACATTTACACAATGGAGTACTACTCAGCTATTAGAGACAATGACTTTACAAAATTCCTAAGAAAATGGATGGATTTAGAGAATATCATTTTGCGTAATATAACCGATTCACAACAAAATAGACATAATATGAAGTCACTGATAGTTGAATACTAGCCCCAGAAAACCCTGAATACCAAAGAAACAACTTACAGACCATATGAAGCTCAAAAAAAAAAAAAAAAAAAAAAAAAAAAGAAAAAGAAAAGAAAAGAAAGAAAGAAAGACAAAATCGAAGCCTAGGTCTTTCTTAGGAAAAAGAAAGTGCACAGTCATTGCTCTTAACCACTGAGCAACCTCTCCCTGTCCATAGCAGCATCATTTTAACCTGCGTGTAATTTGTAGTACTTAATTACTACATACCTTCAAATACTATCACAACCTAAATTCCAAAAATACTTTTTTTATTCAGATATCATTATAATTCTATTTTAGATTTTATCATTAGTTTCTCTGATGAAATTATTGAAATCCATCAGAGTTGTTACTCTCAGTGAAATACACACCTTCAAATCCCTCTGTTTCATTCCCTGAAACCTATGACCTAGGTGCATATCACATTTTATTTTTGTGGTAATATCTTGCCTACATACCAAAAAGGCAAGCTAGTCGCCACTAATTTTACTGGTCATGCTTTAACTGCATGGACAGATTTTCTGAGTTAAAAATGGAGATGGTGGTAACATCAAAAGCAATTGAAAGAAAATAAAAGCATGCATTGTAGTAGTCTCCAGTCGTTACTGAACCAAGATTATGGACAGTTTCCCACTTAAATATATGTGTTTGCATAACCACGAATAAAAGCAAGAACAAACCTGTGCTGGGCACAGTAAGGACTAAGAACCCCAGAAAAAAACAGTATGAACATTTTGATAAAGAGAACAAGTTTTGTAGTAATTTGTTAAATTGCTTCTTAGTCTTTTGGTTAAGATTATGTGTAGTAGATGGTTAGAAAACATATTTAGAAAATTTGAAATTGCTACAAAAACCAAAGACTCCCACAGGAAATGATCCTTTGAGATCAGGGAGAGTAGAATGGAGAAAAGCTCCCAAGAAAAAATTCACAGGCTTTATGAAGAAAAAAGGGGGAAGGCCAAAATGTGATGCCTCAGTCCTTCTCGGAAGAGAGAATTAAACACTCAAAGGAGGAAATACAAGGTCAAACAGAGAAACAGGGAGAAGACAAGATCCTTCAGAGGCTGCCTCACATTGGAATCTACCTCATATGCACCCACTAAACCCAAACATTATTGCTGATGCCAAGAAATACTGGCAGGAACTAGATATCGATGCCTCCTCAGGGCTCTGCCAGAGTCATACAGATACAGCTAGCTGACCATGCTTTCAGTTAACTATCAGAATGAATAGGGGAACCCCAACAAAAGTGCTAAAGAAAGGACTGAAGAAACTGAAAGGAGTTGCAACCTTATGGAAAAAACAACATTATTAACCAACCAAACTCTCCACCACTCCTATGGACTAAATCACCAACCATTGAGCTCACACTGAGAGACCCATGGCTACAGTTTCATATGTCGCAGATGATGGCAGTGTCTGGCATCAATGTGAGAAGAGGCCTTTTGTCCAGTGAGAGCACAGCTTCCCAATGTAGGGGAATGCCAAGGCACTGAGTTGGACAGGGTGATTAGTATTGAGTGCACCTTTGTGAACACAAGTAGAGGGGAGGAGGGGTGGAGCAGGGTGGGGGAAATGGGTAACATTTCAAATGTAAATGCAGAGAGTATACAATAAAAAATTTTAAAAAAACTATTAGTAAAAGCTGGAAAGCAGCAGACAATTTACTAGAGACTAGAGAAAATGGGGATTGGAGGGTATATTGGCAGAAAAACTTCTCTGGTATAACACAGGCAAATGTACTGAATAAATATGTAGACTTGAGTTCTCAGATCACTGACTACTTTATTCATAAGAATTTGCACATGAAAAATTTTAGTGTCCTTACATTTTCTTTCAATTAGGCTAATGTTGTCTTTCCCCCCATTATTTTCACAATTTGAGTATTCTAAGAATATCCTAATTTATTCTCTACTCTGCTCATGTCTTTGTGATTATCCTCTTGTAATAAAAATTGAAGTTTTTCCTGATCTACTTCTACTAACTATGCTTAAGAATTAATTGTTTTTTAGGACTTGTTTTGAGATATATAGAGTATTGGATTTTCTTTTCTACAGCTCACAACATCAGAATTGTGTGTGTGTGTGATTTATAGTCTCTATCACAAAAAAATCAAAAGTGCCTTTCATGACTGAGGAAAATTAATGTTTTTTTATGTAAAATGATTTTCAGTCATTATTATTTATTATTCTAGGATGACATTTTCTGTTAAAATTTTAATAAGAATTAATATTTAGTAAATTAATTGCAATATTAATTGACTTAGTATTTAACAATAAACACTTTTGTAAGTTTTATGTAGATTTATATTTATTCTAGACTGATTTCGGTTCCTGTCT